>NC_137829.1:40421555-40479055 GCF_963921795.1 Nannobrachium achirus
AGACCCTTGGCCTAATTCATTCTCCAAATAATGTGTGAATTATAAACTCACAACGCACATTGTGAGCTTATAGATCGCCTATTTCCCGTCCATGGCGACGTCTTACGGCGACGTATAGCTCTAAATCGGGCTTAAGCAGCCCCCCCCCCCCTCTCCCTCCACTGGACTGGGCTGTGAAACTCTCTGGTGCTGATAGAATAGATGTAATCCCTCTGTGTTTGGATATGGCTTACAGAGCTCAAAGCCTAGCGTCCGCCGATGTCGCCTCGCAGGTTAGACGCCGGCAAACACGGCACTGCTGCGCCACGGGAAAAAATATATAATAACCGAGCCGTGGCTTATCTCTGCTCGCGCACAAAGTGGCCGACGAAAACAGCCCGCGGCGACAACTTTATGCATAACACATAATATGCAATATGATAAATACAATATAATAAAGGACAAGAAGGTGTGTGAATCCTCTGTGTTTTAATTTCCCTGAAGGTGATTCCTCTTCTTTTTTTTTTTAACCACCTGAACCCAAGTGGTCACTATATTCTGAGGTGAACATTCGGACAAAAATATCGACACACTGACAATGAATTGCAACGTGGCGTGTTGTGAGCTTGTTGCTTTTTTTCCTGCAGTGATTCAAGTTTAGATTTAGTGTCGAGTGAAGACAGGAGGGGGCCTAGTGTAGAGCCCTGAGGGACTGCGTTCAACAGGAACGTGCAGAGAATGTTAGAGAGGCAGGGGTTGACATTTCTAAAAAGGCCTTTTGGTGAAAATATAGAACATAGCAGATCTCCAAGATCACAACGCGTCGCAGCGTGACACATTGTGATCTTGGAGATCTGCTATTTTCGATGCTTGATTTCTACACAGAGAGGGCAATTCTTTCAGCATAAGATGCTGCATTCAAGTTCAGGAGAGTTTGGACAAGGCAATTTCTCTTGAATGCTGCCTTCAGGTATGGCACGGAAAGAGGGCATTTGCATTTCTCTCACCCTACACACATGGACACATGGAATGGGTCCATTTGGTTCCGTATACACTGCAGATTCTGATGCATGACAAACTGGGTCCTTGAAATGTAAATGGTTGAGAATCAATGATAGAGCCTTGGACATTAAAATGGGGGTCCCTGGCGTATCTTTTCAAGTGGGGGTCCACGGGCTAATGTGTCCATTTGGGGGTCCTTGACATTAAGATTACAAGTAGACCAACACATGATGTGTGCCATCTAAATGATAGGAACCAAATAGACCCTTATGGGTAGGTGCATGTGTTATAGCAGCTTTGCAAAGTACAAGTACAAGATCTGCTAAGTGGGTAATGTATATGTTTTGCAATAATAATCTAAATCTAGTCTACTAAATAACTAGTAGTTTTAAATAATTGTAGTGGAATAAAAGTACAACATTTGAAGTTGACAGCTATAAAACTGTGGAGGTGGTTTGACTTGGGGGGAGTGATTTAGGGGTGTAGACAAGTACCTATTGTCCCTCCCATTGTCACACCCACTTCTGGCTACCTAGAGGTGTAAAAATGTACCTGGCATTCAAATGGCTTTTTAAGCACTTTGGGGTTTATGGTGCAACAAGTTTAAAATGTCCATAACTTCGTCAAATATGCTCCAATTTCAACAAATGATACATCATATTAAAGCTTAGATTCTGTACTTGGATAATATGTACAAAAAAGAAAAATGACCAATGCAGACATAAGGACCAAAGTACCAGACCTAGTCACATATAGTAAAAACTGCATTCATGGTCTGGAGAGGGCACTTTTTACAGACAGGTAAATGGGCAGGGGCTCAAACCCCCTTTGATGTCTATGTGTGCACCTGCCTGGCGTTCAACTAAGAATAGGGTTTAAGTGGTTACGGTGGACTTGTTCACCACCTTGAGGCAGGACATAAGTTACATTTACTCAGTTACAGTTACTTCAGTAACTTTTGAATACATTGTAAGCCTGCTTGTAAGGATAGGGTCAATGCAGCATACTAATGTTTCCTCGAGTATATTTGTGAAGAGAACATTTAAATATTACTCCTTAAAAGGACAACTTTAGTTTTTTACAACAAGGGTTCATATTTTAGATTGTAATTAAAGAATATAAAAGATGAGTGTTAAAATGTTTTCATTTACTTCTTTCTATTGTTATAGAGATTCTTATTTCAGTGTTTGGGAGCATGCGTACAAGTGGCTAAATATGTCATTTTACACAGAATAAGCACATTCCCAAGATAAAACGCAACCTTTCATGGTTCGATGTGACTTATGGGGGCTAGAAGTGTTACTGTAAATAGCAATAAAGAAACTGCTGGCTTATTGTGTCTAAAAAGACATATTTAGCCACTTGTACGCATGCCCCCATGCGTTCGCATGCCCCACATTTTAGCACGGTAAACGTGATGAAACAATAGAACGAAGCAAATGAAAACATTTTAACACTCACTTTTTCTTTTCTCTAATTACAATCTAAAATATGAACCCTTGTTGTAAAAAAACAAAGTTGTCCCTTATTTAACATTTGGGCCAAATGTAAAGGAGTGAAATTACAATTTTTCAAGTTATTTAGCTACTTTTAACTTGATACTCTTAGCCATTTCCTTATCAAGTGCACACTCTGTTTCATTCTCTCATGTCACACGATGGTGTTTATTTCTGTAGGACATCTATTTCATATGTTTTCTCCAGATCATTTCTTACTTTCGATGACTACTTTACTTATCGTCATTAACATTTTAAAGTAACAATACTTGAGTAGGCCTATACGTTTTTTCTGCACTCTATACCCAGTGGAGTTTGTCTCAGTATTTATTTGTGAATCGCCACTCATGAGATTTGGCCCGGTAAACTGGCTAAGTGCATCTTCTTTCCATGCAGGCCAAAAGGCTATCATCCATCATTCCAGCATACTGCTCTGCGCTTCGCTGGAACTCTTCCTTCCATCCGTCTGCTGTTTCTGCCTCTGTCACTCGTTCATTTTCTAACAGTCAAGCATGAGTAGTTTATGTTTTGTGTGCGTGTGTGTGTGTGTGTGTGTGTGTGTGTGTGTGTGTGTGTGTGTGTGTGTGTGTGTGTGTGTGTGTGTGTGTGTGTGTGTGTCCGTTTGTCTGTAAGTTCACAACGAGATGACCTCGTATTTACTCAAATTTGTTCCTCGGCAAACTCCAGGCGAACTCACTCAAAGTTTCATGAAGGCGACTTTGTAAGCTGTTACTCACGTGTTTAGTCGGTAGCCATGCCGAATGACCACTGGCCACCCTGGACATCCCATTAGATTTTATGAAATAATAATGGGGAGGCGAGCGTAAAAAAAGAGAGAAGTTGAGCTCAACTTGAACTGACCCTGCACTTCCATGGCCATTTCTTGCCATGCACTCCCCAAGACACTGCGAGAGGGGTCCGATGGGTGTTATTTATGCTTTGCCCTAGGGCTTCATAGAAAGGGCCAAATGAAATTCTAATTTTCGCGGAGATATTTGCACTGACCCGGGAGGTCTTTCGATTAGCGGGAGCGCTTCCCACCGAGGTCCACTCTCGAGCGCGCCTCAGACGGCTCTCTTGCCCTTTCTTCATACACTCCACATTTACTCAGCACTCACAGAAATATGAATATTTGATGAGGAGCATTCGGAAGAATGGCGAGAAATGCAAGCCACTTCCGCGAGTTCTTCTCTCTGATCACGCAGAGACATAAAATCCACTTTGGGTTCAAAGCCCCAACTGGTCAGACGCTTTTCTGAACGGTGGGAGCTTAATGAGTTGAACCTGGAAGCATTGCATTGCCACTGGTGGAAAGTGACTTCAGTTCTGGAGTAGGCTACCATACCGTCGTTGTCGGGTGAAAACCTTGTATCGTTGTATGTCCAAAACCGTTGCTTTTGCATTTATAATTTTAAAAATGATTTAAACTAGTGAAAACAGCCGATCTACAAGCACACAACGCCTCGCAATGCGAGGCGTTGTGTGCTTGTAGATCTGCTGTTTTCACTACTTTTGTGTGACGGCCTTGTATGATAAAGCAGGGATGTACACATTTGAAACTTGGAGATACGAGGTTTCCACCCGACAACGACGCTACTTTTTTTTTGGGGTATTTTCTTTTTTACCTTACCGGAATATTTAACATTTCCTATTTGTTTTCTAACCCACTGCGCTGTCAATCCACTACTATTATTTGAAATCTTTAGTTATTAGTTATTTAGCATTTGGATTATTATTACAAAACATACATTAACCACTTCAGCCCCATACTTTATATGCTTTAGCTTTTTCAAAATAGTAGATCGACAAGCTCAAAACACGTCACACATTGTGAGCTAGTAGATCTGCTTTTTTAAAACTATTTTTTACACATTTTGGAAACTCAGGACATAATACCGTAGTTGGTACTTTAACCCTCTAAGGCCCACGGTTGTAATATTACAACGTTTGTATTTTATCCAAAAAAAGGTTTAAATCATTTTATTTTAGCTCCCCCTACCACCTAAACATCACCATTGGATTCTATTGTTTAGTATTACAATGCCATTGGCCACAATATTTGCATATAAATACCCCCCACAGGGCTGACATTCACACCCGCCACACCCGCTGACATTCCAGAGTTTTGACGAACAACATCTCACTTTTTCATGGAAGCTATTCCTCACAAAAACATAAGTAAAATGCCTGTACTATTTTTTTTGGTGATCATTATAATGTCTAGAACATGTACATATGTTATTATTGAGAAAAATATCCCCCATATGTAAATTAGAGCATGATTTATGATTTTTGATTTATGGCTATAAAACCTTACAAAAACATTTTTTTTTAAAACATTACATTTTCCTCTTAATAGGACTCCTACAACACCATCTGATTTTTTTCAATTTTTTATTTCAAGTATTTCTATATTCGGGCCTTAGAGGGTTAAAGGGATAGCTAACCCACCAAAATGACTTTTTTTCTATTGATTACTCAACCCATTGCATTCAAGACAATAATTTGAGGAGACTCTTTATGTCTCCATAGGGAACAAAGGAGGCTCTTTGTGTCTCCATAAGGAACCACTGCTGGTCATCAAATTATTGGCTTATGAATGTAACAAAAACAAAAAAGTAATTTCGGGGCTGAACTCAAGTAAAGTTTGAATACCAGACTTTTACTTTCAAAAGCATATTTCTACATTGTGGTATTGATACTTTTACTTAAGTACAAATACATGTGAGTACTTGTCCCACCACTGTGCAGTACTGTACCAGTCCATCTGGCTGTCTGAGTAAAAACGCGGGCCAAGGGAGGAGATTAAATATTTGTGGAGATTTGTTTTTCTTTTCAAGTTTTTATCGTCGTTGATATCGCCTCTGGCTTTTACTGGAAGCACTGAATCATTTAGAGGAAGCCTTCAGTTTGTTTCCAAAAACAAGGCATCTCCATTTGGTTCAGCATCCTCAAACTACACTCTTGTATGTTGCTGTTAAAAATGTAACCGATCTGAAGATCCTTGCTTCCATCCATGGGGTTCGGTATTGTTTGCTGATCGTTCATAATAAGAATTTCTACAATACTACAGGCTCAAGAAGTAGACTAGCTTCTTGGGGAACGGAAGGACGGTTCCTGGTTCGATCCCTTGAGCTCCCAAGGGGCGCTTTTCGACCGGCATAGAACCGATTTGGGTTCTTTCTCCCGCTTATGGGATGAACCAGGGGTGAGCTTTTCCACCGGGAACCGAGTTGGTTCCGAACCGTAAACGTTGGTTCGGAACGTGAACCCCAAAGGGCCTTTTCCACCAAAAGAACCTTGGTTCAAGAACCAGTGCCGTTCAACTTTCTTGGAACCTTGGTTCGTTCTTGCGAACCGGCCGCGAACCGGCTTGCGTTTCCACCAGATTGAACCAGATTGAACCAGATTGAACCAGATTGAACCAGAGGAACCAAGGATTTTGTGGTTCCCGTTTCGAACCAACTTTTAAGGTTCAGAACCAACTCGGTTATCGGTGGAAAAGCTCACCTCTGGTTCATCCCATAGGCAGGAGAAGGTTCTTTGCCCGTCGAAAAGCGCACCAAAATCCTTGGTTTCTCTGGTTCAATGGTGGAAACGCAAGCCGGTTCGTGGCCGGTTCGCAAGAACGAACCAAGGTTTAAAGAAAGTTGAACAGCACTGGTTCTTGAACCAAGGTTCTTTTGGTGGAAAGGGCCCCCTTGAGCAAGACACCAAACCCGTACTAACTCAGGGGTAGAGTAATCAATAGAAAACAACATTATTTTTTGGGTGAACTATCCCTTTAAGAAGCAGTGAAAATAGCCGATCGACAAGCTCACAACGTGCTGTGAGCTCGTAGATCTGCTATTTTCACTATTTTTGGTCCTGGGGACACATCACATATCTTTCTTTTGGCTTGAGTCTCGAGCAAAACATTTTGGGAACCGCCTCTGTAAAGCACATCATAAAGCGCTTTGACGAAGGCTCTATAAATGCACCATTTGCCATTCACAAGGAATTTGAGGTGGCATTTTTCTTCCTGTTACAAAACGTAATTAAGAAGAATGCTGAAATTTCAGTTGGGTGCTTCTTCAAAGTTTGATCGCTGAAGTGTTTAAGTGGGGGGCTGCAGTAGCATGAGAAAAGCTGCCAAGTCATTTGACAAAGCCACAGATTAAATGGGATTAAAGTGGAAATAGTTTTGTCCTGAACAGCAAAGCTGTGAGCAGTGGTGGAAAAGAACTAGGCTACTCAAATGTTTTACTTAAAAAGTATCAATACTGCAATGTAGAAATTCTCTGTTACGTAAACTAAAAGTAACGGAATTCAAAATATACTTGAGTAAAAGTATGAAAGTGTTGGCATGAAAATGTACTTAAAGTAGGCTACAAAATGTTTGTACTTTTGTACAACGTGTTGCATCGTGACGAGCTGTGAGATCATCTATTTTCAAATAGCCAAGGTATAAAATAGGGCTAAAGTGGTTTATGTACACTACAGTATGTTTTATAATTTTATAATTTATTTCTGCAAAGTAACTAGTAACTAAAGTTTTCAAATAAATGTAGTATGGAGTAAAAGTACAATATTTTGATCCGAGATGTAGTGGAGTAGAAGTAAAAGTATTGGAAATTAGAAATACTCAGTACATGTACTTTACATCACTGGCTGTGAGGGGGAAAGCTCTTGGCTGGTGATTGGGCGTCAACTCCTGAGTATAAAATCACCTCCACACAGTGGTGGACAGTAGGCAACCCCAGTAATCCAGTCAAAGTATACATACTCCTGGTCAGATATTACTATGGTATATATAGTCTGTGGTATTTTCAAGTGAAAGTGCGCTTTGTCAAATCCAATTAAAAGTATGATACTTATAGTACTTACTTAGCAGAGCTACAAGCTCACAATGTAGCTCATTGCAAGCTGATGGTGTAGTTGTAGGGGGTTAAATAAGTCGCTCTGCCCGAACCCATGTAAACATGGGAACATGACGGTCGGGGCTTGGTCTCAACGACCATGCGTGAGCTACGATGGGCTAAAATCGCTTTGGGAAACTCGGCCAATCTCATTTTTCCCCTTCCTAGAAATGTAGTGGAGTCAAAAGTACTATAGTTTGTCTTTGAAATATAGTGGAGTGAACGCCATGAGCATCCGACAATAAAAATACTCAAGTAAAGTACAGACACTGAAATTTACTTTGTTACTGTTCACCAAGGTGTTTTTTTTTTCTTTCTTTTTTTCTTTTTTTAGAAAACATGATTTCTAAGAAGACTTCTCTGCCTTATTGGATAACACAGTACAGTATAGGGAGAGAGAGAGGACAGGAGAAGATTGACAGCCTAGTGAAGCTACACAGGTGAAATAAATGGGAACCACTGAAGCGTTTCTTTGCAAGTTACTGTGCACCGTGTTATTCACAGACAACAAGTTGGTACTCGGAGAGGAGAGGCTTCGTCCGGCCCACTTACCGCAGCCGTCCATCCCCCAACTGTCCATCAACAGCCCTGGAGAGAGTCAGTGTGCAAATGGAACCAAACGGAGCCGTAGGGGTCCGTTTGGTTCCATTTGTGCATTCTCAGAGTAATGGGGGTCCTTGGAAATAAAACGTCTGAGAACCACTGTCTAAGTGCTTTCCTAATGCAGGGGTTCCCAAACTTTTTTGTCTCAGGTCACCCCATGAATATTTTTTTTAATCCGAGGCACCCCTACATTATAATTTTCACTCCCAGCACCTTATGTTTATAGCATATCATCGTTGCCGGGTGGAAACCTTGAATGTCAACCGTTCGTTTTGTATTCATCATCTATAAAATGTACTAAACTAGTGAAAACTAGTGCGACAGTCTTGTATGATGAAGCAGGGCTTTGCTTTACCAAAAGACGTACATATTTGAAACTTGGAGATACAAGGTTTCTCCCCGACAGTGACGATATTTTAGTGATTACCGGTATGTTGCGAGGAAAACTTTGAGATAATAGCCACAGAACTGACTGAAAATAACTTTGTACTTCAAATTTAAAATGATACTAAATATTTAAGTGTCCAAATAAATTCCAAATATTATCAAATTATCTTGTGGCACCCCTGGACTGCCATCACGGCACCCCAGGGTGCCCCATCACCTACTTTGAAAACCCCTGCTGTATAGGGGTCCGTTTGGATCCATTTGTGCATTCTCAGAGTAATGGGGGTCCTTGGAAATAAAACGTCTGAGAACCACTGTCTAAGTGGTCTCCTAATGTGCCATAGTTTCGTAGTAAATCAGTGTCATGCATATTCTTAAGAAAACTGGAGACTTAGCTACTCACCCGCGTCACGGTTACTGAGGTTAGGGTTAGGGTTTGTGTTAGGTCAATGGCGTCAATTGGGTATGGTATGCAGCTGCCATACCCTGGGTCCAGGGGGGAAATAAAAGTGCAAATAAAAAAATGCTAAATTTAACGAAATGGTCACTTTAACAAGGTATTATAATTATATTCTCCACACTTGTATTATCCCCAGCTTGACAAAATGGTATATTCCCAGGTTCCGCAGGTCAGCTGCACAGGTGCAATCCATTATTGTTAATTGTGGCACGTTTACTAACATGCTATGTTTTGCTGCACTTGAACAAACATTCTGGTCTGCCATATCCAGCCCAAGAAACCACAGAAACCTGTGTAAAAAACTGTCAAAACTAAAAAATGTTCATACATTGTGAAAATAGCCGATCTACATGCTCACAACGCCTCGCAGCGCGAGGCATTGTGAGCATGTAGATCTGCTATTTTCACAATAGAACCGTGCTATACAAAATGTAATGCCTCTTTTCCATGAGGACTCCCATCTTTGCCATACCCTAGCTTTTGCTGAACTGACGCCACTGGGTTAGGTTTAGGCATAGAGGTTAACATTCACCCGCGTCGGCAGGTTAGCTTTTTTCGCCAGGTTCAAATTCATCCGTGTTGAAAAGGATGAACTGACGAATAGATGCTATGTCGCAATGTCGACACGGTCCCCTCCGGACCACATTTTTTAGAACCACTGCTTCAGGGGTGCCGCGAGATTATAAGATAATAAGATTTACTTTATAATGATAATTTAGTATGAATTTAAACTAAAGTACAAAGTTATTTTCAGTCAGTTCTAACCAAAATGGCTGTTATCTCAATGTTTTCCTCGCAATGTAATCGCTAAAATATGCAATAAATATAAGGTGCTGGGAAAAAAATTATGAATATCGTCACTGTCAGGCAAAAACCTATGTGTATGTTTTTTGGTAAAATAAAAGCCCTGATCATCATACAAAAGTGTCACACAAGTAGTGAAAATAGCCGATCTACAAGCACACATCGCGAGGCATTGTGTGCTTGTAGATCGGCTATTTTCACTATTTTAAATCGTTTTAAAACACAAAACACAAAAAAGAGAAGGTTTTGGACATACAAGGTTTCCACCCGACAATGACGATATAATGTAAGGGTAAGTCGGATGAAAAAAAATATATATCCATGGGGTGCCCTGAGACAAAAAGGTTTGGGAACCCCTGTCGCGGACTGGAGTTTACCGTACATGAACTGTCGCGTTCTATTCTTGTGTGCCGTTAGTTTGCAGGGATGTGTTTTCCTGTTTTGGTGCAGAGATAACATTTCCCAGTGCCAGGAGCACAGCAGATGAACAGAAAAAGAAGAAGTTAATCTAGCGGACTGGCATTGTCCCCACGTACAGCATGGCTGTATTTTAACCTTATTAAATCTGAGATATGAGCAGAAATTGAAACAACCAGTGCCCCGCACACATACATACTGTTGTACACACACACACATGCAAGCATGTGCAGTGCACGTAGGCAAACACGCAGAATCCACATTCATTAAGCGGCATGTACTGTAAGTTCGCTAACCTTTTGCGTGAAGCCAAAGATATACCATCTCGGTGCTCCTCCCTGGAGGAACAGTGGTTCCTGGTTGACGTACGTTTCATTCTCCTAGTCCATTTAGGCCTTGAATTTATTTAATGCTTTAACTATTGAAAAATAGCAGGTATACAAGCTCACAGCGCGGCACCGAGTGCCGCGCTGCGAGCTTGTAGATCTGCTATTTTTTTTTTTAAATCGTGATTTTTTTTGCACGTCATTGAATATATCTTTTTTAAAGCGAACATTTGTAACTCAAATATTTGCTTCTGGGGGGTCCCTGATACAATATTTTGAGATGGGGGGGGTCCATGGCCAAATACATGTACTTTTGGGGGTCTTTGGCATGAAACATGAACCACTGACAGAAACTTTTTTTTTTTTTTCAAAAAACAAAATTCAAATTTCCACGTTTTTTCAAAAATAGCAGATCTACAAGCTTGCAGCGCTGTGAGCTTGTATATCTGCTATTTTTCAAAATGTAAAACATCAAATAATAATAATACGCGATAATGCGTACCCGGTCTAAACGTGCTAGTTAAGTGTAGAATATCGGTCCATGTATCTTTCATCCCTGCTGTCAGATGCACTTCCTTTCTGCCGGGCAAATGACTCCCACCAGGAGGGCAGGAGAAAACACCCATGGGATTGCTTCTTAAACCTCATCCCTCCACACACACGCACAGGGGCGTCACAAGGGGGGGAGAAGTGGGACTGAGTTACTAAGGCCCAAGGTGGAGGGGCCTGGAATTATTTATGCTTAAAGGCCCTTTTCCACTGGCAGCGATAACGATGACGATAACGATTTAAAAAAGTGGGTTTTCAACTGAAGTGGATCGGCAGCATCCACCCAACACCGATACAGACAACGATAGCCGACAACTACATCGTTAGGATCAACAACGATGTGGTTAAGATCACAGTGATATGGAACTGGGTCTCTGACAAACAGCTCGAGGTGCGCTCTGCGCGAGCGGCTGTTAATTGGCGCCTCTTCTTCACATTGATGTCCGATAACTTTATCGGACATCAATGTGAAGGCATAATTATCGCTGTGATATTTTATGGCTATCGTCATCGTTATCGCTGCCGGTGGAAAAGGGCCTTTAGCTATTGAAAAATAGCAGATCTACAAGCTCGCAGCGCGGCACTTGAAAAGTCATGGAAATGTGTGCAAAATCTTTGAATATATGTATTTTTTAAGCGAACATTTGTAACTCAAATTTTGCTTCTGGGGGGTCCATGGAACTAAATATTTTGAGATGGGGGTCTGTGGCCAAATACATATCATTTTGGGGTTCCTTCACGTGAAAAAGTTTGAGCACCACTGACATAGAAACAAAGGTATTTCAAAAAACCATTACTTAAATCACAAAATAATGCGTAATAATGTGTTCCCAGTCTAAATGGGTTAAACCCCCTCCCCTTATGAAGATCATTCATGGGGGGATCGCAGTGAATCCTTGTACCCAGGGCCCAGAATTTGGTGCGACGCCCCTCCTCACGTGCATGCAGGAACTAACAATCCAATGGATGTAATGCTAAGGCACGATGTCGCCTGGCGCCCCCCCACCGCTGCACAACCAGACAACACATGGTATATGGGCTGCAGGTGTCATATTAAACTGCTGTTTGGACAACAGCATACAGTATAACTCCATGCCTGGAGACACTGATCAATATGAGAGCATTCATTATACAAAGAGGGTTTGCAATTATGGTGTCTGTGTGTGTGTGTGTGTGTGTGTGAGCGTGCGTGCGTGCGTGCGTGCGTGTCTCGTTTGGTAATTTACAAATGGGCTGTTAACTTCTTGTAGAAGACTTTACCATTAAAATTGATCTGATTATCTAAATTCCATTGGTGTGGGTGTGTGTGTGTGCGTGCGTGCGTGCGTGCGTGCGTGCGTGCGTGCGTGCGTGTGTGTGTGCGTGTGTGTGTGTGCGTGTGTGCCTGAATGTCCACTATAAGTGTCAGCATATGTCTGTGTGTGAGTCTACATGTGCGTGTGAATGTGTAAGTATTCTAACTATTATGAACAACTATACTAATCCCACCTTTGAGCAGCTTGTTACAGAGAAACATGGTAACATAGGCTACCTGTACAGTGAAGAAAGATGAGAGAAAAGTTTCTTGTTAAATTGAGCAAAAAGGATTTCCTGTCAGTTACGTAAGCCAAACAAAATACCAACATAACAAAAGGATCTGCTCACACACCCAGATAGGAAAAGGAATGTCCACAGGGGTTTGGCAGATGCAGAAATATGATTATTTAATGATGATCCATATGGACCATATTTTAAAGTGCTACCAATGAAGGGCGTTAAAAAGCATATTCAGTCTGCTAAGGCAGCCAACATGCATACAGACAGACAAACAAACAAACAAAAAAGGCTGGGGGAAAATACAACTAAATAAATAGATATATATGAAAAAAATGCTTGTAGATCACTACTTGTGTGACACTTTTGTATGATGAAGTAAGGCTTTTATTTTACCAAAAAACATACACACAGGTTTTTGCCTGACAGTGACGATTTTCATAATTTTCACTCCCAGGCACCTTATATTTATAGCATATTTTAGCGATTATGTTGCGAGGAAAACATTGAGATAACAGCCATTTTGGTTAGAACTGACTGAAGATAACTTTGTACTTCAAGTTTAAATTCATACTAAATTATCAAATAGAAAAATAATTCATGGAGAATTTAAAAGTGTTATTTTCGAGACGACGACACTGAATGTGTAAGCATGTGCAGTGTATGCGTGCGTGTGTGTGTGTGCGCGCGTGCGTATACGTGTGCGTGTGCGTGAGCATGTGCGCGTCTGTGTCTGTATGTATGTGTGTGTGTCTGTGAACCATGTCCTGCACTCAGGGGCGTCACAAGGGGTAGGAAAGTGGGACTGAGTTACTGGGGCCCCAAGGTGGAGGGGCCCTAGTAACTTTAGCTATTGAAAAATAGCAGATATACAAGCTCACAGCGCGGCACCGAGTGCCGCGCTGCGAGCTTGTAGATCTGCTATTTTTGAAAAGTCGTGAAAATGTGCGCAAATCTTTGAATATATGTATTTTTTAAGTGAACATTTCTAACTCAAATTTTGCTTCTGGGGGGGGGGGGGGTCCCTGGAACTAAATATTTTGAGATCGGGGTCCGTGGCCAAATACATATCATCTTGGGGGTCCTTGACATAGGTTTCTTGCACACATTTTCACGATTTTTCAAAAAATAGCAGATCTACAAGCTCGCAGCGCGGCACTCGGTGCCGCGCTGTGAGCTTGTATATCTGCTATTTTTCAATAGTTAACGTTCATGGGGGGCCCGCAGTGAATCCTTGTACCCAGGGCCCAGAATTTGGTGTGACGGCCCTGCCTGCACTCCAAAAAAATAACGTGCATTTCTGTTTTTTTCCCCCATCCATCACCATGGTGACATAGCAGACGGCTCCATCATGTGTTGTCATAGCAACAGGTGCAGACGCAGAGGGCTTTGTTTATGTACCAGTGCAGAGAGGAAGGCCAGGGACGGAGCTCTTCCCAGCTGTGTCCTACGCTCAGGGGTGCCACACCAAACTCTGGGCCCTGGGTACAAGGATTCACTGTGGGCCCCCCGTGAACGTTCTTCATAGGGTTTAACCCATTTAGACATGGGAACGCATTAATACGCATTATTTTGTGCTTAGGGTTAGGGTTAACTATTGAAACATAGCAGATATAGATCTGCTATTTTTGAAAAGTCGTCAACATTTGTGCAAGTCATTGACTATGTCAAATCCTTCTAAGGTTTTTTGAAAAACCTATGTCAGTGGTGCTCAAACCTTTTCATGTGAAGGACCCCCAAAATGATATGTATTTGGCCACAGACCCCCATCTCAAAATATTTAGTTCCAGGGACCCCCCCAGAAGCAAAATTTTAGTTAGAAATTTGCTTAAAAAAATACATATAGCCTATTCAAAGATTTGCACACATTTTCACGACTTTTTGAAAATAGCAATAGCTCGCAGCGAGCTTGTAGATCTGCTATTTTTCAATAGCTATGCTAAAGTATAAAATAATAAAATCCACCTTGGGCCCTAGTAACTCGGTCCCACTTTACCGCCCTTGTGACGCCCCTGGTCCTACGCTAGGCTTTAACGCACGCGCACACACACACACACACACACATACACACATACACACACGCACGCACGCACACACGCACACACACACACACACACACACACACACACACACACACACACACACACACACACACACACACACACACTTTGTATTGCTATATTTGTGAGGACATCAACATTCTTAGGACTAATTTTATTAGCAACTTGTTGACATCATCAGGCATATCAGCAGCAAGAGCCAGGAAACAGCCGATCTACAAGCTCACAGCGCGTCACAGAGCCATTTTCGGGTGAGCAACACTGGCGTGCAACTAAGTATAAATCAGGCATAAACATTTTCCCCCGACACCAGACCTCAACATGTCTGATCTCAACCAGAACCTCAATCTTTTCCTAATTGTAAGCCTAAAAATCCCCAAGTGGCCATTTCAAAACAAACCATTTAACTGGTGAGGACCTGTGGCAAATGGTCCTCACACAGTCTATTGCTCAAGTTCTATTATACAGTACTTGTGGGTAGTGTACATTTGGCCCTCACAAATATAGGAATACAAGTACGCACACACGTAATACAAGTACATACACGAGCGCGCGCACGCACACACACACACACACACACACACACACACACACACACACACACACACACACACACACACACACACACACACACACACACACACACACACACACACACACACACACACACACACACACACACACACACACACACGCAAGTGCATTTAAGCACATCCACACATCACTCACACACACCCATTTACACAATAAGGTCTCATATCTATAGTAGCTCTCCACTCCAGAGTCATTAGCATCAGCCTCTCTCTCTCTCTCTCTCTCTCTCTCTCTCTCTCTCTCTCTCTCTCTCTCTCTCTCTCTCCCTCTCTCTCTCTCTCTCTCTCTCTCTCTCTCTCTCTCTCTCTGCAGGCCGTAGCTAATTGCAGTGTTTGTGTGTAAAAAAGACCCGGGGAAGGTTATGAAGGGGTCCGTGTTTAATGAAGTCAGATCTCATTAAAAGATACCAGCCACCAGTAAGGACACAAGTACGACCACGGCGTCACATCATGAAACAACGGCCTGATATCCACACGAGAATATAATAGCAGCACAAATATGGGTCATCAAAACACGGAGAGAAAAAAAAAACGAAGGGGAACAAAGGCTTTCTTAATTTGAGTCTGTTACACATATAAAGGTTTGGACTTGCTGGGGAGTAATGGGGGGGGGGGGGGGTCTATGGCTCTGCTTTTGATATCAAACCAGGACCTTCCAGTTCCAATACTGATGAATATGAACTGAAAGTACGTTCCACTGTTCAAAACACAAACAAAAAGTTAAGTACAGTAGCATCTATACCGGAAAATAACATGCTGTCGGCGTATAGAATATGCCAAACTTTATGCACATGTACATTTAGGTTTGCTCTTTTGCCTTTTGCACTCTCTTTCTTTTCTCAAATCTTTCTACGTCTTATTATTATTATTTACGCCTTTAGATTATTATTATTTTTAGATGTTGTTTGCTGTTATTATATTGTTTGCTGTTATTATATATACCACTGCATTGTCTGAAGGATGCCAAACAAAATAACTGTATTGCTGTGCTACCACTGGGCAACTGAGTTTCCCCCTTGGGATAATAAAGGTATCTATCTATCTATCTATCTATCTATCTATCTATCTATCTATCTATCTATCTATCTATCTCTCTCAACGGCTACGAACGCTATTATTATCAGACAAATGCTTGGAGTAAATTACACGCTTGTCTGTGTTAATGCGTAGACAATCACTCCACAACAAATCGTACACGCACGCACGCACACACACTTATTATTTTGGGGGTTCCCCAGATGATTAACTTTATGTGAAACATTGTTTTCTCTCTCAACAGTCCACAAACTAACATAAAGTTAAATAGGATAGGAACACGTTATTCCAACCAGTTCCTTTCCCCTCCATCAGGCGCCCCGGCTGGCCAGGGGGAGGCATTATAGAGACCAGGATTACTGCATGTTTTTGTGAGGGTATCTACCCTAGGAGACACAGGGAGAACACGCAAACTCCACACAGAAAGGCCCTTTTTAATCTTACAATAAATGCGAGAAATCTCTGTGAGTATGTATGTCAGTATGTACCCTGCGTATCTCGAGAACCGTTCATCCCAAATGTACCGTTCCCGAGTAGGCCGGTCCCCGACTAGACGCACGGCCGCCCGAAGGGCATCACGTACGCCATATGAGTCAGCTGACTCATGGGCACAAAAGGGCAAAGACAGATACAGAGATCTCCATAATGGGCATAAAGGGACACAGACAGATACAGAGATCTCCATAATGGGCATAAAGGGACACAGACAGATACAGAGATCTCCATAATGGGCATAAAGGGACACAGACAGACAGATACAGAGATTTCCATATACGGGAATAAAAGGAACACAGACAGATACAGAGATCTCCATAATGGGCATAAAGGGACACAGACAGACAGATACAGAGATCTCCATCTACGGGCATGAAAGGGACACAGACATGGCCTGGTTCCAGCCCATAGACCCGCCCACTCTAAGAGTGGACTGTTTCTCTGGTCTGGAATTGTGTTCATAATAAGTGATTTCTGGAGCCGAAATGACGGCTCCTCCAATTAGCGCAGGGGGTGGGGGTGGGTTTAACAAATAACCAATCCATGTCGTCAAAGTCCCTCCCCTCCAGAAATCGCTCACACACGGGCACAATGTCAGACTCAAGAGTCTGAAATCAGGCTAACACAGACAGACAGATACAGAGATCTCCATGTATGGGCATAAAATGGACGCAGACAGACATATACAGATATCTCCATATGGGCATAAATGGACACAGGCAAATAGATGGTCAAAACGGGTCCTATGACAACAGGTATAATAGGGTTTGCATTAAAGGGCGGGGCAATTCATTCCCTATTTACCTTGTTCCCGAGTAGGCCGGTCCCCGACTTGACGCTCTGCCGCCCTTCTACTTTTGGTACTTAAAGTACATTTTGATGTCAAACCTTTTGTACTTTTAAATGTTAAATTCCATACTTTTACTTGTAACAGAGCATTTCTACATTGCATTATTGATACTTTTGCTTAAGCAAAAAATGTGAGTACTTTTTCCTCCACTGGTTAACCAAATAGAACAGGGAACTGTTGAACGACAAGAATGACTTTTCCTTCCATTTCTGGTACGGTGCAGGGTTTTGTGGGGACGAGAGAGAAGGAGAGTGGAGCTGGTTACACAAAACAATATGAGTGACTGACACTTCACCGCAACATTGGAGCGCTGAAAAAAAGTTGAGTTCAGCTCAACTTTGGTTGTGTAGCGCATCACGCCAGTCATGCAAGCCAGAAGTGTCAGGCATCAATTTGTAGCTTCACGTCGCTTCCGGGCTTTCAGCTTCCACTGAAAATAACGTGTAGCCTTGTCACTTTGTCGCGGCGTTAGTGTGTGACAGTGGTGTAAAGTAACTAAGTACATTTACTTAAGAATATACAGTACAAGTACAATTTTGAGATATTTGTAGGCCTACTTTACTTGAGTATTTCCAATTTCCCATACTTTTACTTCTACTACACTGCATCTCGGATCCAAATATTGCACTTTTATTTCACTGCATTTATTTTATACCTTGGCTATTTGAAAATAGCTGATCTACAAGCTCACGTGTCGAGATGCGACGCGTTGTGAGCTTGTAGATCGGCTATTTTCAAACATTTTGTACTTTTACTTTTGTTACTTGAAGTACATTTTGATGCCAACACTTTCATACTTTTACTCAAGTACATTTTGAATTCTGGAATTTTACTTGTAACTGAGTATTTCTATATTGCAGTATTGATTCTTTTACTTAAAGGTGATACACCATGCATTTAAAAAGTATTTATGTCATATTGTTTATTTCCCAAAAAACGTTTTTGAAAAGGTTTGAGGCTAAATTACCACTCCTGAATAGAGTGCCTCTCTCATTTTTGAATGGCTCTCAGAGCATTTTCAGCTGCAGTACCACCTTTGGCCTGAACTGCGCCCCCCCCCCCCCCCCCCTCAAAATCTTTGGAAAAAAAAGTAAAAAAAATATTTTTGAAAAAAAAAATTAAAAAAAAAAAAAAAAAAAAAAAAAAAACGGCTGTCGATGACGTCACCGACGGCAGCAAATCTGGACAGCCTGTTTTGAGAACCCGTGGGATGCTTTTAACCTCCGCCTTCCCAAAACCAGAGAAAGACACAACGGTCAGAAATGGGACTTTGTGAGGATAGAAGGTGCTAGTGGGACCCAAAAAAAGGTTTTAAAATAGAAGTGAAATTTCATGGTGTATCACCTTTAAGTAAAATGTGCGAGTACTTTTTCCACCACTGGTGTGTGAACACAGAATTAGGGGGACACCCGGGGGGCCGGGTTGCCAATTATTGCCAATGACTAAACTGATGACAACCAGATTAAGAATGAATGGCAGACGTCGCCGTACCAAGGGAAATTACAAAGATAATGGAAACGCAGAACAACAAGGGAGGGTAAACAGTATGTATCCAATGACTTATTTATACCGGTAAAAGTCTGCTGCACACTGTAGGAATGCAGAATAGACGCAGACTTAATGTTTTGGTGTTCTGTCGGTCTGAATTAGTCAGCGTTATCAGAATGCACAATAGAATGTATTGCTATATCAGTATCTCTAAACAGTAACTCATTAAATACACACATTTCCTTTTGGGAAATGTAGAATATCTGTTATATTTTGATATTAAAGTTTGAGAATATTACAATTTAAAATTTGAACTAAACATGTAGGCTATGTTAACCACATAACCCAGGTGGATTGGGCACATTTGTACACTTTTTTCTTTTAATTACGGTGTAACATACTCAAGTAAATGTAGTACTCCCATAAACTTCAGCAAAATTAATGCATGGAAAAAAAGAAAAGAAAATAATTGGCCTCAGTGTGTAAGGACATAAAGAGGCATCAAAGGGAACAATCAGGTTTCTCACATAGTATTCAGTATAGTAAATATATGTGTGTGCGTGTGCGTGCGCATGCGCGTGCGTGCGTGCGTGCGTGCGTGCGTGCGTGCGTGCGTGTACGATTTGTTGTGGAGTGATTGTCTACGCATTAACACAGACAAGCGTGTAATTTACTCCAAGCATTTGTCTGATGATAATAATAGCGTTGGTAGCCGCTGTGGTCCAGTTTAGACAGCCACTATAGACACCATAAGGCCTCTGGACGTACGCAATTCACCACAACCTCTCTGGCGTTCCTGCCGGCGTATTCTGCCTTGTTTTCACCCCCCTGGGCCGTAAATTACCTCCTGCCACCTGTAATTTATGGCAATTTGCTCCCACACAGTAGCGTGGGCTGCGGCAAGGTCAGGGGCGCTTCCTGTGGCATGATTACCGCCTGCGTTGTGTTGCCTCGCTCCTTCCTTCTAGCTTTTGTTAAAAGAAAATACGAAACAAAAAAAAGAGGCGTTATCAGCACTTTGAACAACACCCGGGCTGCACATGCATGTAATGGTTTAAAGATGCAAACCGTCTATGTGGGTGTATGTGCGCGTGTGTTTGTTTGTGTGTGTGTGTGTGTGTGTGTGTGTGTGTGTGTGTGTGTGTGTGTGTGTGTGTGTGTGTGTGTGTGTGTGCGTGTGTGTGTGCGTGTGCGTGCGCGTGTGTGTCCCCCTGATGAGCTTGTCGGCGGGACATTAACTTGACGTTATGACCTAATTTCAGATGAGGTCATTAAAGAGAGCAAGAGAGAGCGATATTAACCACTTAGGCTCTATTCTCAAGGTTTCTTTATTGTTGCATCTTGTGTGCGGGTACAAAAGAGTACAATTATTTTCCTCTGGTTGCTGTCACACGTTGTGAGCTTATACTGATCTGCAAGTTTAGCCGACTGCTTGCAACAGAATGGGGATGCAGCATCCCCATTCTGTTGCAAGCAGTCGGCTAAATTTGCATCCCGGATGCTATATGGGTTCATGTGGTTAAAGAAAAACATTGAAACACAAGGCAACTGGTGTTGAATCATCATTTTCTGTAAACTACAGATGTGCCGTTTCAACTCTTCATTAGGCCTATTTACCCACAACTTTATAGATTCCTTATAGTTTCATTGTTTGACAACACGATCATCAGTATATTTTGGATTCATGTTACGTGGGTTTTCAGACATTTAACCACTTGAACCGTCAATACTTAATAAACTTGACCTTTCACTGTACTTAGTCTGCTCTTTTCCCCCTCCAAAGCTCTTTACCAAAAATAGCCGATCTACAAGCTCACAACGCCTTGCAGCATGAGGCGTTGTGAGCTTGTAGATCTGCTATTTTTGGCTAAAGTTCTCCGAATATGGACGCTATGGGGTTCAAGTGGTTAATATACAAAGTGGGGAAAAAAACTAGTTTCTATCACACAAATTTTTATGGAGAATGGAGCGTATTTTTGCAGAAACTCGCAAATGGCAAGAAACCTCTCCCTTCCCATTTAAAGGCAGAATCCACCTTCATAGGTACTTTAAACTTCGAAATTAGAGGCAATAAAAAGAAATTGCAAAAATAGCTGATCTACAAGCTCAATGTTCTGCGAATCCCCTGAAAATCTGCTGTGTTGCCAATGGCAAGACGTGTGAAGTCTTGAAATGGCACACATCAGTAAGTCCTTCATTGCCTTGGATGGGGTGGGTGAGTCTAGGGCTTAAGTTTTATTGCCGGGGGCGTCAGACTGTTCAATTTGAGCCGATTATCGGCCTGTTAGCGGTTCTCCCAGTGCTGTTCCCAGAGCGAGCGTCACGCCATCTAACTGGTCCCTGATGACAGAGAGGAATGGGGGGTGGTGGCGATTGACAGAGTGAGCTTCTCCGTTTGCCCCTTCAGGAATGAGGGGCTCCGGGGGGGGGGGTCCCGAACCCCCGTTTGATGTGTTCCCCCTCCGCTTTGAGAGCACGCGGTGCTTTGAAGACCCAGAGGGTCCCGAAATGGGGCAACTCGTTGCTTACGTTTGGCTTCTCTTACCTTGGCCCAGGGGGCGTCAATTGGGTATGGCAGGGGTATGCAGCTGCCATACCCTGGCCTGGGTCCAGGGGGGGAAATAAAAGTTACCTTTAAATATGAATGTCTCTTTGACTATTATGTTGTTAAATGGTCACTTTAACAAGGTATTGTGTAGCTGCACTTGAACAACCATTCCAGGCTGCCATATCCAGCCCAAGAAACCGTAGAAACGGGGGGAAATATAGAATGTACTTCTTAAGGTATGGCAACATGAAGGCGCGTGCAAGACACCAGTCATGTTGCCATATCTTAGCTTTTTCTGAACTGACGCCACTGCCTTGGCCGCCCCCCTCCCCACACACACAAACTCACACTCACTCTCTCTCTCTCACACACACACACACGGGTGGCTGAAATGAGGGTTGGGTTTGATTTCACAGCAGCAGCGGCGGCTGGGAGGGTGGGGTGGGGTGGGGTGGGGGGAACAAACGCCCCTTGCAGCAGTAGTGGCCAATTAGGATCAAGTGTCAACCTGTTGACAAGCGAGGGGTGGGAATGTAGCGGTGGGAGGGGTGTGGTTGACAGACGGTGTCACCGACACAGTGGACGGATCTGAAACACATGGACGCGACAGCCGCCGTGGCAGGCGGAATCCTTCACTGCCAGTGGTGGAAAAGGTACTCACATATTTTACTTAAGTAAAAGTATCAATACTGTATTATAGAAATACTCTGTTACAAGTAAAAGTCCGGAATTCAGGGTGCCCGCTGGCCTAGTGGTCAAGGCGCGTACCACATACTAGGCTATGATACCAGCTGGCGTCGCCGGTTCGATTCCCGACCTGGACGACCTTTGCCACATGTCATTCCCCATCTCTCTCCCCATTTCCTGTCAGTCTACTGTCCTGTCAAATAAAGGCATAAAAGCCCAAAAACAAATCTTTTAAAAAAAAAAGTCCGGAATTCAAAATGTACTTGAGTAAAAGTATGAAAGTATTGGCATCAAAATGTACTTAAAGGGGAAGACCACCCATTTTCAATATTGAACTATGTCATTAATATACCATTAATATAAAAAAAAGCAAATCACAATATGATGACATCACACCGTTACAATACAAACCCCAATCAATCCTCCAGTTCTGGGCAACACAGAAGAGGGGGAACTTTTTTTTTATTTCCACACAACTCCTCTAAGGTATATTAATGACATACTGTAGTTCAATATTGAAAATGGGTGGTCTTCCCCTTTAAAGTTCCAAAAGTAAAAGTACCAAATGTTTGAAAATAGCAGATCTATCGGCTATTTTCAAATAGCACAAGTATAAAATAGGGCTAAAGTGGATTAACGTATGTTTTATAGTATAATCATTTATATCTGCAAAGTAACTAGTAACTAAATGTTTCAAATAAATGTAGCGGAGTACAATATGTGGATCCGAGATGTAGTGGAGTAGAAGTAAAAGTATTGGAAATTGGAAATACTCAAGTAAAGTACAAATAACTCAAAAGTGTACTTAGGTACAGTACTTAAGTAAATGTACTTGGTTACTTTCCAACACTGTTCACTGCTTCCACCGCCGCCGCCTGACTGGAAGCAGCAGCAGACGAGACAGGTTTCTAATTCCGTCACTCTCGCTCGCCCTGTCCGTTCATGTACGCTTCAATCTGTCAGCCTACCATCACATGGACAGATGCATGTATGTGTGCGTGCCGTGCGTGCATGTGTGCGTAGAATAGATCAGGGGTTTTCAAAGTGGGTGACGGGGTGCCCTGGGGTGCCGCGACGGCAGTCCAGGGGTGCCGTGAGATAATTTGATAATATTTGGAATTTATTTGGGCACTTGAAAAAATATTTTGTATAATTTTAAACTTGAAGTACAAAGTTATTTTCAGTCGTGAGCTTGTTGTGAGCTTGTAGATCTGTTATTTTTGGCTAAAGTTCTCTGAATATGGACGCTATAGGGTTCAAGTGGTTAATATAAAAAAGTGGTGAAAAAACAAGTTTCTATCACACAAAGATTTGGAGGACCCCCTATCGTAACTCTGAGGACCCCCTAGGGGTCCCGGACCCCCTGTTGAAGACCCCTGCTCTACACCGAGGTTAATTAAGCGGCGGGGGAAAGTGTTATAGGAGGACGATATGGACCAGAACGTCATAATCTATTCGCATTTATTGTCTGATCCGTTTCCATTCACAAATGCGTATTTAGTTTATTCGATAAAGCCTCAAAATCCACCTCCTCCAAGCGGATACATTGTTTTGTGGATAATGAAAGTTTATTCGCATTTTGAAGTGTTTCCATAAAAAGGTTTTGCGAATAAGCCTTAAATGCGCATTAAGAGGCTTTATGGAAACGCCACTACGGACAGACAGACAGACAGACAGACAGACAGACAGACAGACAGACAGACAGACAGACAGACAGACAGACAGACAGACACGTCCTCTTATCTTCTGTAATGACCTGTGGGTCGAAGATTTCAATAAAGTGACATCACGATTAATTGTCTCGGGAAAAGAATTCGAAGGTTTTATTGCAGTTTTCATTAAAAAAAAGGTGGTTACAGTGGTGGGCGCTATAACTACTCCTATACCCAGTAACATTCATCTGTACGACAGGTAATGACCAAATGAACATAAACTGGGACATTGATCACAATAACCCACACAAGCCATTTGCAGACTCAAATTACACATACAATAGCACTAATAATAAACAACAGCTGTTGGTGTGTGTCAGGGACGTGCAGAGAATGTTGGAGAGGCAGGGGCTGACATTTCTAAAAGGGCATTTTAGTGAAAATATCGAAAATAGCCAACCTCCAAGCTCACGCGTTGTGAGCTTGGAGGTCGGCTATTTCCGATGCTTGATTTCTACACAGAGAAGGCAATGCTTTCAACATATTGATGCTGCATTCAAGTTCAGTAGAGTTTGGACAAGGCAATTCTCTTGAATGCTGCCTTCAGGTATGGCACGGAAAGAGGGCATTTGCATTTCTTTCACCATAGTGAAAACCGTATTCATGGTCTTGAGAGGGCACTTTTTACAGATGGATAAAGGGGCATGAGCTCAAACCCCCTTTGATGTCTATGTGTGCACGTGCCTGGTGTGTATGTGCCCCCGTGGCATACTAGTTTACAGTTTACAGTTTAGGCATTTAGCAGACGCTTTTAATCCAAAGCGACTTACAATAAGCAGGTCACTAAGCATCACTATAATAAGCAATATATACCGGTATGTCAGTACATCAACAACAATATAACAAATGCAAAGGAATATCAATCTAGAAAAATAATAATATAGGTAGACCATGCACCTAATCAGTAAAAAAAAAAACGTTTCTAAAACCTAAAAAATGCTAACTAGCTTCATGTATGGTCAATTCATGTTACAGTAGTGCTATGGGTTTAGGTGGAGTCTGAAGAGGTGCGTCTTCAGTCCACGTCGGAAGCTAGGGAGTGAGTCTAGTTCTAACTGCGACAGGGATATAATATATATTATATATTATATATATTTAGTTTATTATATATATTTATTTCACATACTAGTAAGTCCTCGTGTCCATTTAATTGTCACAACCCGGTGATGCTATGCTTTATCTTTCTCTCTCACACCATCAGCCATAGTCGGTGGAGGAGGAAGGAGATGATATGGTGGAATGGCCCAACATAAGGTGCGGCTAAAATGTGTTTTCGTACAATCGATATGTGATGGATGGCAACATGATTTGAAGTCTGAAAATACCAATATCTTCACAGCAACCAAGTTGGTTGTGTAGCCTACTAACTAAACTACAGTACAAATCGTGGCTGACAGGCAGAAACCTTGTATCTCCATATTTCAATCGTCTTTTGGTTTTGGACGTACAAGATTTCCACCCGACAGCGACAATAAAACAGGCTTTTGCATCTAAAGGCAAGTGTTGAACCGAGCTGTCTTAATAATTCCTGCCACGATGTGTGGGTGGTACAGGAGATATGGAGGCCGCAGGGAGTGCAGCCGTGTAGCTGGACCCGCACCAAGGCTGTTCACCTTCTACTTTGCTCAAATTGTTGACAATTTTCTCCATGGAAACATTTATTTATTGTTTTTGACAGTTTATTTGTTATACCCTGTCCAGCACAGTGGTTTGCAAGCTTTCTCATTTCAAGGACGCCCAGCTTGACATGCTTTAACACATGGGCTGCTCAGGTTTATAACATTTCTAGCTGTTGCTGCTGCCGCCGTTCACTCACGCTTTATTTTGAAGAGCCTCGGAAGCTTCGTGCGTGTGCACGTGGGTGTCCACTGACGATTGAGGAAGATAATCCCTTTGTTTACAAAAGCTCGCGGAACTAAAATCCAAACCGCGGCCGACCATCGCGGTAAAGTGTCGCAGTGAAAACAATCAGATCTCTGCTTCCCTGGCGTTCTTTTCACCTCATTCAGAGATAAAGCCCTTTTTATGTTTCAGAGTAGAATGGAAATCAATGTAACCAGCCTCCGCCATTCTCTCTCTCTCTCTCTCTCTCTCTCTCTCTCTCTCTCTCTGCTACAGGGTGACGTATGGACTCGGGTCATTCAGAGGGCAGGCAGCAGCACGTACAGTTAACCCTTCATTGTCTCGTCCAGGGACGAGTTTGGCGTGGTGACACCTGGTGGCCTTAACTCGTTACTGAACGAGTTTGGCCTCCCAAGTGTTAAGAACCCTGGACCACTATTATTATACTGTAAATATCCAACCAGTGAAAAGTATTAACAGGACCTTGGGACTAATGGATCCATTGGAATAGCATGGAATCAGACGAATCCGACGGTGAAAAAATAATTGCCATTGGCGGATTTGGGTCTGGCTCTCGCTCAATTGTGAATCCATTTCTTCACCCCGAAAATGTGGGTGACCAATCAGGGCCCAGTATTTGTCGGGTCTAACCAATTGTGTCCAGAGTTTTTTCTTTGTTTTTAACCCGCCCTTTGGGGGGGAAAAAAACGTCCATATAGAAGTAGACTCATATCCACGCAGTGATATAGTCTGGCTACACAAGGCTACCATTGGAACACTGGTTCTTTTTTTGTCCTCATTTCCTGAAAAAGGAACGGTTTGGGACATTCAAGACTTTCCGCTCAACGTCCATTTGTCTTGTACATTGCGAAACATTTTGTCTTCACTGTGGGGTCTCTCATGCACTGTTTGATGAAGCAGGCGGGGCTGCCGTTCACTCCGTGAAACACCGGGCCGCATTTCCATCAAGCGCTGACAGGAACACATCCCCTGTATTATATACAGTACCAGCCGCTATGCTCGCTCTTGACAGATACACACATCCTGTTGTTAAGAAGTATGTACGTTCCAGCTCATTACCTTGGAACACTCTGAAACGCCGCTCTGATCAACGCAATTCCTCATGTTCTCCACTTTGTCATGTAGACGCTTTCCAAGCTACTGAACAGCAACGACTCCGGCTCAGCCATCGATTTGTAAACAAAAAGAGAGGGAAACAAAGGGACAGGGGGGGGGCATTTTCGAGGCCTATAATATCGTCTTTGTCGGGTGAAAACCTTGTATGTCCAAAACCGTTCGTTTTGCATTTATCATTTTAAAAATGATTTAAACTAGTGAAAACAGCCGATCTACTGCCGATCTGCTGTTTTCACTACTTATGTGCGACGGCCTTGTATGATAAAATAGGGCTTTACTTTGCGAAAGAACATACACATTTGAAACTTGGAGATACAAGGTTTCCACCCGACAACGACGATATATAGGGCTTATAATGAAGCATACTTATAGCCAGTAAGAACTTGAGTACTCTCACTTCACAACATTTCTTGTACTTTTGACTCCACACTACATTCCTACGAAGGAGAAAAATACATTATGAATTAACTACGTAAGCTGTACTTAAAATATTGTGAAAGTAGCAGATCTACAAGCTTACAATGCATCGCTGTAGATCTGCTATTAAAGGATTATTTTTATTTTCTGTTTCTGTAAATTATCTTAATTTGGAGGGTTGAATGTCTCAATTTCAATACAGTAATACATTGATGATAACACATTCAGTGCCAGGGTTTTTCATTCTTTTTACCTTATTTTGCTGAGCCACGGAATGCCCCATGTGACCACGATGTAATCTTTTCTTCACCCAGAAAATAACAATTGTAACTGTGATGATCCATTCTTTAGTTATGGTCCGTTGAAAATAGCTTGTTTTAACAAAAATGCAATCAGTCAGTGCCCATACCCTAGGTGGGGTTGGCAAAAGGGCCATTCTGTGTGGAGTTTGCATGTTCTCCCCGTGTCCCCTGTACCTTCACAAAAAACATGCAGTAATCCTGGTCTCTATACTGCCTCCCCCTGGCCGAGGCGCCTGATGGACGGGAAAGGAACTGGTTGGAATAACGTGTTCCTTACACGCGTTACATCCAACCGGGGAAACTCCACCCTGTCAAGTGAAAAGAAGCGGTTTGGACTCCCCATGCATTGAAGGAAGCACGAGGTCAGTCCGTTGCTCTCCCCAGGTTGGCAGAGGGAGTGTAGCGGCGTAGTGCCCAGGATTACAGTAGACACTAGGTGAAAACATGTATCACAAAAATCATGGGATAAAAATGGAGTAACAAAAGAACTGTGTTCCAATAATAAACAAATGATGACTCATATGGATATGGGGAATCAACCGATGGCGAGAAATGTAGTTAAATGTTTGCCAGAAACAGACTGTATCATATTTGAGTGACTGATTATAATGAGTTCATGTACAGAGAGAGGTCCTCTGTGATATTTGCACATAACCCTTATTTATTGATTATTTGCACAGCATTGACACTTTACACGTTTGCACAGCACATTGGCACTTTAATTGTAAGTGCAATATTATGTGTAATGTTTAGAGTGACATAATAATAATAATAAGTGACTGTAACATCTTGTGTGTGTTTAAATTATAGGTATATTATTTATAATGTGTTGGGGTTAGACCACACCCCTTGGTTTGAATGGAGCAGGCTCCAGCCTCATTAGCTCACCTGATGGTTATAAAAGGCTGCAGCCATTGTGAACATGAGAGAGCTGAGGGGTGGAACGCCAATGCATGTAACACGAATTAAACCTTATATTTGTTGGTTTTGTGAATAAATACACCTTCGGTTTTAAACCTACACAAGGCCTCTGTACTGTAGCCTACTCCAACCGCTAACATGGTCATTCACACAGTGCAACTTGGTAATTTGGCACCAAAAAAAGCCTCCTTAACATAAACACACCTACTGCACCAAACAAACACACACACATACATGCGTGCACGAGCGAGCGCACACGTGATGTCAGTGGCGTCAGTTCAGCAAAAGCTAAGGTATGGCAACATGACTGGTGTCTTGCGCGCGTGCAAGACACCAGTCATGTTACCATACCTTAGCACACAGGCACGATGAAAAGTACATGTTATTATTTCTCTGTGTAGCCAAGGTATGGCAGCTGCCATAGCTTGCCATACCCAATTGACGCCTCTGTGTGGCGTCACAGTCTCCTCAGTGCATTAGTGTTCCTTTCACCGTCTTTAAATACAGCCTGTCACTCACTCACTCTGACTAACTCACTCACTGTGGACGGATGAAACACAATCAGCTCTAATGGAGAGACAGAGTGGAGTGGAGTGGAGGAAAACACTGCAAATGCACCCTGAAAAACAACTCACTGAAACATCATTATCAGATATGAGAAAATGAATACAGCGGATAGATAGATAGATAGATAGATAGATAGATAGATAGATAGATAGATAGAGTACATACATACATACTGTACATACATACATACATACATACATACATACATACATACACAGACATCACAAGTCTCCCAGATGTTGCGGGATTCTCCCGGAAATCAGAGTCTCCTCCCGCACACCCGCGAGTACTAAACCTCCCGGAAATCCCGTCCGCTCCCGCAAATGCTTGCCATATCCGGCTGGATCCGGTCTAGAACCGGATCTAGGACCCGCGATGCAAATAAATGTGTTCTCATTCGTCGTCAAACTGTCAATCTTGCAGCCTGTGCGACGCACGGCAGCCTGCAGGCAGGCTGTTGTGTGTGTCTCACAGTGATAGTGACAGAACTTTCTCCCAAATAGGTAAGAAAGACATCATGCTATAAATTAAACCGATTATATTAAGCCTAAAATGGTTCGGCCACCGTGCAGAACCGTTTTTAAAAAATTTTAACCGTAGAAAAATGCATAAAATCAGAGAAAAAAAAGATATTTTTCGCGCGTGCGTGCTGCACGCGTGCGCGAGAACGGGTGCACGCGTGCTGCACGCACGTGCACAGGGGACCTCCTGGAAATGCTGATCTCAAGGTTGGGATGTCTGCATACATACATGCATGCATACGTGCATACGTGCATACGTACACGTACATACATACATACATGCATGCATACATACATACATACATACATACATACATACATACATACATACATACATACATACATACATACATACATACATAC
Organism: Nannobrachium achirus; assembly: GCF_963921795.1. Classification (NCBI taxonomy): domain Eukaryota; kingdom Metazoa; phylum Chordata; class Actinopteri; order Myctophiformes; family Myctophidae; genus Nannobrachium; species Nannobrachium achirus. The sequence goes on from NC_137829.1 coordinate 40,451,548, forward strand.
ATACATACACGAATACATACACACATACACGTATACATACATACATACATACATACATACATAGAGTGAGTACATACGTATAACTCCCACAAGGAAACTTCATATTTAAATTAGTTTTGCTCAATTCTACATTTTGTGAACTATGTGGAGTGGATGAAACTCCAGTGTTTTGTTCCAAGCGGCTGTGGAGAGCAGCAGCGCCACTAAAGTGCCTAAAAGGTTCAAATGTGCAGCGATGCTTTCAAAAGAAATTCGTCAAAGCCGCCATCATTAGATCCTTTTTCTAAAAGCCTGGCGTGCCACTGAGCAACACCTGGGAACACACGTAGCAACATGACAACCCGTACACGTTAAGCCATGAATAATGGAACGGTACGAATTATTTAATAATGATGTGTCCTGGATTCAGGGGCTTTCTTCTTCTGTGAAAGTAGCTAATCTCCAGAGCTGGCATGAGAGTGACTTTGGCGTCAATTGGGTATGGCAGGGGTATGCAGCTGACATACCCTGGGTCCAGAGGGGAAAATAAAAGTTACTTTTAAACATAAATCCATGAATGTCTCTTTGTCTATCTGTGCTGGTTATTATGTTGTTAAAGTTAGTTACAGTAAAGTAACTACAAATGCAAAATTTAACAAAATGGTCACTTTAACAAGGTATTATAATTGTATTCTCCACACTTGTATTCTCCCCATCTTGACAGAATGGTATATTCCCAGGTTCCGCAGGTCAGCTGCACAGGTGTAATGCATTATTGTTAATTGTGGCACGTTTACTAACATGCCAAGTTTAGCTGCACTTGAACAACCGTTCCAGGCCGCCATATCCAGCCCAAGAAACCGTAGAAACCTGTGTGAAAATAGCCGATGTGAGCATGTAGATCTGCTATTTTCACAATAGAACCGTGTTATACAAAATGTAATGCCTCTTTTCCATGAGGACTCCTTGCCATCTTTGCCATACCCTAGCTTTTGCTGAACTGACGCCACCGCTTTGGCATGCAGATTGCAGAGCGCACACGCATGTACCTGCGTCACATGACATGCACCTGTGTCCTGTGATTGGCGGCTCATCTGTAGTTTATCCTCAGGGGCAATTCTCGCTATTTCTACAGTACGTGTCATTAGTTCAACTAAGGGTTAGAGTTAGGATTTAGGGTTAGGTTTAGGCTTAGTTTTACTGAGGTTAGGGTTAGGTTTTGGTTTGGGTTTAGGCATAGTGGTTAACATTCACCAGGTTAGCATTCACCAGCGTCGGCAGGTTAGCATTTCACCAGGTTAACATTAGCTAACCTGCCAAAGTTCTGACACATTTTGGCACTAATCATGTTCATACTCCGCTTGTTGGTGATGTAAAAGTTGTGGTATTAAAAGCTTAATTGTGTATTTATATGTGCTGCCCTCGACCCGACGAGTCGGCGCGCGCGCTGGTTGTGGGGGCTGGTCTAGTCAAGATGCCAGGGCTGAATTTTAGTCCCAGTCCGTCCCTGCTCACAGCGCGGCACCAAGTGCCGCGCTGCGAGCTTGTAGATCTGCTATTTTTGAAAAATCATGATTTTCTTTGAATATATCTACTTAAAAGCGAACATTTGTAACTCAAATATTTACTTCTGGGTGGTCCCTGGAACAACATATTTTGAAATGGGGGTCTGTGGCCAAATAACTGTAATTTTGGGGGTCCTTGACATGAAAAAGTTTGAGAACCACTGATTCAGAGGAAGGATTTAGAAGTCGGGTCAAAGATCGGGTCAAAGATATTCAAAGATTTGCACTCGTTTTCACGACTTTTGAAAAATAGCAGATCTACAAGCTCGCAGCGCGGCACTCGGTGCCGCGCTGTGAGCTTGAATATCTGCTATTTTTCTAAGGTTAAAGTAACGGTTAAAGTGGTTAAAATCTAACGCGACTCGGGCGCGTTCAAGGTATTTGAGAGTTAAAATGCCTTCTGAATCAGTCGTCCCCACAAAATTATATGTATTTTGGTGCCAGGGGCCCACAGAAAATTCGCTTTTCGCCGCGCTTCGAGCTTGAGGATCTGCTACTTTTGATGCTTTTGTGTGACGTTGCAGTATTATGGTCAAGTATAGGAGCGTTAATCTACGAAAAAAACACGAAAAGAGACGACAGTTTTCTGCCCTGGCGGTGACAATATCTCGTCTCTCTTTGAGTGGCAGCGATCCAGAAGGAGCTGTAGATTTGCCTCTCCGAACGGGACTGGAAGCCCACCGAAGTGGAGCAGTCAAATGGGTCACTCTCTCCTGGCTCGGACGCCTCATGAGTTATTCAGACGCTGTTCCACACACACACACACGCGCACACACACACACACACACACACACACGCACGCACACGCACGCACACACGCACACACACACACGCACACACGCACACACACACACGATGAGTTCCTTCTTCCACCCGGCGTCGACAACACAGATTCACAGGAAAAACACATAATTCCACTCCCTGTTCTCATACCAAAAGGAGAGCTTGCTTCGCCGCTCCGTTCTGTCACGTGCAGATGACAAATTAGCATGCAGGCTGCTTGGCTGCGTCTCGAGTAAAAGGCAGAGAGGCACCTCATGCCCATACTAATCTGTCTGGAAGACGTTCAAGTTTCCGAGAGCAATTTCAGCGCGCGTTTAAAAAAAGAATACATTTAAAAAAAAAGAATAACATTGGCTTGCGTTCCCACGGCGACCATGCCGCATCCCTCCCGCCGTCATTAAGGAGCAGACTATGGCGTGTCTCGGACGAGTTGTGTGTTTTGACACGGGACCCCTTTTCTTTCTGGAAGGCCAGCATCAAAGGCGTTGCCATGGCGACGGCGGTCAGCTGTCACCGGCTCCATTAGAACGGCGTGTTTGTTTTGGACAGGGTTGGTTTGTATATATCGGGGGCCGGAGCCATTAGAAGCAACCGAAAACACCAGAGGTGCCGAGCTGTTTTCGTAACGGGGGCCTCCTCCAGTGAGGCCGAAGAAGGAGCTCTGGGTCTTGTGGAGTCGGCCAAAGCAAACGTCCCGTGCCGGTCCAAGCAGGGGCGTCACACCAAATTCTGGGCCCTGGGTACAAGGATTCACTGCGGGCCCCCCATGAATGTTAACTATTGAAAAATAGCAGATATACAAGCTCACAGCGCGGCACCGAGTGCCGCGCTGCGAGCTTGTAGATCTGCTATTTTTGAAAAATCATGAAAATGTGTGCAAGAAACCTAGGTCAAGGACCCCCAAGATGATATGTATTTAGCCACGGACCCCCATCTCAAATTATTTAGTTCCAGGGACCCCCCCCCCCCCCCCCCCCCCGGAAGCAAAATTTGAGTTACAAATGTTCGCTTAAAAAATACATATTCAAAGATTTGCACACATTTTCACGACTTTTCCAAAATAGCAGATCTACAAGCTTGTATATCTGCTATTTTTCAATAGCTAAAGTTACTAGGGCCCCTCCACCTTGGGCCCTAGTAACTCAGTCCCACTTTCCTACCCCTAGTGATGCCCCTGGGTCCAAGTCCAAGTCCCCGTCTCTCAGGCTCGGCTAGCAGCTGCGCGCTGACGTCAGCGCATGTGCAACGGACCGCATCTCTCGGGCGCGTCAACCCGCACAGGTGCAGCGCACATGGACACTCTCATGTTGTGCAATGTGTTGCTTGTATAATAATGCACAGAGTGTCCTCCTGGCTGTGAGAATGATGAAGTATTAGTCACTTTTTAATAACATTTCATTTCGTTTTAGTCGACAAATCTACAGTTGAATTATTCAGCAAAAATCTATTTTGGCAGCCTTCAGGGTGTCATAATGGCAGATTTTAAACTTGGTTGCATGTTGAAAAGAGACGATCTACAAGCTCACAACACGTCCGAGCACAGTGCGTTGTGAGCTTGCCCAGCCAGCACGCCCACATGGGTCCCGCATGGGTACAGGGTGGGCTTCCCTACATGGGCCCCATGTGGGAATGTCCGCGGTTTCCACAAGGGTCCCTCGTGGGTTAGCCCACGTGGGCTCTGTGTGGGTTCTACATGGGCCCTGGGTGGGCCCCACCTCGGCTAATTTATATGGGACCCAGGTGGGAGCCACTTGGGCTAGCCCACGTGGGCTCAACGTGGGTTCTACGTGGGCGCTGGGTGGGCCCCACCTCGGCAAATTTATATGGGACCCATGTGGGAACCGCCTGGGCTAGCCCACGTGGGTTCTATGTGGGAATGTCCGCGGTTTCCACAAGGGTCCCTCGTGGGTTAGCCCACGTGGGCTCTGTGTGGGTTCTGTATGGGCCCTGGGTGGGCCCCACCTCGGCTAATTTATATGGGACCCAGGTGGGAACCACTTGGGCTAGCCCACGTGGGCTCAACGTGGGTTCTACATGGGTCCTGGGTGGGCCCCACCTCGGCAAATTTATATGGGACCCAAGTGGGAACCACTTGGGCTAGCCCACGTGGGATCAACGTGGGTTCTGCAGGGGCCCTGGGTGGGCCCCACATCGGCAAATTTATATGGGACCCAACCACTTGGGCTAGCCCACGTGGGCTCTGGGTGGGTTCTGCATGGGTCCTGGGTGGGCCCCACCTCGGCAAATGTATATGGGACCCAGGTGGGAGCCGCTTGGGCTAGCCTGTGTGGGCTCTAGGTGGGTTCTACATGGGCCCTGGTTGGGCCCCACCTAGGCAATTCTATGCGGGAACCATAGGGGATAAACATGGGATCCAAGTGGGCTCAACCTTGCTCCTAGGAAGATTTTAATGGTAGACTAAAACAGTGTTTGACATGAACTGTGTTAATTATTGAAACACCTAAAATACATTTTCGATGAAATAGACAATATACTGTATATTTGACAACGTTTATTACAAAAATAAACAAGATAATAAAATACAATATAAATAAAGATAGCAGCAGCATGAAGGCAAACAGATCAAATGTGCAAGTGTACATACAGTACATAAAAAAAAACACTTGAAATGCAAAAAGAGATATTCCCATAATGCTCCACAGACTGCTAACAGAACAAAATAAAGGATAAAAAAATGTCCAAAAACATAAATTGTGTAAGAGGTGCATCAAAATCTTGAATTTTGTAACAAAACTGTTTTAGGGCATAGGTTTTCTGGAATCCACTGTTCATTCATGTTGCATTCATCAATCTGGGTCCGCTGTGCTTGTGGGTGTTTTTTTTAGCCAACCACAGGGGGGAGAGAGAGAGAGTTTGTCTAATGGGGTGGCACATCATCCAGATCTTTTTCTGTTGTATGTCCTTACACTCCGTTGCAGCAATCCAGTCGAGTGTGTCATTGTCTAGGTCATGATCATTCTCGGCCACGATCACCATTCAGTGGCTGGTATATAGGGCAGCTGGTCATCACATGCTACACAGTCTGTGATGGATCCTGTGCTGCACTGAAACGTCCCACACCTGTCCTCAGGTGATTGAGGGTTGTCCACTCCTTACGGGGGAGGTGCTGGTCAGGAACATCTGTGAGATCCTTGATGAATTGGTGAAGCCTGGATGGTTCTGCTGCGTTCCACTGGTCTGTCCATCTTGCCTTCACCCAGGAAGCCTTAACCTTAGATATCTCCGACATGGCAATTCCTGAGTTTATGGCAAAAGTCAAAGAAAGGATTAGCCACAAGATATGAATGTAAAGTAGTCATTCTATCTTTAAACACGCTTACACTGGCGTCACCAGGAATGAGATTTTAGTAGGCGAAATGCCAGCCGAAATGCCAGTGAAGTGCATTGCGACGCATTGTGAGCTTGTAGATCGGCTATTTTCAAATAGACAAAATGTATAGGGCTGAAGAGATTAATGTAGGCCTATGTTTTATAGCCTAATAATATTCTAAATAAGTAACTAGTAACTAAAGTCCAATAGTGTAGTACACAGGAGACAGACCATTTGGCGAGCGTGTGCACATTTGATTCTTTGTAAAGCCAGGTGACGATGACCCAAAGTAAACCCCCGTCACCCAATGAAAACAATAGCAAAGATTTGCATCTCTATAAGCAAGTTGAGTAGGCCTATGCTATCAGCTGCCTACTGTCTACGTGCCTGCTGACTGTGGACAAACTGGTTTTGAATGTTCAATGTTTTCAGGCCACGGACCCCTTTGTTGAGAGAGATGAAGCAGGGACCACCAAAACCTTTACATAGATTCCATATAGTTTCATCATGACAGGAAAATCATCATTGTATTTTGGATCCATGTCGATTTGTGTTTCAGATATTTAACCACTTGAACAGTCAATACTTAATAAAGTTGACATTTCACTCACTACTTGGTCTGCTCTTTTCCCTCTCTACAAAACCTCTTTGCCCAAATGTCTGATCTACAAGCTCACAACGCCTCGCAGTGCAAGGCGTTGTGAGCTTGTAGATCTGCTATTTTTGGCTCAAGTTCTCAGAATATGGACGCTAGGGTTCAAGTGGTTAATATAAAAAATGAGAAAATAAGGTTTCTATCACACAAATATTTGGAGGACCCCCTTTAGTGACTCTGAGGACCCCCTAGGTGTCCCGGACCCCCTGTTGAAGACCCTTGATGTAGAATAAAAATGTAACTGCCAACCGTGATCTCTTCAACAAATCTGCCCCTTCCACTAGTTAGCTGCAGCCGTATGCTGTCACATTCAACTTCAGTTTTTTCCACACAACATTAAAGTTAGCCAAGATCAATATCCCAACAAAATCACAAACATTATGTAAGTTTATATTACCATTGTCACTTATGGGGTACTTCATTGTCTGTCTGTAGATTGAAGCCTCTGCTTTTCAGGTTTGGGTTGAGCACATTATTTGTCTTCAAGAAAGAGGGGACAAATGAGATTTCAAAAGTTAAAGCAATGTAAATTTCAATGTAGGCACACACATATTTCAATCTGGCTTGATTTACAAGCTCATAACGTGCTGTGATGCTTTATTAGCTAGTAGAGCTGCTGTTTTTGTGGGTTTGCCCAGACTAGGAACACATTGGGTACATTAACCAACATATACAGTACATACGGTAAACCAACATGCATTGTAATCTAGGGATTTAAAACATAATATATAACAATATTGGCCTGCCTAAATCCATGGTTTGAAATAATTTGTTACAATGTGATAACATAACATTACATCTAGAGCATAAAACATGTAACTTGTTGTTTAAAGATAATGTCCTTAGTTAAGTTGACAAAATCAACAAACCGTGAGTTAAAACTAGCCTGTATCTAGGCTAGTCTAGAACATTTTAGAATATAGATTAGACAATGAGGCTACTTACCATATACTTTTGGATTTTTTAAGGTCCATTCGTGGAAGCAAGTCCTGTCATGAAGTTCCTCACTCTCAAATGACAAAGAAAAAGTGATTCAGTTTCAAAAAAGTCTGGGAAGCACAGTGATTGGTTAGACGGTCAATAACACCTACATGTGAAATCACCCTGTATTCACATGGTAATGAGAGGCTTGGTTTGGTCTACTCACTGTGTGTGTCTGTCTGTCTGTCTGTCTGTCTGTCTGTCTGTCTGTCTGTCTGTCTGCCTGCCTGCCTGCCTGCCTGCCTGCCTGCCTGCCTGCCTGCCTGCCTGTCTGTCTGTCTTGTTGAACAAAATGAATGTGGTGTTGTAGCCTAACGTAGCCAGACTATATACTAATGCAGCTAACTAACTGCAGTATTGGGTGGATTGTTTAGCTCTGCTAGGCTAGTGGTGTTGTACAAAGCAGCTAGGTAAACTAACTAGCAGCACATAAAGCAAAGTCCAAAGTCTGGCCAATCGTGGGAACACAGACAGATTGTGTATGGCCTGAGGCCCACTCCCATGTTATTTTGATCAACATTTTGCCTGTTATCTCTCCTATTGGTACAGCATGGAATTGTTATAGCATCAAAGCCATGGATATTATTACTATTATTACCCAGGCCTAATTAGCCCACATGTAGCCCATGCAGAAACCGCGTGGGCCAGCCCACTTCCATCCCATGCCCAGTTAGCCCACATTTAGCCCATGCGGGAACCACGTGGGCCAGCCCACTTCCATCCCAGGCCCAGTTAGCCCACATGTAGCCCATGCGGAAACCACGTGGGCAGCCCACTTCCAACCCATGCCCAGTTAGCCCATATGTAGCCCATGCGGGAACCACGTGGGCCAGCCCATGTCCATCCCATGCCCAGTTAGCCCACATGTAGCCCTTGCGGGAACCACGTGGGCCAACCCACTTCCATCCCATGCCCAGTTAGCCCACATGTAGCCCACGCGGGAACCACCTGGGCCAGCCCACTTCCATCCCATGCCCACTTAGCCCACATGTAGCCCATGCGGGAACCACGTGGGCCAACCCACTTCCATCCCATGCCCAGTTAGCCCACATGTAGCCCACGTGGGAACCACCTGGGCCAGCCCACTTCCATCCCATGCCCACTTAGCCCACATGTAGCCCATGCGGGAACCACGTGGGCCAGCCCATGTCCATCCCATGCCCAGTTAGCCCACATGTAGCCCATGCAGGAACCTCGTGCCCCAGCCCACTTCCATCCCATGCCCAGTTAGCCCACATGTAGCCCATGCGGGAACCACGTGGGCCAACCCACTTCCATCCCATGCCCAGTTAGCCCACATGTAGCCCATGTGGGAACCACTTGGGCCAGCCCACCTCCATCCCATGCCCAGTTATCCCACATGTAGCCCACGTGGGATCCACTTGGGCCAGCCCACTTCAATCCCATGCCCAGTTAGCCCACATGTAGCCCATGTGGGAACCATGTGGGAAAGCCCACTTCCAACCCATGCCCAGGTATCCCACATGTATCCCACGTGGGACCCATGTAATTTGCCCACATCAAGCCCATGCCCACGTGGTACCCAAGTAGCCCAACTCGTACCCATGCGGGACCCATGTGGGCGTGCTGGCTGGGTGTAGATCGGCTATTTTCAGGGCAAAACAAAACAAAATGACTTGTCTTATAGTTCTACTGGATTTTTTATCCAGTAGTCCCTCCTAAGATTATAGTTTTTATCTGTTGATATTATATTTAGTCTTAGTTTTAGTCATCATAGCTTCATAAATGTATTTTGGCAGGCCTTAGTGGCATCGTAATGGCTGATTTTACACTTTGTTACTTAAATAGCTCACAACCAGGACTGTTTTTAACACCCAAGGCGCCAAACTCGTTCAGTAACGAGATAAGGCCACTGGAGGTCGCTGTGCCAAAAGGAGTTGTCTCGTTCAGGAACGAGACAAAGGGTTAACTGTGCAGCGTGCTGCTGCGCGCATGTTGTGTTCCCTGTGAAAGACCCTGGTCCATACGTCATACCGTGGCTCGCAGAGAAGCAAAATGGATGGTCTAGGTTGCAATGACTTCCATTCTAGGCTGAAACATAAAAACAGCTTTATCTATGAATAAGGTGCAAAGAACGCCAGGAAAGCAGAGATCTGCCTGTTTTCACGGCGACACTTTACCGCGATGGTCGGCCCCGGTTTGGATTTTAGTTTCGCGAGCGTTTGTAAACAAATGGATTATCCTCCTCAATCATCAGTGGACACTCACGTGCACACGCACGAAGCTTCCGAGGCTCTTCAAAATTAAAGCGTAAGTGAACGACGGCAGCAGCAACAGCTAGAAATGTTAGAAACCTTGGCTTCCCATGTGTTAAGCACATAGGCAAGCTATAGGCAAATGCCTGAAAGACAAAACTGAAAGACAAACTACTGAGAAATACAACTTGGTATAAAAAAAATAAAAAAAAAAGCTTTTAGGTTAGTATCATAATCAATCAATTCAACACCGCTCCGAATAAAAAGGTCCACTTTCCAACAAAAAGGCCATTATCACCGTTTTAGTCGATGTCATCAAGAGTCCATAATATGGATCCAAAAGTTAGCGCTGTGACCCTGCTGAGGAGGACTTTGTGGAGTGTGTCATTAGGCTGACTGCTAGCGCTCCCTCATGTCCTCCCATTCTGTCCTAATGGCGCTTGGCACGGGGAGACCCAGACTTTGATTGGATTATTAGCCATAATTAAAGGACAGGGTGGCAAATGGCATCCAATGAGCCAGAACAGATCTACGGAGAGAGAGAGAGAGAGAGAGAGAGAGAGAGAGAGAGAGAGAGAGAGAGAGAGATGAGATGAGGACAGATGTGCATGTCTCACCCATGTCTGGGTTTGAAGACTTCCGCGCGCGCGTGTGTGTGCACGTGTAAACACACGCACGCTAGGGCATTAATGACTTGTGATTTTTGCAAGTCGACTCGACTCAGTAAAAAGTTGAGTTGAAGTCAACTTCACGATATCGTTTGATGACGTCATCACATCACACACGACCCCCCAATTATTTTGGGGGGGTTCCCAGATGATTAACTTTGAAACATTGTTTTCTCACTCAACTGTAAACTAACCAACATCAAGTTTAGGGGTATAGAGAGTATCTTCACATTTCTAAAGTGCCAATTTAAGGACGTTTTAATACCTCTAAGATGGCAAATTAAACATTGTCCAAATTGTCAAATATATAGAGGCAGAAATTGTGAAAATAGCCGATCTATATGCTCACAACGCAAGGCGTTGTGAGCATGTAGATCTGCTATTTTCACAATAGAAAGTATTATTTATATTTTCGACTTCGACTTTTCGACTTCGACTTTCGACTTTCTCTGGTGGGAGTCGACTTGTGTAATTAAGCCGACTGAGTCAACTAGTCGACTTTTTCGTTAATGCCCTAGTAGTGTGTGTGTGTGCACATGGAAACGCACGCACGCACGCACGCACACACGCACGCACGCACGCACGCACGCATGCACACACACACACACACGCACAGATAGGTATTGACTAAGAGGCTTAAAGGGCAACTCCGCCCTAAATCACTTCTAGGCTCATTTTCCTACTTATATTGATCCCAAAAGACTGTCCATGGGGTATGTTAGGCAGAAATGCTCCTGTTGTCCAGTTTCCCCAGCAGAACCCAGCAGCTTTCATAGCTTAGAGTGGAGCCTAATAAACCTATCACTATTACACTATTTGTTTTGGTCAAAAGTGTTTTTATTTTTCATGAATGTGTTACTAGTTATCATTTACAAACACATCCATGTCATCGTTGTCCCACACTAGCCATCGCACTCTAAACAGATGTTATGCTTTTATGTGTTTTGCCAAGTCCCGGAAAAGATGCCCTGTGATTGGCCAATACAGTCACTTTGATTGGTACTTGTGCCGAATGCTCACCCCAAAACATGATTTCTGAGACTGTGGTGGCTTGTGTGGAACAACCAAGGCATGGATGTGTTTGTAATGACAACTAGTAACACATTCATGAAAAACAAAATCACTTTTGAACACAATAAATAGTGTAAAAGCGATAGGCTCATGGGCTCCACTCTATGCTGTGAGAGCTGCTGGGTTCTGCTGGGGAAACTGGACAACAGGGGCATTTCTGCCTAAACGACCCCTTGGACAGTCTTTTAGGATCAATATATGTAGGAAAATGAGCGTAGAAGTGATTTAGGGCGGAGTTGTCCTTTAACACATATTTTCCACTTTTTTGCCATTTATTCTATTTTGAAAAACATTTTAAATAGATCAAACAGCTTATCTACAAGCTCACAACGTGTCGGTGTAGATCGGCTATTTAAGTCACATTTTGGGAGGTAACCAGTAACCACATGCACATAAGTTTGCACCCACGCACGCACACACGTGTGCACACACACACGTGTGCACACACACACACGTGTGCACACACACACACACACACACACACACACACACACTGAACAGCAGACGTCCTGTCATGTGTCCAGTGAGGGATGCTCATTAGAGGAGACACCGTATGTGACAGGACCACAACAACTTTACCAAAAATCTAATAAACAAAGCTCCATTTCTCTTCCAGTTCTCTGGGTTCCTGATCTCTCTCTCTCTCTTACTCTAAGCTGGGGAGGACCGCTGACATGCAGCGGCGTTCGTGACAAAAGCCATCGCTCAGTTTGCGTTTGACACGCGACACGCGCGTCACCGAAACTTTAAGTGAGGAAATGAAAACCGTTCCGAGCCGTTAGCGAGCCGGCGGGTTGTCACGGAAACTCTTGTCATTAGGATAGATATAATATGGTCGCTGTCGTCGGGCAGAAACCTTGTATCTCCCTGGTTCGACGTTTTATGTGTGTTTTTTTTTTTTAAATGCCGTACCTTGCGCAAGAGTATAGTGAAATAAATCTACAAACTCACAGGGGCGCTGTGAGCTACTTTCTATATCAGGGGTCTTCAACAGGGGGTCCGGGACCCCTAGGGGGTCCTCAGAGTTACTAAAGGGGGGCCTCAAAATCTTTGTGTCATAGAAACCTTTTTTTCTCCCATAGTCTCCATATTCTGAGATCTTTAGCCGAAAATAGCTGCAAATAGGTTTGGTGTAGAGGGGGAAAAAGAGCAGACTAAGTACAGAGTGAAAGGTCAAGTTTATTATGTATTGACGGTTCAAGGGGTTAAATATCTGAAAAAACAAATTGACATGAATCCAGAATACACTGTCAAACGATGAAACTATATGGAATCTATGAGAAGAAGGTTGCGGGGGTCCTTGCTTCATCTCTCTCTCAACCAAGGGGTCCTTGGCCTGAAGACGTTGAAGACCCCCGTTCAAAATGTTTTTCAAATAATAACACAATATAAAAGGTTGCAGTCTTGGACATACAAGGTTTCCACCCGACAGCAACAATATAATATACAGGCTGCAGCGGAGGCGCTTTATGGCGCATTAACCCTGCAAGACCCGAATTAATTTCTACTGGCCAATTTTTTTTTTGAAAAAATCAGATGGTGTTGTACAGTAGGAGTCCTAATCACAGGAAAATGTAATGTTAAAAAATTAATAATGTTTTTGTAAAGTTTTATAGTCATAAATCATGCTCTTTGCATTTTGGGGATATTTTTCACAATATTAACATATGCACGTGTTCTAGACATTCTAATGATCACGAAAAAAAATATTACAGGCATTTTACTTATGTTTTAGTGAGGAATAGCTTCAGTTAAAAAGTGAGATGTTATTCGTCCAGACACTGGAATTTCAACTTCTCTGGGAGGTGTGAATGTCAGCCCCTGTGGGGTGTATTTATATGCAAATATCCTGGCCAATGGGATTGTAATACTAAACAATAGGATTTAATGGTGATGTCAATGTGAAAAAAGAACAGGAAAACTAATTATATATATATTTTTTAAATGATTTAAAAAAGGTTGCCAAAAGGCAACGCTGGGCCTTGCAGGGTTAATAGCAACAATACGTCTAAGAATAGGAAGAGTCTGGTGGAAGCTTTAGATGAATAGGAGGTACTGCATCACATTTCGAGGGGAATATAAAGAGGTGAAAAGCCCAGGCAATATTGAATCAAGGGCTATGAAAGACATAGAAGTCTGAAGCAGGAAATGTTGGAAAGATTGGGTTTGCGAAATGCAGGATGTCTTGAGAGATATATATACCGGCTCAGCGCCTCAATAATATTTCAGATGAATTTGATTTATTCAGAGAGGAGCGACAGGCGGGGGAGGGGGAGGGGGAGGGGTGGCGCCCAACAAAATGGTCTCCTCCGGACAGGAAGTGAACGTGGAAGCAGGGACGTGCTGGGCCCCTGATTCGGCCCGGGAAAAAGAGTTGCAGAGGCCCTCATTGTGCGCTATAGAGAGAGATCTCTCTCTCTCTCTATAGCGCTGCTGCTACTCAAAGATTTGTCATTTCAGATCATGACAAGTGACAAGCCAGTGGGCCAATTAGTTTCGTCGTTGTACCTTGTATGTCCAAAACCGTTTGTTTTGTATTTATCATTTAAAAAATGATTTAAACTAGTGAAAACAGCCGATCTACAAGCACACAACGCCTCGCGCTGCGAGGCGTTGTGTGCTTGTAGATATGCTGTTTTCACAACTTTTATGCAACGGCCTTGTATGATGAAGCAGGGCTTTGCTTTGCGATAAAATGTATACAATTGAAACTTGGAGATACAAGGTTTCTGACCGACAGTGACAGCCCCCAAAATGGAACGAAGGCCGACATTTTATTTTTATTTTTTTCCTAATGGACCGGCCGGGAATGAACCGGCCGTTCGGGAGTTGTCCCGCTTTTCCCAATGGCCAGCACGTCCCTGCGTGGAAGGATGGTCATGGAGCATTTGTTTCCTGATGAACAAGTCAGCGTGCCGTGTACAATTCCAAATCAATCACCGCAGACTCACAGTTGCATGCATGCATGGATGTTACACAGAGATTGGTGTCCAGAAATGTGTGTCCGCAGCACGTATAGTTGCATGGTTGAGGACTTGATGTTGCATAGACATTGGTGTACGGGGCTTTTGGTGTGACACATGGGTTGCTTTTCTTTTTTTTTTTTTTTTTTTTTTTATCGGTCACCATTAACCGTTAGTGCTTACCGGTAACCAATTTCTTATCGGTTAAACGGTAACGGTTAACCGTTGGCCATCCCTACTTTGTAGATTCGTATCATTATTACAAAACATACATTAACCACTTCAGTTACTTATATACATTTCGGCCATTTGAAAATAGACGATCTACAAGCTCAAAATGCGTCGCATTGGGAGGATGTAGATCTGCTATTGTCCAAAAAGTGTATAACACTTGTGAAATAGGTATATTTTGATGCTCTCTCTCTCGGTCGTCCTCAGACGAGCTTCCATCGGAGTCTCCAATATTTCCGGTTCTCCATACACCCGGCCGGCTCCGAAGAGCTTTCGGCTCCCGCATCCTTCTTCAGGACGTCCACATATACGTTAACGTGGAACGTCCTCGCGATCGATGCCCGCGTGTTGGTTCCCACAGGACCAGCCTGCTGGCCGGGAGCTCCTGATGTCTGTGGCAGTGGCCGGCCAGCTTCATCCTCCTAGCTGCTACCTTATTGCTGAGCCTCGGCAGTTGCCTGTACAGGTCCTTGTTGGTAATGTGGATGTTCTGGTCCACATTCAGAACAGCTCCTAGCATTCTGGTGTAGCACTCATCCAGGGACTTCTGCAGGGTGGGTGTCAGGGTCCAGCTTTCACAGCCATACAGGAGGACTAGACTCCACAGTGGCGTGGAATAGGCTCAGCTTTATGTGTCGGGGGAGATTCGAGCACCACACTCTTGACATGCCGTTCAGGGCCCTCCACGCTAGCTAGAGTGTTGTTGTTTTTTTTGGTCCCAAGAGCAATTAGGCTCCATGACCAGCCGCGAGATAGGCCTATGAAGTATATACTAGTGTTAGTTTGCAGTAAGTAACAAAGGATTATTATTATTCCCAGTGACACCATTTTCATGCTTTTTATGCTTATTCATAATATATTTGTTATATTTGTCTTCTCTCAGTTTTAACCTGTGCCCCCTCTTTTTGTGATGGGTTTTTAACTAAATGGCAAATGGTGCATTTATATAGTGCCTTTATCCAAGGCGCTTTACAGAGATTGCATTACATTACACACACACACACACACACACACACACACACACACACACACACACACACACACACACACACACACACACACACACACACACACACACACACACACACACACACACACACACACACACACACACACACACACACACGCGCACACACACACACACACACACACACACACACACACACATCTACACTCTACATCTACATCTACATCTACAAGCTCACAGCGCGGCTCACAGCGCGGCACCGAGTGTCGCACTGCAAGCTTGTAGATCTGCTATTTTTGAAGAATCGTGAAAATTAGAATTTTGACCCGATTCTATAAGTGTCTTCTGAAT
Organism: Nannobrachium achirus; assembly: GCF_963921795.1. Taxonomy (NCBI): domain Eukaryota; kingdom Metazoa; phylum Chordata; class Actinopteri; order Myctophiformes; family Myctophidae; genus Nannobrachium; species Nannobrachium achirus. Next base: position 40,467,309 of record NC_137829.1, read on the forward strand.
CCTTCTAAGGTTTTTTGAAAAACCTATGTTTCTATGTCAGCAATCTGGCCAGCCATCGTCAAAGAAAAGGTCCTTTTCACTTAACTGGAGCTCAGTTAGTCTGTTCTTGAGAGACTACTATGTCAGTGGTTCTCAAACCTTTTCATTTGAAGGACCCCCAAACAGATATTTATTTGGTCACGGACCCCCATCTCAAAATATTTTGTTCCAGGGATCCCCAAAAGCTAAATTTGAGTTAGAAACGTTCGCTTTAAAAATATTCAAAGATTTGCACACATTTTCACGACTTTCTCAAAAATAGCAGATATACAAGCTCGCAGCGCCCTGTGAGCTTGTACATCTGCCATTTTTCAATAGCTAAAGCATTCAATAATGCTAGGCCTAAATTTAATAGTGAAAATAGCCCATCTACAAACCCACAACTTGTCACATCACGAGGCATTGTGAACGTGTACGTCGGCTCTTCTTTGTGGTGTGATGATCAAGTACGCAGGGCTCAAGCCGCTTCCACTTCTGCGACCCCGACGACAGAAGCTGAAATGGAATAGCTTGATAAGCAGCCAGATGGAGAGGTGGATGACAGCTTCTAAAGCACCTCTCAAACGGTCTCTGATGAAAGACGTGAGGGGGAGAACACGGAATAACAGACCTCCAAAGGGCACGGGAGGAAAAAAGGGGGGGAAAAACACAACAGCGCCGTACACCAGGGTTTCTCAAAGTGGGTGCCGTGACGCAAGTCCAGGAGTGGTTCAGAATACTTTGATGATATTTGGGATTCATCAATATCACTTCAGTTTAAACACTGACTGGGGGCACGGTGGTGCAGTGGTTAGCGCTTCGCCTCACAGCTAGAAGGTCCTGGGTTCGATTCCCGCCGGGGACGCTGTGGGTGCTGGGGGGCGTGTTTCTCCCTCTGCATCATCAGCACCCACACCCTAGGTGGGGTCGGCGATAGGGCCTTTCTGTGTGGAGTTTGCATGTTCTCCACGTGTCTCCTAGGGTTGATACCCTCACAAAAACATGCAGTAATCCTGGTCTCAATAATGCCTCCCCCTTGCCAGCTGGGGCGCCTGATGGAGGGGAAAGGAACTGGTTGGAATAACGTGTTCCTTCCACGCGCTACGTCCGTCCCGGGGAAATCCCCCCTGTCAGGTGAAAAGAAACAACTTGGACTACCCATGCATTGAAGGAAGCATGAGGTCAGTCCGTTGTCTCCCCAGGCGCGGCACGTGGCGGCAGAGGGAGAGCAGAGCCCAGGATTACATAGGCAATTGGCACTGGGTGAAAATGGGTTGCAAAATCGTGGGATAAAAATTAGAGAAAGAAAGTTTAAACACTGACAGGTATACTTTGTAAAACGGACCCGAGTTGCTCTGTACTTGGGGCGATCTTTTTTCAGCCTATACAGTAGTACGCCAAGTCTCTTCACCAAAAATAGCAAATCTACAAGCTTGCGTCCCCCCCCCTGGGGTCCAAGAGAAACGTCCAAAATGAAACATTTCAGTTAAGGATTCAGCGTTAAATAAACGGCAGAATATGTTCATTAGATATGCCAGGGTTAGATACTATGATTATCCATTCGAGCCATGCGTATACGCATACAAACCCATGCGTATACTACAAACCCATGATACTGAAACGTTTACATGTTTTAGTTATCTTAGGTTTAAGTTATTGTCTCCTGATGAAGGTGATAATATCACAATGAGAATTTTTTTTCAGCTTTTCTTTTGTTGGAGATTAGAACACAACCGTAAGACCCTTGATGCCTGTAGTTGGAGGTAGGGATGCATTGTTTTGTGTGAATAGTTGGAAGTTATAGTGAGTCTTTACTTGAAATGTATTAGTCGGGGACCCACACACCCAAAAGCTCAAGGAATAGGGTTGAACCTGTGATTTTCTGCCATACTTTTTATTTCTGTTTTATCTATTAGTTTGGTCATTAAGGTCCACAGAATGAGAGGCCTGCTCTGCTGGAATCATCGTGAGAAACAAAGTTATGGCCATTTGTATATTCACTGTCCCATTGACTTTCCTTGAACATTCCTTAGGCTAAATTTTGGCCCCTCAAAACTGTGAAAAGTGGGAAAAAAGTCCAAAAAGATGACTCATCACTTTTCACAGTTTTGGGGGGCCAAAATGTTGCCCAAGGAATGTTTTTCATGCAAAACAAATGCTTGCAATGGATTCAGAATCATGAAGAACCCCTAGTTTGACCCCTCACATGCTACTTAAATCAGATTTTGGACCTTAATGACCAAACTAATAGATAAAACAGAAGTAAAAAGTATGGCAGAACATCACAGGTTCTCTCCCATTTTGGTGACTGGGTCCCTGGCTATATGGAAGTATTGAGTTCTAAACAAAAGGACCATCTTTGGTAATTGGCTTAATATGAAACAAAGATTGTTCTTGGCACACATTTGCACTTAGGACAGCCATCCCTAGAAGCCATTTCTGCGAAACGTCCTAATGGGAACAGATAACTCTCAAGTTATCCTTGGGACATTCTGTATCTTAGGGGGAAAGATTTACATATTTGTGTCTCCATAGGGAACCACTGCTGGTGATCAAATTATTGTCTTAGGAATGTGACAAGAAAATAGCAATGTAATCAGGGACGTGCTGGGCCCCTGATTCAGCCCGGGAAAAAGATTTGGAGAGGCCCTCATTGCGCTGCTGCTACTCAAAGATTTGTGACAAAGTGACAAGCCAGTGGGCCATGAGTTATATTTCGTCGTTGTCGGGTGGAAGCCTTGTATGTCCAAAACCGTTCGTTTTGCATTTATCATTTTAAAAATGATTTAAACTAGTGAAAACAGCCGATCTACAAGCACACAACGCCTCGCACCGCGAGGCGTTGTGTGCTTGTACAAAAGTTTTCACTACTTTTGTGCAACAACCTTGTATGATGAAGCAGGGCTTTGCTTTGCGAAGAAATTTGAAACTTGGAGAAGGCCGACATTTTATTAAATTTTTTTTCCTAATGGCCGGACTGGACCGGCCGGGAATGAACCGGCCGTTCAGGAGTTGTCCCGCTTTTCCCAACGGCCAGCACGTCCCTGAATGTAATTCAGGGGTGCCGTGGAGGAAACAGTTATTCACCGCGGTGACCTGAGACAAAGAAATGTTTGAGAACTTCTGCTGTACACGTTCCACTGACATCGCCTGGAAAGCAGAGAGCAAGGAGTCGCCCCTCCCCGGGGGTGTGTAATATGATGCTTTTCTCCCACGCTTTTGGAAGATTAATGATGGATTTTGGCAAACGATAGTGGACCTAATGTGTTGTTTCGGAGGGTTTGACCAAGTGGTTTTCATTGACATGGATAAAGAAAATGACGGGCCATCCAAAACACTGAATGCAGCTCAAATCCCCGCAGTGAGTCAGTGGTGAGTGGAGTAGCCAAAAAAGTATTGTTACTTAAATGTATATAGTGGCTGAAGTTAAACGTAGTCATCAAAATAATTGCTCGAGTGAGAGTGAAAACGTGTCTAGTGAAAAGACCACTCAAGTTATTCCGTACAATCAGATTTTTGTATTTATTTAACAAATCAGAATGTAATTTGTATGACATGATAAGTGCTTGACTTGTCCATTAGGGGAGAAAAAAGTTTCTGAGGTGTCTCTCTGAGCAAATTAAACTAATAGAAATGATAGAGTGTGCATTTTAATAAAAGAAAATAACAAGCGTAATCATTTTAAGCGTACAAATCTTGCACAATGTAATACAAACTTGAACTGAGGTCAATTTACCTGAGCAAATGTAATCAATTTGTAGAGTTCTCAACGGGCCTGAAAATTAAGGCCCGGCCCTAACTTTGCCCTTACTCGGTCGACTAGTTAGCATACATTTTAGGCCCTACCCTACCCTAAATGTCGGGTCGGGTTCGAGTATGGTCGAGTTCTCATTACTCTATCACAGAGTAATAGTAATAAAATAATTAAAAAAACATATTTTCTTTTTTCATTGAGCCCGAGGCCCTACCCGGCCCGACTAATTAGCATACATTTTAGGCCCTACCCTACCCTAAGTGTCGGGTCGGGTTCGGGTATAGTCGGGTTCGGGCAGAATTTGAGAACTCTACAATTTGACTATATTAACCACCTCTGCAGTCAGAGCAGCATGTGAGTCAGAGCAGCTCGAGTCCCCGCTGTGAGTCCCAGCGGGACCAGCGAGGGGGGGGGGGGGGGGGGGAGATTTTCGATCGTCTCCTCCTGCGGTACATTTCGAGGCGGGGAATGGCAAAGATTCAAGTAGCCACTCTGCGGGCAAACGCTGCTATTATGTGACAGACAATGTGGTCTTTGTGTGGCGGGCGCCTTTGAGAGAGACAGAGAGAGAGAGAGAGAGAGAGAGAGAGAGAGAGAGAGAGAGAGAGAGAGAGAGAGAGAGAGAGAGAGACACACTGCACACACACACACACACACACACACACACACACACACACACACACACACACACACACACACACACACACACACACACACACACACAAAGACCCATGACAGAGAGACACACCTGAGGGCTCCTGCGTCCCCTGAGACAGACAGCTACAGTAGGGTGTGTATGTGTGTGTGTGTGTGTGTGCGTGTGCGTGTGCGTATGCGTGTGTGTGTGTGCGTGCGTGCGTGCGTGCGTGCGCGTGTGTGCATGTGCGTGTTCAAAAGCCATTTGATTGACAGCGTAAAGGAGAGTGAAAACAGAGTGTGCGGTGAGCAGAAAGAGGAATCCATTTCTAGTTTATATTCGAGGCGTTCGGTCGGAGGGTTTCTTGGCACCCAGAGAGGTGAGTGACATGAAAACATTAAACAGTTACAGTCATACTAAAGGGCTTCCAGGCTTTTTGACTCGCGGCTCCTTTGTCGCAAAACCGTTTTGGGAAATTAATATGTCTATGAATATTGAGATATTGTCCCCGCCCCCCCCCCCCCCCCCCCCCCCCCCACACACACACACACGCGTACAATCATACACAAACTCAAGCACACACATAAAAGCTTGTGTGTGAGCTTGTAGATCAGCCTATTGTCTCTGAATGTTCACCTACTGTAACATAATAGGGAAGCTAGGTTCATGTCAAGTGGTTAACCACTTAAAGTTAACCACTTAAACCCTCTATATCAGGGGTCTTCAACGTTTTCAGGCCAAGGACACCTTAGTTGAGAAAGAGATGAAGCAGGCATTCGGTGCCGCGCTGTTAGCTTGTATATCTGCTATTTTTTTAATAGTTAAAGAATCCACTAATTTTAGGCCTAAATGGGTTAAAGCAGTACTTGCTCTCATGCAGTTGCAGTAGTTCAGCGCAGAGCATACATTCAGATATTAAGATAGCAGACTAAAGGAGACGGCAGACACAACCCTTTGTGGACATTTGAGATAAAACCTAATTATCCGCACTCACCCCCCTGACACCAACGTCAACTCTATTTCCTGATTAACCCACATTTTAGTGATTGCCTGATTGGGTCTGAGTCAGCTTCCAGTTGACTGATCACAAGGAGTACATTTCACTTGTATTTCATCATGTATCATCTTCTGGAGTAAATGTCTGCACAAGTTGGCTCTATTAAATCAAAACTCAACTTGCTGTGTCAGTGGCGTCAGTTCAGAAAAGGCTCTTGCAAGACACCAGTCATGTTGCCATACCTTAGTAACAGGCATGATACATTTATTTTAAGCATTGCTTAAATCCATTGCAAGCATTTGTTTTGCACAAAAAACATTCCTTGGGCCCCAGAAAACGATGGTTTAGTGATGAAAATTTAAGAAAAGTGATGAGTCATCACTTTTCACAGTTTTGTATAGCTCAAGGAATGTTTTGCTCAAAAAACCCCTAGTTAGACCCCTCACATCCTATTTAAATACCCAGAAAAAAAAGTTTTTCTGGGTATTTTCCTCCTGTAGAAAGTAGATGGGTGCCCAACTTGATTTGGCCGCTGTGGCGACCCCGAAGGTCGTCGGCTCGGGCGCCCTAGCTAAATCATTAGAGCATGCCCTGGGCTACATCTGTGCGAAATCTGGCGCTTTTAGACTGATTAGCGTGAACAAACCCTAAGGCCTCCGACTATGGGGAGTCCCTGCATCTGACTGAATTAAATACATGCTTATCCGTTTGGAAATATGTTTGATATTTATGTTTGATAATATCACTGTTTAACGGCGACAAAAAAGCTGATCTACAAGCTCATGTGTCAACGCGACGGGTTGATGTAGATGGAGCGTGTCGATATTGCAACATTTTTGTTTGACGTTCCATTTGTTCGACGCTGCGGGTGAATGTTAACCTGGTGAAATGCTGACCTGCCGACGCTGGTGAATGCTAACCTGGTGAATGTTAACCACTATGCCTAAACCTAACCCAAACCCTAACCCTATAATGTCAGTAAAACTATAGACATAGAAAGGTAGACGCCTCCTTCGGCTAGGGGGCGTATGCATTGAGCAACTAAGGGAATCTTCATCGCTTCCGTGTTCATTGCTTCCGCGTGCGTCACACATACGGAAGTCGGTAAGCCAATCAGAGGCAGGTGGGGGCTGGTCTTTACGTATGCAGCCTATAAGAACAGCTGAGCAGCGCAACATCGGAACTGGCTCTGTTGAATTGAATTGTGGTCCTTGGATAAGTCACGGAAAAGACACGCTGTGATTGGCCAGTAGTCACTTTGACTGACAGCGTTCCCTTAGTTTTTTCAGGAAGTCCGGTCTAGAACTTTTGCACATCGCTCCAATTAACTGCAGAGGCGAACGAGGCATCTAGCTCTTTATATCTGTGAGTAAAACTATGCCTAACCCTAACCCTACCCTTAGTCGAAATAATGACACGTAGAAATAGCGAGAATTGCTATCAGATCAGCTATTTTCACAAGAAGTATAGGCCTACAGTATACAGTCTTTTTGAAGCGGTGACTAGCCGCTTCCAATGTATGCTCATGTCTGTCCCATGCCTTGTCCTCACTCACTCACTCACTCACCAGTATGAACAGGATCTGCGCATGCGCGCGCGCGCGCGAGAGAGAGAGAGAGAGAGAGAGAGAGAGAGAGAGAGAGAGAGAGAGAGAGAGCCGAGAGAGCCAGACAGAGCAAGCGATGCTGATTTCTAAACCGAAAGTGAAACTTACAAACCGCACGGTTAAAACAGAGAGAGAGAGAGAGAGAGAGAGAGAGAGAGCATGTTGCGGTTAAAAAAAAAAAAAAACACACACACACACACACACACACACACACACACACACACACACACACACACACACACACACCAGTAAAAACGGGACTCATAAAATGTCCCTGGGACCCATCTGAATCAAAAACATAGATCTGGAACTGCTCTAATTCACCGCTTCAGTTCGAACCGAGGTTTGATTTTTTTTTACAAATTGAACCCTGACGAGGAGTCATTTCCCTTGTATTTCATCGTGTACTGTCTTGGGATTAAATCTATTAAATACAAACTCAACTTGTGCTGTGCACTCTCGTCGTCTCTTCATTGGGTGATATCATTTTTGGCCGCCTAAGCGTATTTTTTTCCTGCAGAGGTGAATCGCAGAAATGATTCTCGATAAGAATCCGCTAAGTTCTGCACTGCTAACAAGTTACCCTCCAAGGATTAGACGGTAGTTTCCTTTCTCTAAAAAGCGGGGGGACAGACTTTAGAAAAGCGACAGAGTGAGCGGAGGGAGAGCGTGGAGCTTTCTTTGTCCTGGAGGTCTGCGTTGTTCTCCAGCCGTGCGCTGGCAGGACGGCGTGGCAGGAGTCATTAGGATGAGGAATGACAGAGGAGGCTGAGCCAACCTTCAGGGCACACGCACATTGCACCCGCACGTACACACACACACACACACAACGTACACATACTGTACTATGGAAATAACAGACATAACCTTAGCAAGAAAAAGAGGTGAATCTGAACGTAGGCTACAGCAGTGGTTCTCAAGCTGTGGGTCGGGACCCCCAGGGGGGGTCACCAAATTATTTTGGGGGGTCCCCAGATGATTAACTTAATGTGCAACATTTTTTTCTCTCTCAACAGTAAACAAACCAACATAACGTTAAAGTGTATAGAGGGTATCTGCACATTTCCAAAGTGTCAATTTAAGGATGTTTAATACCTCTAAAATGACAAATTAAACATGGGCCAAATTGTCAAATATTAGAGACTGAAATTGAACCGTGTTATACAACATGTAATGCCTCAACTCTTAGTGCTCATCAGGGTGGAGGGGTCCCAGGTTAAAATATGATTATTTTGGGGGTCCCGGCCTGAAAAGGTTGAGAACCACTGGGCTACAGTACACATAACCTCGCCCACCAGGCTTTCTGAGAAAAAGCCTGGTGTTCGTTCACAACAGCCCGTTTGGTTTCCGCCTAGAGCGCGGAAACCACTAGAAGAAGCGGCGTCGCTTTGATTTGGTTCCCTCCGTTTGTTTCCCCAATCCCTATTAAAATGCTTGAGTAGCCTAGTGTAGTCTTGCCAGTCGCTAAAAGTTGGACTAAAAGATGCACATACCAAACGAATTTTTCAAAAGCAAAACTACTCCGCATCAAGGAGTTTATTAGGTAGGCCCTAAAAGTATGTCCTTGAGCGCAGGGGAATATTTTGGGTTAAAACTGAATCCGGTTTGATCTTTCCGGCAAATTGTAGTCCTTTGAGTACTACAACATGACGTTTTGTGGTTTCCGCTCCAGACCGGTTACAAGCCCGAAAAGTGAAGTGATCCCAGACTACAGTACACACACTCACTCATCACTCACTCACTCACTCACTCACTCACTCACTCACTCACCCACCCACCCACCCACCCACTCACTCACTCACTCACCCACCCACCCACCCACCCACTCACTCACTCACTCACTCACTCACCCACTCACTCACTCACTCACTCACTCACTCACTCACTCACTCACTCACCCACCCACCCACTCACTCACTCACTCACTCACTCACTCGATGCCAGTAATGGACAAAGTACTGAATTCAGTACTTGAGTCATACTCTTTCATGTATATTTAGTTTAGTCACAGAAGTTTCAACTACAGAGAGTCTCATCATTTGTGTTGGCAAGAACCCACAGTAGCAGTCAGCGTGCTACAGTGACATAATTAATTACTGGTTGGGGGACAGTTCTGTGGCCTTTCCTACGCATGTTTTTTCCTTTGTGGGTTAATTCAATCAATCAATCTGAAGATGCACATGGGCCTTGACCAGCATATGCGAGGACTGACAAAGCAGATGTATACCGTAAGCTGTTTATTAGCATTTGTGCTATGGGCTATGATATCTGTAAACACGATTACAGTCACAAGCATAATTCGTCGTGTAGAAGTGGGAGCCATTTTGGCAGTGGCAGGCTGCATCTCCTAATGAACAACAACAAGCAGCACCTCTTTCGGCAGAGGTCAGAAGGAGTGAAAATCATATGTTTCACACTGAGCGAGAATGACATCACATGTGCATGTACAGTGTTCAAAGCACTCAAGCCAGTGAACAGTGTTGTAACTAACTAAAAACATTTAGTATGTAAGTAAAACTTTTACTAGGTATTTACTGAAAAGTATTAGCCGGGGAGCCACAGGCCAAAAATGAGAGAAGACCTGTGATGTCATGACATACTTTTGACATATTTTTTGTTTGTCCTATTAAAACTCATTGAATGCCATTTCAAGATGGCCCCCAAGTACCAGACTGCCACTATCCTAGATTTCTAGTGCACGGATCAATTTTTAGTGCACGGATCGTGCACGCCCATGCACCATATATGCATCATATGTGTAGTACTTTTTAACAGCTTTCAAACAAAAAAATCCGCTTGGAAATCCGTTCAGGCATTCATGAGATAGAAGCCTTCAAAGTCAGACAAAACAAACACTGCCACCTTCCAAATTTCTAGTGCACGGATCAATTTTTAGTGCACGGATCGTGCACGCCCATGCCTAGATCATGCACCATATGTGTAGTACTTTTTAACAGCTTTCAAACAAAAGAATCCGCTTGGAAATCCGTTCAGGCATTCATGAGATACAAGCCTTCAAAGTCAGACAAAACAGCCATTTTTGACATTTTGAAAGATGTGTTTGTTATGGGGCTAAACATGCAATTTCGTAATTGCGATCATGCCTAATACATTTGAGGCATTTTTAGAAATTTTTTTATAAAAAAAAATTTTGAAAAAAAAAAAAAAAAAAAATTTTTTTTTTTTTTTCAAAATGGCTTCCAACTCGGGAAACTCGGGCTGTGGCAGCCTGGGAGTACTGTAATAACTCGTGAAACTCGTGCCTTGGCAGTCAATGAGTTAATTTGGTCAATAAGGTACACAGAATGAGAGGCCTGCTCTGCTGGAAACATTGCGGGGGAAAAAAAGTCCCATCGACGTCACTATACAGGAAAAGAATACAAAAATAAATCTGCTTTAAGTAGCATGTGAGGGGTCAAACTAGGGATTATTCATGATTCTGAATCCATTGCAAGCATTTTTTTTTGCATGAAAAACATTCCTTAGGCTAGATTTCAGCCCCACAAAACGGTGAAAAGTAATGAGTCATCAAAAATCAGTTTTGAGAGGCCAATGCTTGCAATGGATTCAGAATCATGAAGAACCCCAAGTTTGACCCCTCACATGCTACTTAAAGCAGATTTCTTTTTTCTCGATGGGACAGTGATACAAATGGCCATAACCTTTTTCCACAATGTTTCCGGCAGAGCATTCATTTGACCAAATGAATAGAAAAAACTAAAATAAAAAGTATGTCATGACGTCACAGGTAAAACCCTATTCTTTGAACGTTTGGGCCTGTGGCTCCCCGACTACAATTTTCAGACCTTTAGATGATAAAAATGTCACAGTTGTTAAATATTGATTAATATTACATAATGCAGCATTTAAATAAATAAGCATAAACAAACTGCTTCACTTGAACAATGTGGTCCCCACTCCCACGCTCCACAGTCCCCAGCTTTTGTGTGTGTGTGTGTGTGTGTGTGTGTGTGTGTGCGTGCGTGTGTGTGCGCGCGCGTGCGTGCGTGCGTGCGTGCGTGCGTGCGTGCGTGCATATGTTTGTGTCTGTCATGGGTGCCTAACTTTGTTGCCAGTAGGGGGAGCACACTTTTGGGTAAAAGACCGTTGAAATCGGGGTTTCTGGGTAAAAATAATTGACATACCCACATACTGTATACTGTACTGCACATGCATGTCATTAATTAAAATAATATGAGAAATCATTGCAGATGATGCACATTGCATAGGCAGACAGCTTGCCTACAGTATACCACATATACATGTAATCACAACACACAACACAGAAACCACATAACCAGCAGTGATGTTGCTAGGTTTTCAATGTAATGGGTCCCGACCCAGGACCCACAGGTGGTCATTCAAAAGGTTGACAACAACCCGTGAAAGGGGGAAGAGAGGCTTACCAACAGAAACTGGGGGGGAAAACAAATTACCTTACGACCACAGGAAGTTAGTTCTCATCCAAGCTTTCTTTTGACATAATTACGTCGTATTTTGCAATACAGTTATCATCTGAATCAATATTTTAGCTTGTATTAACAAAAATGTCATGGTTTGATAACTGAGCCAATCATGAAATACCGACGACAAAAGCATGAATCAGCGGTGAAAACATCAGAAAGGAGTTTGATTTAAACAAATTGCGGCAAATAGCTACTTGTGTGTAGTTAATAAAGGACAGAAGCATGGATTTACAAGATGATCTCAATCATATCATCAATGACAATAAATA
>NC_137829.1:40484055-40546555 GCF_963921795.1 Nannobrachium achirus
ACAAGCCAGTGGGCCAATTACTGTACATGAGTTATATTTCGTCATTGTTGGGTGGAAACCTTGTAGGCCTATGTCCAAAACCGTTTGTTTTGTATTTATCATTTTAAAAATGATTTAAACTAGTGAAAACAGCCGATCTACAAGCACACAACGCCTCGCACCGCGAGACGTTGTGTGCTTGTAGATCACTACTGATCACTACTGATCACTACATTGTGTGCTTGTAGATCACTACTGTTTTCACTACTTTTGTGCAACGGCCTTATGATGAAGCAGGGCTTTGCTTTGCGAAAAAAATGTAAAAATTTGAAACTTGGAGATACAAGGTTTCTGCCCGACAGTGACGATTTACTTTGTTGGCCGCCCAGCCCCCAAAATGGAACGAAGGCCGTAATTTTATTTTTATTTTTTTCCTAATGGCCGGCCTGGACCGGCCGGGAATGAACCGGCCGTTCGGGAGTTGTCCCACTTTTCCCAATGGCCAGCACGTCCCTGGTGGAGGTCGTACACTACAGTAGTTGGAGGCAGAGGTGAGGGTGGTGTGTTCTCCTACAGGGAACAGGTGGGAGGCCACAGGTGCAGGCAGAGAGGCAGAGGTCTGGAGTAGTTCACCCCACACATGGTGCATGGGCTCTGGGCCTCCAGGCCAGCAGGGCTCCCTGGCAGACACACAGACACAACCACTCACACTCCCTCTGTTCCCTGTACCGTTAGTGCTGTTACACGCGCGCACGCACGCACGCACGCATGCGCGCGCACACGCACGCGCACACGCACATGTGGTGGAGAGAGTGGCTGCCCTAGCCTGAAGCCTCAAAAAGTCTAGTATCTCCCTCGATCCATAGGGATATCCCTTCACATGGGAGGCCCGGGTTCAAAGTCTGGGTGGGGAGGTTCACATCACCTCCGTTACATCGCTTCTCTTAACCACTATACTGCTAATTGAACCTGGGTCTATTCATTGTTTTCCTTAGCAGTTTAGAGGTTTTTGTCTGTTTATTATGGTTTCAATATGATTTATTTCATTTTTCTTGTTCAGTTTTTTTCATCTGTATGACATGTCTATAATGTTTTATTTGTGAAGGATAGGTATATTTTACTGATTCTACTGATGTCATTGTATCTTCTGAATTTCAAATATCTCCGGAGAATGACACTTCTCAAGCCTCTGGAGGGGTTTTTAGGCATCTACTTCACATTTTCTAAATCTTTGTAAACTATTTTTAAATGTTCTTGTAAGTGAAACAAACAAACAAACTTCTCCTCTCTGCTCTCTGACATCCTCATCATCCCACACAATCCCCATCCTGTCCTGCTCTGGGGTCAGGCACGTTTGCACATGGATGTGCGTGCGTGCGTGCGTGCGTGCGTGCGTGCGTGCGTGCGTGCGTGCGTGCGTGCGTGCGTGCGTGCGTGCGTGACTGCACACGCGAGCATGTGTGTCCGCACATGGGGCCTCAGTGTGCATGTGTGCGCGCGTGCATGTGCGTGTGTGATGATGACAGGGACGTGCTGGCCATTGGGAAAAGCGGGACAACTCCCGAACGGCCGATTCATTCATAAAAAATAAAATGTCGGCATTTGTTCCATTTTGGGGGCTGTGCGGCCAACAAAGTAAATTGTCACTGTCGGACAGAAACCTTGTATCTCCAAGTTTCAAATTTATAATTTTTTTCGCAAAGCAAAGCCCTGCTTCATCATACAAGGCCGTTGCAGAAAAGTAGTGAAAACAGCAGATCTACAAGCACACAACACGCTTGTAGATCGGCTGTTTTCCCTAGTTTAAATCATTTTTAAAATGATAAATACAAAACAAACGGTTTTGGACGTACAAGGTTTCCACCCGACAACGACGAAATATAACTCATGTACAGTAATTGGCCCACTGGCTTGTCACTTGTCATGATCTAAAATGGCAAATCTTTGAGTAGCAGCAGCAGTGCTATAGAGAGAGATCTCTCTCTATAGCGCGCAATGAGAGCCTCTACAACTATTTTTCCCGGGCTGAATCAGGGGCCCAGCACGTCCCTGGATGATGATGGGAGTTTTGCCATGCAGAGAGTGGTTTGTGAGTGACGTTGGCTTCGCTGCAGAGTGTGTGTGAGGGCAGGCAGCAGTGATGCCAGGATGATTCTAACTAGAGCGTACAAGTGTACAATCTACCATTTCCCTGAATCCCTGGCCCTTCTTTACAAACACGCCCTGGCTTTGCACACACAAAATGTGTTAATTTAACAAAAGAGTGGAAGAGACGGAACAAAATGGACCGTGGGGGAATGGGATTCTCCACCTTTTATAACAGGGGTTATCTAACTTTTTTTTGTCTCAGGGCACCCCATAAATAATCCGAGGCACCCCTACATTATAATTTTCACTCCCAGCACCTTATATTTATAGCATATCGTCGTTGTCGGGTGGAAACCTTGTATGTCCAAAACCGTTCGTTTTGTATTTATCATCTATAAAATGTACTAAACTAGTGAAAACAGCAGATCTACAAGCGATGCGAGGTGTTGTGTGCTTGTAGATCGGCTTATTTCACTAGTTTTGTGCAACAGTCTTGTATGATGAAGCAAGCAGGGCTTTGCTTTACCAAAAGACGTACACATTTGAAACTTGGAGATACAAGGTTTCTGCCCGACAGTGATGATATTTTAGTGATTATGTTGCGAGGAAAACGTTGAGATAACAGCCATTTTGGTTAGAACTGACTGAAAATAACTTTGTACCTCAAGTTGAAAATGATACTAAATAATTTTGTGTCCAAGTATCCAAATAAATTCCAAATATTATCAAATTATCTCACGGCACCCTGGACTGCCGTCAAGGCACCCCATGGTGCCCCGTCACCCACTTTAAAAACCCCTGTTTTATAATATACAGTTTAATGCAGGGGTAGGCAGCAACCTCAAGCACGGGTGCTGAGTCTGCTGACATTGGCACACGGGAGGGTGATCACTGGCACACATAAGTGTGAGAGAGAGGTTTTTTTCTTTTAAAATATTCAAAAAAGTTAAAAAACGGTAGTGTTAAAAGTCAGTTAAATTAAGTCCCCTTACATCTATGTATATACAAATCCTGCACATAATTCCTATTACATAAAGCCTAATGATCATTACATCCTGATGTGAAAGAAAAGAAAGAAGAATAAAATATAATAGAATAAAGGTTGTTATGTATAGTCTATGGACAAAAAAAAATGTGTGTGTGTGTGTGTGTGTGTGTGTGTGTGTGTGTGTGTGTGTGTGTGTGTGTGTGTGTGTGTATATATATATATATATATATTTATATATACGGTATATATATATATATATACCGTATTAGCCCGAATTTAGTACGACTCTGATTATAAGACAACCCCTATTTTTCAATTATCATTTTGGGAAAAAATATGTTGAAGACAAAATATTATATATTATAAATATAAAGTTATTTATAAAGAAAAAGTTTTTATTGTAAAATTATTATAGAAAAGCTCATACAGAGATAACATTCTGCTGCATTGTATTGGATTAACCATCAAAGTCAAGTTCTATTCAAAACCAACATTCACAATTCAGACTGTGAAAAGCACAATAAAAAACACTACATTTCCCATCAAGCTTTGCGGCCCGTTTCCTCATTCAGATGCGACGGTCCATTGTAAACAGGAACCATTGCAGCCAGCGTTATAGCCTATTCGGTTGCTGTTGGGATTAACGTCCACGCTAAAGATCAGATGTGCGCCCGTCATCCACGCCGATGTTCGCGAGAACAACCCACAAGCACGCGCCCCGGTAAGTTCAATGCCAAAGCCATCCGACTTTGCCAAACGGGAGGTGCAATGAGCCGAGGACCAAAGTTCGCTGCGCATCAATCATGTAGTGTACGGTAATTACTGTAGGAGATCGCGGGGGCTGTGACGAGAGCAGGGAAAGGTCCTGAAAGATACATAACGTATCTCTCCGGTGAAAAGTCTAATCCCAGTTTATAGGACGACCCCCTATTTTGAGGATATGTTTTTTAGAATAAAATATCGTCCAATATTCGGTATTATACAGTGTATATATATATATATATATATATATATATATATATATATATATATATATATATATTATTTGGACCTGTTTGCACCACACTTCCGGTTTAACAGCAGACATACAAGCTCACGTCGCGTCGCAGATGCAGCCTGTTGTGAGCTTGTAAATCACACTCGGCTGCGGCGCCGGAAGCTCGGTACAGCGTCTGCGCAATGCACTATGGGGCGTTGGAAACTCGTGGATATATATATACGCAATAATCGATACACACACACTGGCTATCAAGAATATAAAAACATGGCACTTCATGACAAAAAGGTTGCCGACCCCTCGTTTAACGTGTCGCTGTGTGTTGTCTGTATGTACATTTCTCCGATTCCGTAGTAATCTTGTAATTTTTTAGTTTTTTTCTTGGCCTGTGCGTATTGACTGTCTGCCTGCTGGGTGACCTCATGTGCTGAGCTCTCTGTACGCCCGCGGTGGTCGCCACTGTCACTGGCTGACAGGAGACACTCCCTGTTTCCTATCAGCTAAACGGTCTGTTGCCATGTTGCTCTTCTGTTGCTCTTTGACAGAAAGCCTAAGAGCCATGTTGAAAGATCAGTACTGATGACGTGTTGAGTGCTGGAACGTTTAGCTGTCACCTTGTGTCACAATTTACAAAAATCTACATCGTTTTATGCATCCGGAGCGACCTTTTTTTTTGTCTTTGTTAAAGTACACTGCCTTTTGTCATGTACATCAACACCAGCCCACACACACACACACACACACACACACACACACACACACACACACACACACACACACACACACACACACACACACACGGACGGACGGACGATGACACGGAACAAAGCCTCTGAAACTCGAAACCTTTGGGCGTAACAAGGCACTTCGAGTGGCGTTGTCCGAGGCACACACACACTAATTTCATTATCGTCCGAGCTCGTTAGACTTGATTCGCCGTGATATTTAGCAGGCTTTTATACTTGAGACGTAACATTTGGTAATATTCTTACCGGGCGAGGCAGAAGGACAGAAAGTGCTGTGGGAAGCTAATTAAATGGGGAACATTCCAGATTTTAATCACTGACTTGAGAGGAAACAGAACCGGAGAGGACAGAGCCAAATGTCCCCCCTCCTACACCCGCTAAACAGAATAAGAGAAAAATCTGTAACGCATTTAATATCCTGGAAAAGGTCCTCTCGCCGAGGGTTCAAAGCAAAAAGCTGAGGCATTTTAAATTAGACACAGCACCCTCTACCTCTTGACTCGCTTTATCAGTAATTGCATTACTCATCTCTAAATCACACACTCCCATCAGGATTAATCAAGTGAAAATTGGCCACATAGGGAAAAATAATTAAGGCACACGGCGGCTTTTCATCAAACATATTCACATCTAAATGTAAGATGAAACGTTTTCGAGAAGTCCTTTACTCGCCGAGCGCCGCCGTCGCTTCAGGTCACTCTGTGTGCTTTTTTTCTTTCAAGGTCATCTCTTCTTGACAAGCAGAGATTTAATTCCGGTGAAGTGTAAATGTGCTGCTGAATGGTTTGATAAGAGCTGCTGTGTGCAGAGTAAAGTATGATTTAGTTTGTGTGCCTTTGAAGGGGCGTCACACCAAATTCTGGGCCCTGGGTACAAGGATTCACTGCGGGCCCCCCCATGAATGTTAACTATTGAAAAATAGCAGATATACAAGCTCACAGCGCGGCACCGAGTGCCGCACTGCGAGCTTGTAGATCTGCTATTTTCGAAAAGTTGTGAAAATGTGTGCAAGAAACCTATGTCAAGGAACCCCAAGATGATATGTATTTGGCCACGGACCCCGATCTCAAAATATTTAGTTCCAGGGACCCCCAGAAGCAAAATTTGAGTTAGAAATGTTCGCTTAAAAAATACATATATTCAAAGATTTTCACACATTTTCACAACTTTTCAAAAATAGCAGATCTACAAGCTCGCAGCGTGGCACTCGGTGCCGCGCTGTGAGCTTGTATATCTGCTATTTTTCAATAGATAAAGTTATTAGGGCCCCTCCACCTTGGGCCCCAGTAACTCAGTCCCACTTTCCTACCCCTTGTGACGTCCCTGTGCCTTTGTCGCAACGCCGGTAACAGCCTACAAGTTCACATCTGTCTCTCTGTCTCCCTTTCAGAGTTTCTACTGTCTGTGTCTCCTGCACTGTCTGCCGTTCAGATGTTCTACTGTCTATCTTCTATCTCTAATACACTGTCTCCTTTCCTCCTATTTCCCACTTCCATGTGTCTCCTACTGTCTACAGCAGTGGTTCTCAACCTTTTCAGGCCACAACCCCCCAAAATAATCATATTTTGTCTGGGGACCCCCCACCCTACCCTGATGAGCACTAAGAGTTGAGGCTTTACATTTTGTATAACAGGGTTCTATTGTGAATATTTTCGCAATTTCTGCCTCTCTAATATTTGACAATTTGGCCAATGTTTAATTTGTCATGTTAGAGGTAATAAAACGTCCTCATATTGTCACTTTAGAAATGTGCAGTTACCCTAAACTTTATGTTGGTTTGTTTACTGTTGGGAGAGAAAACAATGTTGCACATTAAGTTAATAAAGGTAAAACAGAGCTACAGTGCATTATAATGTCACATTGACAAAAAATCATGACCTCAGAAACGGCATTTTATTTTCGGTACAAACTGCCACAGTGGGATAGAAGACGCTTGCTTTATTTAGTTTCCACACCGCGTGTCCCCTCCTGTCCAGCAGCTCCCAATTGAGCCGGAACGTTCACGTATACGTACGCGTACGCTGACCACGGGAGACCGCCGCGGAACCGCCGCTATAAACAGGTGTCTGCCGAACCCACGGACCTGCGTGTCAGCCATATGTGAGCGACAAAGCGTGGATGAAAATTATAAGAAGCGAGTCGGGGGGAAAAAAAGTTTGTAAATAGACCACAGGAGGGGGTGGGGGGGGGGACTACATCAATGTTTCCATGACAACAGCCACCAGAAAGAAGAAAGGGTGGGGAAAAGTAGTGAAAGGAAGAAAGAAAGTAGAGTCAGCAGGGTGACTGCCAGAGAGCACTTCCTGAACAGACTGGAGATTACAGCACATTATGAGAGAGAGAGAGAGAGGGGGGGGGGGGGGGAGAGAGAGAGAGGGAGAGAGAGAGAGAGAGGAGAGAGAGAGAGAGAGAGAGAGAGAGAGAGAGGAGAGAGAGAGAGAGAGGGAGAGAGAGAGAGAGAGAGAGGGGTGGGGGAGATCAGGCACGTGCACGCATGGAAAGGGGGCTTGAGCCCCATGCTCTTTTATCTGTCTGTAAAAAGTGCCCTTTCCAGACCATGAATGCAGTTTTTATCATGGTGAAGTGCCATATTCCATGCCATACCTGAAGGCAGCATTCAAGAGAAGTGCCTTTTCCAAACTCTGCTGAACTTGAATGTTGCGTCTTATGTTGAAAGAATTGCCCTCTCTGTGTAGAAATCCATGCCGTTACGCCAGTTATCTCCAGTATTGACTTGATTATGTTTAGTTCAGTGTGGTATCACACGCCAAAAATAGCCGACCTCCAAGCTTGGAGGTCTATTTTCGATATTTCCACCAAAAGGCCCTTTTTAGAAATGTCAGACCCTGCCTCTCTAACATCCTCTGCACGTCCCTGGGGGAGATAGAGAGAGAGGACGGCGATTGAGGGAGATAGAGAGATGGGGGCGTACGAGCAAAGGGACAAGAGAACGAGGGAGGATGAAAGTCAACTCCCCCCTATCCTTCAGAATTCAGGATGAACGTAAAAAGGGTACTAGAAGGGGAACACACACTCTCTCGCACACGCACGCACGCACGGACATGCACACACTTCTGTAATAATTGCCTTTCTCTCTTGACAAGCAGCATTAGTGTCTTTCATCTCTCGGACAAAGAGAGGAGCTTTTATCGTCTCCTTTGTTTTTCTATTAATTAGCGGGAGGCTCTGGGCCAAGACATGCACAGTGGTATATGAATTCATCCCATGGCGTCCGTCCGTCCATCCGTCCGTCCGTCCATCCAATCTAATAGGCCTACATGCATTTCGGAAATGTAGGCCATCTGATATTGTACAGTGCCTAGTTGTTGGGTGGAAAACTGGAAAACGTGTGTCCAAAACCATGAATTTACTATTATCATTTTAAAAACATTTTGAAATCCTTTATTAAAGGGACTACACCATGAATTTCACATTTTTCAATTTATTCTAGTTTTTTGGTCTTCCCCAGTGTCTCTTCAAGCAAAAAAAAAGACTAAACAAAAAAACAACAACAACAATTCATTAACTCTAAGCCTTGCCTTTCGTTTCAGTGATTTTCTGAATGGTACTCTTTTGAAATCGGCCCCATTCTGTCACGGGGGCTCATTTCGATAGTACCGCCCCTCAACTTCAGTTTCCTGGCAGCTGAAGAGAAGGGTGCGGTACCTTTGGGGTGGATTTCTATTGAGACTAAGTGGTGCTAACATTGGAACAATACAGGGAAGATTAGCATGGTGCCATGCTAAAATTGGAACGATACAGAAAAGATTAGCATGGGGCCATGGTATCGTTCCAATTTTAACCCAAAGACAGCGCCCCGTTGCAAATAAAGGGCATATGAAGGAAGGCGGTTAATTGCTCGTTTCAATTGCTCACCAGGAAATTAAACGGTGGAGGGTCTTTATTGAGCACAGGACATTATTTGGGGATTTACGGTATATATAACTATATATATACTTTCTCTGGTGGGAGTCGACTTGTGTAATGAAGTCGACTGAGTCGACTTGTCGACTTTTTCGTTAATGCCCTAGTGTGAAGGCCGTCTGGCGGCCAGAAGCTCTCATAGTGGAAATAGACGATCTACAAGCTCCCAACACCTCATTGAGATATGCTATTTTCTTCACTACTTTTGTACGGCACTCTTGTATGATGAAGTAGGTCATTCATTTACCTCACAGGTCCCTGCTCTCTGCTGGAGGGTCGCTCACATGTTAAGCGCACCATTAGAAGCACATGCCAGTGATGCCACTGAAAACCTAGTTCTAATAATACTTATTAACACTCAATGGAGGGTCAGCTGAACACCGCAACACACATACGCACTCACACAGACGTACACTCACTCACGCACACACACACACACACACACACACACACACACACACACACACACACACACACACACACGCATGCACGCACACGCGCGCACGCACACACACACACACACACACACACACACACACACACACACACACACACACACACACACACACACACACACACACACACACACACACACACACACAAATGGTTCTCTACTATATCGTGTGGACATTTGGATAGTAAAACAAGTACATAGACAAACTCTCCATTTCCCCTTTTATAAAAGTCATTTCAAGACGGAGATCTCTGTCTGAACTTTTCGTGAACTAAGGTTTGATTTGTGTATGCGTGGGGTATGAACGCGTCTATTTGCGAGACAGTCTGCCATTGTTGGTGTGTTTCTGCGTGACACATTGCAAACGTTGTGCTCTGGCCACATGATGCGGTGCTCTGCAAAACCGTCTCAGATTCAGTGAAGGCCAGGAGGGATGAATCAAGCGAGTCGAGGGGCGTCACTTTGGTATGGCAGGGGCAGTAGCGGTTCGTACGTATATTGCGCCCTGTGCCAGGTAGTATAGCGCCGCCCTATGGCCGCGCAAAGCGCAGCCGGAAAAATCGGATATTTGCGGGCAGATTATGCATTTTTTTAAGTTAAAATCGGTTCGGTTCTACACGGCGGCAGAACCATTTTGGGCTTAATATAATAGGGTTTATGATCTGACTGTCTTACCTTTGTGCTGGTCAGGAAAAATGGTTGTTTCACAGTCACGCACAGTGAGACAAGAGTTCCTATATCCTGGCTGATATAGAGCCTGAGGTCTATGTTTTCAAGAACAAAATAATCCTCTCCATGTGATGTTTCAGGGCAAGCAACTATATTATAATATCTAGTCATGTCCACAGATGTGAGGAACTCCATGCTGTTGTTGTTTTCAATATTTCAATACTGGCGCGTGGATATGACATCACAAGGAGGGGAGGGGGGGGGGGGGGGCGGAGTGTATTGCTTGGAGCTGCCAGCCTCTATCATACCACCAGGTGGTGTTGTTGTATTCGGTCTGATTTAAACAGACAAGGGAGTGGACGGTTGAGCTGTTTTTGCACGGCGTTCACTCTACTTTTCTTTTTCTTCTTCTGGCGCCCCCGCAAAGTGCCGCCCTGGGCAATCGGCCCGCTAGCACACCCTTGGGGCCGCCACTGGGCAGGGGTATGCAGCTGCCATACCCTGGGTCCAGGGGGGGAAATAAAAGTTACTTTTAAATATAAATCCATGAATGCCTCTTTGTCTATCTGTGCTGGTTATTATGTTGTTAAATTACATTAAAATAACTACACATGCAAAATGTTACAAAATTGTCACTTTAACAAGGTATTATAATTATATTCTCCACACTTTTATTCTCCCCATTTTGACAAAATGGCATATTCCCAGGTTCCGCAGGTCAGCTGCACAGGTGCAATGCACTTGAACAACCGTTCCAGGCTGCCATTATCCAGCCAAAGAAACCATAGAAACGGGGGGGAAAATAAAATGTACTTAATAGCAAATAAATGTATCATGCCTGTTGCTAAGGTATGGCAACATGACTGGTGTCTTGCACGCGCACCTTCGCGCGCGTGCAAGACACCAGTCATGTTGCCATACCTTAGCTTTTTCTGAACTGACGCCACTGAGCGAGTCAAGTGGAGAAGCAAGGTCATGGCACCTTCATGTGATCCATTGTTATTGGTCCCCCTGGAACTGCCTCTGGGAGCAGGGCCGTGGACATCAGTGGTGTAAAAAAAAAATTGTTTTCCCACGATTTTTGTAACCCATTTCTTTCACCCAGTGCCAATTGCCTAAGCTGTAATCCTGGGCTCTGCTCTCCCTCTGCCACGCCTGTGGAGGGCCCCGAGCTGAGCTCATGATTCCTTCAGTGCATGAGGAGTGAGCAGGCTGCTTCTTTTCACCCGGCAGGGGGAGCTTCCCCGCTTGGACGTAGCGTGTGGAAGGAACGTGTTATGCCAACCAGTTCCTTTGCCCTCCATCAGGCGACCCGGCTGGCCAGAGACCAGGATTACTGCATGTTTTTTGTGAGGGTATCTACCCTAGGAGACACGGGGAGAACATACAAACTCCACACAGAATGCCCTTTTGCCAACCCCACCTAGGGTATGGGCACTGATGACACAGAGGAGGGAACACGCCCACAGCGTCCCCTGGCCGGAATCAAATCCAGGACCTTATGAGTAAAAGTATCAATACTGCAGTGTAAATACTCCGTAACTTAAGTCGTCAAACAGCATTTCCGGTCCACAAAGTAGGCTAACTTAAGTTTTCAAATACATTTAGTGGAGTAAAAATACAATATTTGCCTCTGAGATGTGTGGGATAGAAGTAAAAGTACTGAAAATTGGAAATTACTTCAGTAAAGTAAAAAAAATACTTTAAGTACAGTACATGTACTTAGTAAATGTACTTACTACTTAGTTACTTTACACCACTGGTGGTGGACACAGACAGAAGATGCTACCACAGTGTTCTTGAAAGCGAGCATCCTTGGCAAGCCTTAAGATACACAAAGACAGCTTTTTGCAGATTGTTTATTTCTCAGACCATTCTAGTATCTTCTAATGCACGCACACTCGCCCACACACGCACGCACGCACGCACACACACGCACACACACACTCTGCAACATTGTTCATGAAACATTCATGCCAATGAAGCAGTTTGAATTGAGTTGACATTTAAGGAGGTGAACCTCATTGAATATCTGAAAAACAACACAACCTGGCATCATCAGAAAGCCAAAAATCCTGTGCCACGATTCCTGCAGAGCACGATAGACATTGCATATGTTTTCATCATCATCATCTGACCGATGATTCACTGAAATATGGACTTTACCGGGGTCGTACTGTACACAGTAAAAATCCTCTGTGAAACGTATTAAAAGACAGATGGAGGAAGGTTACTCGCAATGTACTGTATGAGGAACTCGGATGAAAACGGCGCGAGATGAAATGTATTCCTTATTGATTGTGACATTTCTCTGAATTCCGACGGGAATTGGGCGCTGCATTAAATGTAAGGATTCCGTACTAAATTATTAAGAATGCATACATTACAGCACATAAACTGCTCGAAACAGCATCCATATTCTGGGGGCCAAAAATAGTACAAGCTCACAACACAAGCACCATGCAGCCAATACAAAATACAAAATGTGCAGGAAATGTCTTTAGTTTTAGTTTTGTTTTGTCAATTTGCATATGGACACTTTGGTGCATAACTGAGAAAAATAGCCAATCTACTTGAAGCTTACAATATGCCTCTCATCGAAATGCTTTGTGAGTTTTGAAAAAATCTGCTCTTAGATTAGTTTCTTACAACTTGACAGATTTGGGATTTTTTTTGATTATCCCAAAGTAGGGACACCAGGGCTAATGTGGTTAACATATATTTGTAATTAAATTATTAACATCACATTAACATATCAGAACATGTCAACAGTTACATACTTAAGGCAGTGGTCCTCAACATTTTCAGGCCGCGACCCACAACATAATCATGTTTGAACTGGGGACGCCCCATATATATTCTATTGTGAAAATAGCAGATCTACATTTGTGAGCATGTATATCGGCTATTTTCACAATTTTTGCCTCTATATATTTGACAATATGGCCAATGTTTAATTTGTCATTTTAGAGGTATTAAAAAGTCCTGAAATTGTCATTTTAGAAATGTGCATATACCCATACATTTAATTTAAACTTTATGTTGGTTTGTTTACTGTTGAGTGAGAGAACAATGTTGCATATTAAGTTCATCATCTGGGGACCACCCAAAATCATTTGGGGACCCCCCCTGGGGGACAAGCATGTCACTATAAAATGAATGGCCAGGGGAGGGGATATCCGAGGCATGGATTTACCCCCCCCCCCCCCCCCCCCCCCACCCCACCTGTAAACCCAACACTGTAACAGTTTTACATGTTCTCTTACTTTCATCGTCCTCTCTGTGATAGCTTCACAGAGGCTTCTATAACGACGTGTGGCCAGGAGTTGCTCAAAACGAAAGCGCAATTTGACTAGTCACCTCCGGGGCTTTGGCGAAGACAGGTAATTTCAGCGAGGTGATTATACGCCTGTGTTTGGCAGATGAACCCGTGTTTTGTTTTTACTCAGGCATCATCAGCGGACGCCCCGCCGCTGCAATCTGGACCCGCACTGAATGTAATTGCCATATCTGCATTCATCCGAGCGAAGTTGCAAGGGTGAGAGACCTGACGTCTCTCTCTCTCTCTCTCTCTCTCTCTCTCTCTCTCTCTCTCTCTCTTTCTCTCTATGTTTTGGTTTGTCTCTCCTCTTCACTCTCTCACTCAACATCTTTCTCTCTCGCTCTTTCACTCTCTCACTCACCCAATATCTTTCTCTTGATCTCCTGGCTCATTATATTTCACCCCCCCCTCTCTCTCAACTCGCCACGCTGTATGAAATGGCTTTCTTCTCTCATTATAAACAATGAAGGAGACATGGATTGTGTTGTGTAAATCTTTGCACCTGTGAGTTTCAGTCAGAGGAACTGACTTCATCAAACACAAACGCTAACGGAACCAGGGCGTCACAAGGGGGGGGGGGGGGGGGGGGGGGGGGGGAGTGGGACTGAGTTACTAGGGCCCAAGGAGGAGGGGCCTTCATTATTTTATACTTATAGCAAACATTTCTAACTCCAATTTTGCTTCTGGGGGATCCCTGGAACTAAATATTAAGAGATGGGGGTCCGTGGCCAAATGTATAATTTTGGGGGTCCTTCACATGAAAATGTTTGAGCACCAATGACATAGAAACATAGGTTTTTCAAAAAATCTTAGAAGGATTTGAAATATTCAAAGAATTGCACAAATTTTAACGATGTTTCAAAATTAACAGATCTACAAGCGAATATACAAGCGGGGAAAAAAAGTGAATATTCGACTTCGGTGAACAATGTCAAATAGTGACTTTGATATTCGAATATTCTAATACTTGGTGAATGCCCTACCGTATCCTAGCAACTGCATTTACATACATCAACAGTAAACCTTGTAAAAGCTGCTCCCAGTAACAAGGCAGGTGGTTTAAACATTAAGCAACCTTTCCCTTCCCAGAGGACCCAACCCTCCACCCCGTGGTGACCCCATGCCCTCTGGAGACCTGACTTGAGGCTGAATGACGGCTTCTGATCTGTGACCTTGGCCCCTGCCAAGGCTACCCACGTGGATCGATGCATAGTTAAGTCACGTCAAACCTCATTTACATCACATGTTATGTTATGCAATGTTTTTGACCCGCAATCACAATCTGGCGTCCTCATATTCTTGGCCATGTCAATGTAATGTAATGTTATTTGGTACTGTATTGATAGTTGTGCTTAAGGATTGCTATTTTGCTTTTTTTGTTTAAGTTGTCTGTTTCACTTTGAGCATTGACTGTCTTTGACACTTTATTGCGACCGTCAGGTCGCAGTTACTACCAAAACCTCGACAGGCTGTCTGTCCGTCAGTCTGTCCGTCAGTCTGTCCGTCAGTCTGTCCGTCACATCACACCTTTCCCCAACTCATATCGCTGCCACCGTTGCCCCAATCCATGCCAAACTTTGCGCACACACTCCTTGCCTGCCAATCCACAACCTCCACCCCTCCCGGGACCCCCGGAGCTCCAGGGACCCCCAGGGACCCCCTGTCGCCGCCACCAAAAAGTGCTAAAATGACCAATGACCACCCCAACGGGGCTGTTCACGGGGAATTCCCAGGGACCACCGACTCTTGGTGCTCCAGAATGGATGCAAAAGTGGTTGCACCCCTAGTGGAGGACCCCCGCCACTGCAGCGCACATAAAATGCCGTAACTCGGCCTAGGAGCGACCGGGAGAGCCGGGGCCGGTACCCACGCACCCGCCTTGGCGGTGCCAAGAGAGCCGTCAACATGAATCTGTCCCATATAGCGCCACCATCAGGCCCAATTTTTCAAACACATTTTTGGACACTGCTCCTACAGATTTTGCCCTAAAATCACGCAAATCGGTACACAGTATGTCTACACTCATGTCATCAACATGGATCTGTCCCATATAGCGCCACCATCAGGCCCATTTTTTGAAACACATTTTTGGACACTGCTCCTACAGATTTTGCCCTAAAATCACGCAAATCGGGAAATCGGTACACAGTATGTCTACACTCATGTCATCAACATGGATCTGTCCCATATAGCGCCACCATCAGGCCCATTTTTTCAAACACATTTTTGGACACTGCTCCTACATATATTGCTCTAAAATTACGCAAATCGGTACACAGTATGTCTACACTCATGCCATCACCAATGATCTGTCCCATATAGCGCCACCATCAGGCCGACTTTTTCAAACACATTTTTGGACACTGCCCCTACAGATTCTGCCCTAAAATTACGCTGCATCCTGACGGTCGCTTATCTCCCGATTAGGGAGTCTTACTGGTGTATATATGCTTTGTTCCCTTTCTTTGATGTACCTTGCTCTTTACTGTACTCTGTTATTTTTTTTTTAATTCTTATCATACTTCTCTGTAACTTATCCTTAGTGCTGTGCTACCTCCGGATGACTGATTTTCTCCCTTGGGATAATAAAGGTATCTATCTATCTATATATCTATCTATCTATCTATCTATCTATCTATCTATCTATCTATCTATCTATCTATCTATCTATCTATCTATCTATCTATCTATCTATCTATCTATCTATCTATCTATCGGTATCTATCTATCTATCTATCTATCTATCTATCTATCTATCTATCTATCAACGTTTTCAAAAATGCTACATTTTCAGAAATTAGAGACATTTTCGAATTTGTTTTAATCTGAAAATAGTTGATCTATGTCCTCAAAACAACACATTTTGAGCTTGTGGATCTGCTATTTTTGCACTCCACCGTTGTATTCCAAATTATAGTATTATCATTTGTTTCAATTATAGTTATTATATACAGTGTTTTTGCTGTATTCTGGCCCCTCAAAATAAATCTGTTTATGTATTTTCTGTTAAATACATTTGAGTTAAATGCCCTAATATACATTTGTTCTCAGTATGGCTAGCAGCGACCCTGACCTGTAGGTGCGAATGGACTGGTGGTCTCCGTGACTAGTGTATCGTATTACAGGTGGGAGCCAGGGACGTGCTGGGCCCCTGATTCAGCCCGGGAAAAAGAGTTGGAGAGGCCCTCATTGCGCGCTATAGAGAGAGAGATAGAGATCTCTCTGTAGCGCTGCTGCTACTCAAAGATTTGCCATTTCAGCCAGTGGGCCAATTACATGAGTTATATTTCGTTGTTGTCGGGTGGAAACCTTATATGTCTTGTCCAAAACCGTTTGTTTTGTATTTATCATTTTAAAAATGATTTAAACTAGTGAAAACAGCCGATCTACAAGCACACAACGCCTCGCACCGCCTCGCACCGTAGATCTGCTGTTTTCACTACTTTTGTGCAACAGCCTTGTATGATGAAGCAGGGCTTTGCTTTGCGCAAAAATGTATACATTTGAAACTTGGAGATACGAGGTTTCTGCCCGACAGTGACAATTTACTTTGTTGGCCGCCCAGCCCCCAAAATGGAACGAAGGCCGACATTTTATTTTTATTTTTTTCCTAATGGCCGGCCTGGACCGGCCGGGAATGAACTGGCCGTTCGGAAGTTGTCCCGCTTTTCCCAATGGCCAGCACGTCCCTGGTTAGTATGGCATTACAGGTGGGAGCCGTGGTGTTCGTTCAGCCTCTTTGACCTGAAGCATCAGCTTCATGCATACAGAACAACTCTGGTTTTAATCTACATGCATGAATATAATACACACTGGATCGACTTCTGTTCATTTGCATTTTTTTCCCCATTTGAATGTATTGAACTGAATTTAATTTGACTTAGTGCAGCGTGAGTGCGTTTGACTTGAGGTTTCGGTGATGTACAAACAATACAAATAAAACCGTTACACGCAATGTATTAAGACACAGACTGACTAGGTCAATGACAGTAAATTACCAGGATGCAATTTACAATTCATACATTTGCAGTAGCAGACGTAATCCAAAGTGACTTAAGAAAGGCAATACATCAAATGCATACAAATAGGCATCTAAAAAACGTAGGTAGACCAAGAACCTATTCAATAAAATCACAAAAAACAATCAAAAATCAACATCTATAGTCTGTTCATCGAAGCTATACAGACACTATACAGTAGCTATCTATCTATCTATCTATCTATCTATCTATCTATCTATCTATCTATCTATATATCTATCTATCTATCTAGTATCTATCTATCTATCTATCTATCTATCTATCTATCTATCTATCTATCTATCTATCTATCTATATATCTATCTAGCTAGTATCTATCTGCAGTATCTATCTATCTATCTATGTTTCTATCTACCACACCTCGTCATACTTTGTATTCCGTTTAAAGAATAACCATAAGTCACTCAACTCACAAGCGTTAGTATATTGTGTTTCATTGTTTATGAAACCTCTAACGGATTTCTTCTCAGTTGTCCCGTGCACTGGGGGCCCTTGGTGGCGACATGCTGACACCTGCTGTGGCCACAGTGGCTCCTGTCAGCTGTGTTGTGTCTGAGCGGAGCGGTCACCTTGTGGGGCCCCTGCCTCTCCCTCACAGCCAGGCCACCTGGATGTCCATCAGCGCCTGGGGGGGACCCCCGGGGCCCGCTGGAGGTCCGGGGGCTCTGTCACCACGAGAGGTTAGTTCCCCTGGAAGGGGGGGAGAGGAGGGGAGGGGAGGGGAGGGGGTTTTGTCCAGCCTTGGTGTGAGTTCATGAAATGGATGTTGGAACGTGTCAAGGGCCTTCAGTTGACACGGGCAGGGCCATCACATACAGGTATTGATGTCATTCGTGGATTTGTGTAGTGGGTGTTGTCATGATGATGCCCCAGAATCTAGACATTTAGTGCATGGTTAGCAGGGATGTGCAGAGAATGTTAGAGAGGCAGGGGCTGACATTTTCAAAAGGGCCTTTTGGTGAAAATATTAAAAATAGCAGACCTCCAAGCTAAAAACGCGTCGACGTGTTGTGGATCACAGAGAGGGCAATTCTTTCAACATAAGACGCTGGATTCAAGTTCAGGAGAGTTTGGACAAGGCAATTCTCTTGAATGCTGCCTTCAGGGTATGGCATGGAAAGAGGGCTTTTCCATTTCTTTCGCCATAGTGAAAACTGCATTCATGGTTCGGGAAAGGGCACTTTTTACAGATGGATAAAAGGGCAGGGGCTCAAGCCCCCTTTGATGTCTATGTGTGCACGTGCCTGTTTAGTGGTTAGGTTCAGTGGTTGGTTAGGGTTTGGATTATTTCCGAATCGTGCGTGACGAGCTGTCGTGCACCGAAGATAGCAGATGTACAAGCTTGTAGCTTGTACATCTTTGACTTTGAGGTTAAAAGAAAAAAATGTAAGAAAGAAACCCATGTTTCCATGTCAGTGATGCTCAAAGTTTTTCATGTGAAGGGACCCCCAAAATTATATGAATTTGGCCACGGACCCCCATCTCAAAATATTTAGTTCCCCCCCACTTTGGGCCCTGGTAACTCAGTCCCACTTTCCTACCCCTTGTGACGCCCATGCCTGCAGGCGTACGGGCCAGATAGGATGTTGTAGAAAAGAAACCGTATTTGGTCGCGACTTCACGACGATGATCAACGCGTCACCATGAATTGTGTGACGTCATAATCAGCACTTATAAACAAGACTTCCTCTAAGTCTGATTCGTTCTGACAGAAGTGCTTGAGAAGAAAGAAGCAAGATTTTAATAGCTATTCTATACTCGTTTACTATACGTCTACCCGCTGATGTGATATAATCGCTCAGTGAATTGCCCTGAGTAAGCTTTTGGTAAGTTCTACTTCAGCGTGCCCCATCACTGAGATAAGTGGTTTTAAGCAAACCCACTCAGTGTGCAACGACACAAGCTTTTGGCAAGACTGTGATCGCGGCGTATAAAAGTATAGATAAGCCTCAAACGGGCCTATCTCAGAGACCTTGAATTCATAAGAGATTCAGGAGTTCGGAAGAGACTCAAGGGCGTCAATAGAAACTAGATAGAAGTCTAGTTAGTCCGACGCATACGAAGACCTGGGCCATTAATCATAAGACTAGCTCTGAAACATACCAACCGACCCTTAAGAGCGCCGTTACACGCTCGCTGGCTCTATATTAATACCATTAATCTGTAACATTTGGAGGCCCCAGCGAGGATGCTACACAGGATATACGGACCAAGGAGCACCCAAGAGTTACAGCATCCACATCTTTTCCGACGCGTCGGAAACGAGTTATGGAGCAGTCTCTTATTTGCGTGCTGAAGACCAGAATGGAATTTACCATGTGTCTTTCTTAGCCGCACGATCCAGGATCGCGCCTAAGAAGCAGCTGTCTATACCAAGACTAGAACTCAATGGAGCTCTAACCGCAGCTCAATTAGCAGCGACACTCATGAGAGAACTCACGATCCCCACGGATCAGCTAGTCCTCTGGACAGACTCCACCACAGTACTGCATTGGCTAAAGTCACAAACATGCAAGTACAAGGAGTTCGTTGGCACACGGGTCACCGAAATACTATCCCTCACTCATTCTGATAAGTGGCGATACATCAATACAACCGATAATCCTGCTGATGACATTACGAGAGGCAAAACTTTGAAAGAGATTGCAAGCCAAGGCAGATGGCTGGGAGGACCACCCTTCCTTACCAAGCCAGAAAGTTCTTGGCCCGATCAACCACAGATAGGCATAGCGGATATTGTAGAACCACAGGAGATAAAGAAGCCATTCTTCTGTGGCTCTGTACTGGTTCAAACTCCGGTATGCCAGTTCGGAACTTATGAGGAACTACTCGCAAGTACTGCATCCTCGATAGTAGAGATGCAGGGCGGGAGGGGAGACTCATTACGTTCCGAAGACTACCGGAATGCAGAATTAACCATTCTACAAGGCATTCAGGAGGCTTATTTCTCAGAAGAAATAAAGCATACCAAAGCAGGTACCAAGTTGCCCATGACCAGCAGAATACGCGGCTTGGCACCAGAGTACCACGAAGGTCTACTGAGGGTGGGAGGCAGACTCCGTCGTTGCCAGGAATTAGACTACGGTGCTATCCATCCAGTAGTACTGCCGCCTGAGCATCCCTACACTAAACTCATCATCCAATATTACGACCAAATGCTGAAGCACCCGGGTACCGAGCGAGTATTCGCGGAGTTGCGACGCAAGTATTGGATTCTGAGGGGAAGGCAAGCCGTGAAGAAATACCAAGCGACTTGCTTCGAATGTAGACGATGGAGAGCTCAACCTGAAGTCCCAAAGATGTCAGATCTGCCGGAATCAAGTCTAAGGGTAATGGACCCCTCATTCTTTTCCACCGGGGTCGACTGCTTTGGACCGATGAATATTAAAATTGGAAGAAGAGTGGAGAAAAGGTGGGGCGCAATTTTTAAGTGCTTAACCACTCGTGCCATCCACATAGAACTCCTCGCGAGCATGGACACAGATTCTTTCTTGATGTCCCTTCGAAGATTCATAGCACGTAGAGGTAAACCTTATGAGCTACTGTGTGATCGAGGCACCAACTTTGTCGGAGCCAACAGGGAATTACACGAAGCCTTTAAACGCATGAAGCCAGAACTCCAAAAGCAATTGGCTCCCAAGCAAATCGACTTCATATTTAATCCCCCAGCTGCTCCTCACTTTGGAGGATCATGGGAAAGGGAAGTAAGATCTATCAAGACAATCCTACGAGTAATCCTAGGAACCCAAGTGGTAACTGAAGAGGTCTTAGCCACAACTATGGCGGAGATCGAGGGTATACTAAATTCTCGCCCTCTTGGCTACGTATCAGCTAATATCGCAGACCCAGATCCCATCACGCCCAATGATCTACTGATCGGGCGTTCAGACCCCTCACTCCCTCAGGTCCTCTACCCACGAACCAACAAGCCTGGTAACAAGAGATGGGAGTACTCACAATTCCTAGCTGACGAGTTTTGGAAACGCTTTGTAAAGAATTACCTACCAAGTCTACAGCCACGTCAGAAGTGGGTAACCGAGAAAGAAAACCTTGCCATCGGTACTCTCGTCTTAGTGATAGACCCGCAATCCCCCAGAGCCTATTGGCCCGTAGGGAAGGTCATAAGTGTCACAGTCGGAAGAGACGACCGTGTAAGATCGGCAGTAGTCCAAGTAGAGGAACGTCAATACACCAGACCCATAACTCGTCTCATAAAGCTTCCAAGATTGCCAGAAGAAACAGCTAAGATTAGAGATCTAATTTCCCAGCAAATCAAGAAAACACGCAAGAAGTAGACCAAACCGGTCTCATTTCTGAATGACTGTGAAGCTAGTCGCTTCACGGCGGGAGTGTAGAAAAGAAACCGTATTTGGTCGCGACTTCACGACGATGATCAACGCGTCACCATGAATTGTGTGACGTCATAATCAGCACTTATAAACAAGACTTCCTCTAAGTCTGATTCGTTCTGACAGAAGTGCTTGAGAAGAAAGAAGCAAGATTTTAATAGCTATTCTATACTCGTTTACTATACGTCTACCCGCTGATGTGATATAATCGCTCAGTGAATTGCCCTGAGTAAGCTTTTGGTAAGTTCTACTTCAGCGTGCCCCATCACTGAGATAAGTGGTTTTAAGCAAACCCACTCAGTGTGCAACGACACAAGCTTTTGGCAAGACTGTGATCGCGGCGTATAAAAGTATAGATAAGCCTCAAACGGGCCTATCTCAGAGACCTTGAATTCATAAGAGATTCAGGAGTTTGGAAGAGACTCAAGGGCGTCAATAGAAACTAGATAGAAGTCTAGTTAGTCCGACGCATACGAAGACCTGGGCCATTAATCATAAGACTAGCTCTGAAACATACCAACCGACCCTTAAGAGCGCCGTTACACGCTCGCTGGCTCTATATTAATACCATTAATCTGTAACAGATGTCATAATGGTATGCGGGGCGGCTTTACAAGCCTTGTATCAATTAAAGCTCCTATTTAACAGCGTTATGTTATATGGTACACACACAGCTAGGGAGGAGAGACCGACGGGCCACCACGCGCGTCTCGGTTAATAGGATGAAAAACGGTTTCGTTTCGATGTTTATTGTAAGGGTAATGAAAATATATGTGTACGTCCTGACTTTTTACTCTGAAGGTGCTGACCTACACTTTTAGAATATTGATCCGTGGATCAATATTCATTTTAAAAGGTGAGTGGGCAGTCGGCGCTACGTTATATTTTTTACTTCAGTTGGACAGAAAGCAGGAACACATGCAGAGTGGAGACAGTGTTGCAGAGACTGACCGTGAAAGCTGAGAGGGAGACAGTGTACCGGTATAGGAGAGACAGACGGTAGGAAATCTGAGGGGAGACAGTGTAGGAGAGAGAGACAGTATAGGAAAGCTGAAAGGGAGACTATTTAGGGTTGGTTGGAAGACAATATTGTACGATTCATTTGGCATCCAGTCCTTGGTCAGTAGGAATATACTAATGGTGTACATCAGGGTTCCCCAATTAGTTTTCCCCAAGGGCCGAATCATGTCTAGGGTACCAAGCCGAGGGCCACAACATTGCAGGGGGCGACGGTGGCGTTCCTACTACTCCAGCTACAGTTTTCGTCGTTGTGGGGTGAAAATCTTGTAAGTCCAAAACCGTTCGTTTTGAATTTATCATTTTAAAAATGATTTAAACTAGTGAAAACAGCCGATCTACAAGTGGTGCGAGGCGTTGTGTGCTTGTAGATCTGCTGTTTTCACTACTTTTGTGCGCCTTATATGATTTGCGAAAGAACGTACGAATTTTGAGATACGAGATTTCCACCCGACAACGACAATATACTAGTGTTGTTGCTGCTCTTATACCACCATTATTACTGGGGTTGGTGGGGGCCAGACAGCTAGCCCCCCGCGGGCCACAAATGGCCCGCGGGCCGCCTATTGGGGAACCCTGGTGTACATATAACAGTAAACTCTGCACCATTGGTTTGAATCTATAGACACTATCTGATCTTACCATACTCCAAAAATGTATTTTTGTCTTAGAACATCCCACGAATTGGCCAAACATTTATAAATAAATGTATAATCTATGTAATCTGTTTTGCACTGCAGTAAGCTATAGCCATTTATCGGTTGTCCCATGTCTATTTAACCCTCTTTCAATGGGGTAAATAAAAGTGAGTAATTAAACCGCATACAAACTAGCAGTTGGCAGTATTGAAATGAGAGACAAAACCTTGAAAAAGCAATAGGCCTATTATGTTTAAAATGTCCATATTTCTTCAATATAATGTGTTGCCCTACCTTGGACAACACAATGGTAGAGTCAGACGGATTGTTGGAGAAATTAATGAGGAGAACAAACTGTCCATGACGATATCAACATAACGGAGGCTGTGATGATGATGCAGGGCCCAGAGAACTAGCGTTGACAGCAAGTTTTATTAGTCTTTTGAATAAAATTTCATTTAGGTTTAGTCATATTTTTGCAATTTGTAATCTAGTTTTATTTTTAGTTGACTAAATCTACAGTTGATTTTGTCTTCTGAAATGTATTTTGGCAGGCCTTGTTGGCGCCGCAATGCCAGATTTTTTGGTTGCATGCTGAAAATGGACGTGACACGTTGTGAGCTTGTAGATACGCTATTTTCAGAGAGCAACACCCGAGCGCAACCAAGCATAAAATGTATGTATGTATATGTAATAGTTCTACTGGATCTTTTCTCCACTAGTCTCTCCCTAGCCTTTAGTCAATTCTATATATATATATATATATATATATATATATATTTTTTTTTTTTTTGACAACATTGTCAATATATTCAGTCTTATCCACAACTTTCCAACATCCCATCGTGCATTGCGCAGAAGTTGCACGGCGCCGCAGCCGAGTGTGATCTACAAGTTCACAATGTTTGCATCTGCGACGCGACGTGAGCTTGTATGTCCGCTGTTTACTGGAAGTGTCCTACACATAATGCTCCAGTAAATGTTTGCGGAAACAGGTGGATAGTTTTATAGTCACCATGCTTAGTTTTTATTTCATTTTTATTTCATTTTCTTCCATGAAAAAAGGTAGTCGACAAACATTCTTTGTCATAGTTTTTTAGTCGACAAAGTCAACACTGCAGATAACGGCCCGGCAGGGTTTCATGTCAGTTCTCCAAGCTACAGACTGGCGAGTGGAGAGCTTCAGCGCATCTAGCCAGACATTATAGTGATGCATCAGGATGTGAGCACAGCCAGGTCACAGAGGAGACAGACAGACAGGGGTACCATGACAGAGACCAGGCTCTCACAGCTGACCAGACCTCGCGGTGTCCTCACACACAGGCCAAATACAGCAGTCAGTCAGGCATATTGCGGACACCTGTGCGCAGCCATGAGGGATATGGAGGGGAACAACCTGTCCAATGCAGAGAGGAAGTGTTCGGCACCACCCTGCTGAGACAGCAGAGGAGCATACTGCTTCCTATACCTCTCCCCTCTCTCTCTCTCTCTCTACCCTAAACGCCCTTGGACTCTGTGTCCCATATACCTTGCACGGGCACTCCTGTTTCCCATGTCGGCTTGTGGTGGGCATTTTTGTCAAAATTCTATGTTTGCCACGGACATTCAAATATTCCCAGAAACCGCGCTAACCCTAAATGTATAGTAGTCTACCAGTGCTCCTCAAAGTGGGTTGAGGGACCTTCTGCGTTCCTTAAAGGTGGTCCAAATGGACTGTTACAGGTCTAACTGGAAAGGAGAGGAAAATGGAGGGAAAAATACAATATGTATGTATTTCAGTTCATGACATTATTGTGCCAGTTTAACCACTTTCAACATGGTGTCCATACAGTCCATTTTAAAAGGTTTTCATACATTTGCATAAGGTTTCTTAAAGTGGCGCTGACACGCCCCGCTACGGGGAGCGGCGCGGAAAAAAGGTGGCAAGCCCCCCGCTTTGAGAGCCCCTCTGCCCGGCGAGAGGCAGCATCCCCTCTCGGTGAATTTCAGCGAATCCGCCATTTCAACAAATAAACATAAACAAACATATTCTCATGAACAATGGGAATGTGACAACCAGATTTGTGTGGAAATATATATTTTTATATTCACAGATTCATATACATTTTCGTGTCTTTAGCTGGCTTTAGCTTATAGCCTAGTAGCCCTGTGTGTACATTGTAGGTACAGTACTTTATAACTCTATGGTACAGGTGCGCCTTGATGTCATCAACAATTTTGACCAGAAATTGACAAAAGATTTTCCTTGTTTTGTTTTTTTGTTTTTTTTCGTGACACGCCCACTTTAAATAGTGAATATATCAGATCTCCAAGTTAGGGCAGGGGGCTGCAGCCAGAAGGCTATTTGGAGGTCCTTGGCATAGAAAGGTTTGGGAACTCCGAGTCCTGAGCTAGACAAAGCAGATGCAGCATTGAGCCAAATGCCCCAACAAACCCACCCACCACACATATTAGCAAAAAAACACAGATCTAGACCCAGCAATACAAATATCTGTTCCAGACAGAAATCCTAAAGAGGCCGAGCCTTTTCCAGTAGACTCTGGAACAACCTTCCTGAACTGAGAAGCGCCAAACAGTGACTTCTTTCATATTTCTGAAAACAAAGAGGTATTTGATCTTCTTTTATGTTGTACAGTGTTGTTACTATCATCCTATTTCCTATTCCTTATAACGTTGTACTTTATTTGTACTCTATCTGTTGTCTTTGCCTCCTGGATGGATCTCAAGCTGCAGAGTGCATACAAATAAAGCTCATGATCTGATTCTGAGCTTGAGCCTGTCAAAATACAAGGCCAAAGATGTGACCGTTGGAGCCTTTGTTTAGGGAGAAACTGTCAATATTGATTCTGAAAACAAGGCTTTAGTCTGACGTTTACACTCAATTATGTCCAACAAGACCAACATAAATCCTATGTATATTATTCTCTGACAGCCAATTATGTGGTTTGATATCTCACGGAGGTTCAGTGAAAGCAGACAGTTTTTCCATATTGCTGTAATGCTGTACAAGTTGAAAGATCATTATAGAGATCAAAATAAAGGGCAATTTCTTTGGTCAGTCATTGACCCTCTTAACCTACCCAAGAGGCTGATCGCTATGGCAATACGACGGACCGATTTTCTTCTCTTTTTCTTTTTTTCTTTATTTTTGGCGTCAACACAAAGGGAAGTGAAAGAAACAGCCCGACTCCGCAGGCTGAGGGGTAGTGTTGCCAGCTCTGCTTATTATAAGCGACTTTGGGCTTGTTCTTCTGTAAAGTTGCTTGTAAATAATTATATTGATAGTTGCGGGTTACGGTTTTTGAGGGCTTGTTTATAAATTGTAGATGTTTATTTGGGCTTGCTTCCTAAAGGTTGTTTAAACCAGTGGCTCTAAAAATATTTAATGTCAATGATGCCGGCGGTTTGAAAAACACTGATGTTACTGCCGCCGAATTAGTTACATTTCACCAGAAACAGACTGTTTAAAATATTAGTGACAGAATATCGTAAACGATATAGATCACCTTCCCGACAATATCGCAGGGACAGTTTGTTTATTTTTGGACCACAATGCTCATATGAGAGGATTTTAACCCTTTCCAAGCCACAGGGAGCCCCTTAATATTAAAACCGGAATATACCGGACATCTGAGCAAGGGTGTCTCAGCCGCGTCGTCTTTTACCGTACTTTGTCATTAAAAACGAAATAAATGATTTTTATCCGAAAATCGGCGATCGTCTAACCTTCCCTAGTCACCACTCGTCCATCGATAGCGCATGGCTGCTCTGACATGAAGCAGAGGTGACGTCATGGCCTTTCCTTCTTCATACTTCCTTGGCTGCCATCCGTTTACTGTTTGGAGGATAACATTAGCATAGCTGGAGTGCTAAGGGCTAAGCTAGCCAAAATGGTCACATCGACTGTTCAGTCATTCTTGGATTATATGCTTGGATTATTATGCGCACGGATCGCGCACGCGAAAAGCACGGGGAGATCGATGCTCGGCCAAAACTACCACTCTATCCCAACGGAGATCCAGATAATCACGGTGAGCTAATGACCTGGGGGGGAGAAAAAAAGAAAAAACAACGGTGCGGTCCAAGAAGGAGTGGTGGCGGGCTCATGTTTATAAACATAATATTATGTCTCAGATCACAATACAATAATAGAAATTTCCCGGCTAATCTACCAACAACCATTCTATTTCGGCTGGCAAACTGTTAAGACGATCCATGTTATTCTCCATGGTGTAAAACCTCTGTGACGTCAGGACTTTGGTAATCTGTAGTCGCTTCTTTTTCATAGCCCTGGCTGCTTATTCCTCTCGCACAATCTGGCAACACTGCTGAGAGGTCCACATTTCATTATCACCCCCATGCACTCAGGAGAAGCCAGTGGTCCCTCCCCTTCACACACACAAAAAAAAAACACATGCCAAACAACTTACCACAGATACAGAACAAGAGTGCATTTCATTTTGCCTCTAATTACGCTAATGGAAGCCCTTTTGTTGGGCCCTGGCGCTTCCAAACCGTCAAGCTAAAAGCGGCTAGGCGCTCCGCTAAAGACCCCATTGTGCTAGGTAAGCCCCTGGCTTACAGAGGGAAGAGAGGGAGTCTGGGACCCACAGTAATTAGTTTAACCCCCCCACTCCCTGTTCCGTGGCCCTGCCAGGAGAGGGCTTTTGCCCAGTGAAGAGGTCATGGGCGTCAATTGGGTATGGCAGGGCTGCTGCCATACCTTGGGTCCAGGGGGGGGGGAAATAAAAGTTACTTTGAAATATAAATCCATGAATGTCTCTTTGTCTATCTGTGCTGGTTATTATGTCGTTAAATTACAGTAAAAAATAACTCCAAATGCAAAATGTAACAAAATGGTCACTTTAACAAGGTATTATAATTATATTCTTCACACTTGCATTCTTCCCATCTTGACAAAATGGCATATTCCCAGGTTCCGCAGGTCAGCTGCACAGGTGCAATGCATTATTGTTAATTGTGGCACGTTTACTAACATGCCAAGTTTAGCTGCACTTGAACAACCGTTCCAGGCTGCCATATCCAGCCCAAGAAACCGTAGAAACGGGGGGGGAATAGAACGTAATTCTTAAAATAAATGTATCATGCCTGTTGCTAAGGTATGGCAACGTATGGCAACATACCCAACATGACAGTCATGTTGCCATACCTTAGCTTTTTCTGAACTGACGCCACTGGAAGAGGTGTCTCTGCAGGTCTCTCTCTGGCTGCGGCAGAGGGGTGGATTGCCCAATGAAGTCCCAGCGCGGAGGGTTATGGGGTCCGTAACCTACGCGCTAGACACACAGAGAGATGAGCACAGGGGGACGGCGAGAGCAGATAGCGAGGTATCGGTTGACCCCGCAGGGAGGTGCGACCCACTTTGTGCTGAATAAAAGGTCAGCGATCTCCCCTGAATGAATGAGACCGAATCGCAATCAGACCTCGGTTTAAAACGGTTCTTTAGTGTTTGGTTGAACACATACAGAGTCGCAGGTGAGTGGGGTCAATTGCGTACGTACCGTACGTCTATGTGTGTTTACAGAACGTAGCTTAATAAATTTAGTGAAACAAATAGTGAAAATAGCAGATCTACAAGCAGTGGTGCGAGGCATTATGTGCTTGTAGATCCGCAAAGAAGGTGTTGGACATAAAAGGTTTCCCCCCAACGACAACGACATATAGGATGGTTAGACGCGAAGCATCATCCAGCTGTCAAATATTTGGTTTATTACATGGCTGTTTAATAAAGAAGTTAATAAATTGACCCAAAAGTAACAAAACTATATGCCAGGTCAGAGGTCACGGTAGCGTCCAGTCAGTGCAACGTGTCGCCTCGGAAATCAACGGGAAGTGTTGATCAAATCAGAATCGTTTTCCGGTTTCGGTCTATTTCTCACTTCAAATATTTTCAGACACATTCTTGAGAGCAATGTTTAGCTCTAAATGACATTGTGTGTTTGTATACATAGCTGTCATATTGGATATAATATAATCAAGGGGCGCAGATTGATATGAGCAGGTGCTCTGGGCATGTTGATTAGACAGTGGTCTGTTACTGAGCTCAGTGGTTATTATTCAGAGATAACGCACCGCTGAAATTCGTGATTGACCTATCAGAATCAAGCATCCAAACAAGCTGTGTAATAATGCATACTAATGCATACTAATGCCTCGCCTGCACAAGAGATGGTGAATCAATATACAGTATGCTGCTTCTATTCTATTGCCATTTTAATCATGCCATTTGACCAAGCACATTATGTTATATCTGCTGCTATTTATATCTGCTGGATATTCAATTCAAACGTTATTCCAGACACACATGGGGTCCATAGAGTACATACAAATCATTGACCTGTATATCGTCATTGTCAGGTGGAAACCTTGTACCGGTATGTCCAAAACCGTTCGTTTTGCATTTATCATTTTAAAAATGATTTAAACTATTGAAAACAGCCGATCTACAAGCTTGTAGATCGGCTGTTATCACAAGTTTTGTATTGCGAGGAAAACATTGTTGAGATAATAGCCATTTTGGTTAGAACTGACTGAAAATAACTTTGTACTTGATACTAATGATACTAAATATTTTTTCAAGTGTCCAAATACATTCCAAATATTATCAAATGATCTCGTGGCACCCCTGAACTGCCGTCACGGCACCCCAGGGTGCCCAGTCACCCACTTTGAAAATCCCTGGTCTATACCCTCTCTCGCATCACACTAATCACCAGGAAGTTCAGAAACATCACCATCAGAACATCACATTTCGTGTAAGTCATTAGGTGCTATATCGTTTTGGCGATTCTGTTTGGTGAATTGTAATAGATCCCACAAATATTTTGTATTTTATACTTTGGTATAGGCATTAGGCAACACACTATTGTTCTTGTTCCGAGATGTTTTAGCCAGCAAAGTGAACCTGCATTTTGACAACCTTAACAGAAACTTGAATCTTTTGGTCATGCTTCACACACTGCTGTCACTGTTGTCATGCTTCAGGTGACATCACAATATGGTAAGTAAGACAGAAAGACGGATTCTTCACGACATCAGTGGAACCACAATTGCAATTTCCCAGAATTGCACGTTAGTACTTTGTAGTTGCGACCGTCAGGTCGCATTTACTATCAAAACCTCCACCGGCTGTCCGTCCGTCAGTCAGTCAGTCACACGTCACACGTCACACTTTTGCCCTGCTCATATCTCCGCAACCGTCGCCGCAATCCATGCCACATTTTGCACACACACTCCTTGCCTGCCAAACCACAACCTCCACCCATCAATTCTCACATGCCCCTCTTCTAGCGCCACCATGAGGCCGATTCTTGCAAAACACATTTTTGGACACTGCTCCTACATTTTTTGCCCTAAAATCACGCAAATCGGTACACAGTATGTCTACACTCATCTCATCAACATGGATCTGTCCCATTTAGCGCCACCTTCAGGCCGATTTTTTACAACACATTTTTGGACACTACTCCTACAGAATTGGCCCTAAAATCACACAAATCGCTACACAGTATGTCTACACTCATGTCATCAACATGGATCTGTCCCATATAGCGCCACCATCAGGCCGATTTTTTCATACACATTTTTGGACACTGCTCCTACACATTTTGGCCTAAAATCACGCTGCGACCTGACGGTCGCTTATCTCCCGATTAGGGAGTCTCACTGGTTGTATCATGTTGCTGTTTTGTACTAATGTACATGATACTGTGATTACCTGCTGTTTTTCTATGCTAGATATGTTTTCCACCTGCAAAAGAAGTGTTTCCACCTTCCGTAGTGCCATACTGCCATCTATCCATTACTAATTGTTAATCATGCACCTTGTGCATATTAGACTTTGTATATTTTATTTGAGGGTGCCTTTCTGTTATTTGACTGCTCTGTGTTCCTTTCTTCTTGATCATTTTTCGCCCCACTATATTTACACCCTGTAATTGTGTGACAATACATTTGATTCTGGTTCAATGTGAGTGAACCAACTTCATATCTTTCTGCTAAACAACTATAAAGTATTGAAATTGAACAAGAACACGCATTTAAAAAGAATCAAATTTATTTGTCAGATTGCAATGTGTCTCTATAAAGGACCTTTTTTTTGACGATGGCTGGCCAGATTGCTGACATTTTTTCAAAAAATCTTAGAAGGATTCAAAAGACACTACAAGCTCGATCTACAAGATCTACAAGCTCGCAGCGCGGCACTCGGTGCCGCGCTGTGAGCTTGTATATCTGCTATTTTTCAATAGTTAAAGCATAATATAATGATACACAATAATGTGTACCCGTTCTGAATGGGTTTTAAGAGGCTAGGTGCCCGAATCGCCACGCCACGATCCAGGCCGAATCACATGGAAATCTTAATTATTGCTACAGGTTAAATGGGAATCACAGTGACTTCTCCCCCATTTTAACCCGGAAGCTTGATCAAAACCCATTTTCCATTTTCATTTAAATGCAGCTGCCCCCCCGCCCCGTGTGGACATTGTCTTCAGACGAATTCACACCTCAGTGCACGCGGTCTCAATGGTCCCCTCCCTGGCGTCGGCCATTTTCTTCCCAGCCCTTCTTTGCCTTGTTTGAATGGATATTCTCTTGATGTCTCCACCTCCTCTCTCAAACCTCTGAAAGAGAAGGGAGAGAGTCTAATATAATCTCCTCTCTCGTTCTAATCAGCCCGGCACAGGAGGATTGCCGCTGAGCTCCGGGGGTGGGGTGGGGGGGGGGGGGGGGCTCGCGCCTTTGTTGCTGGCCTTGACCGTATGGATTCCATTGGAATTCTCTGGCCAGGGTCTAGCGACCCTGGGGGCTTTTTAATTTGCTCTCCATTGACTCCCGGTTAATTGGGTCGTTTTTGGGGGGAGACGCGTCCGCAGTTTGGTCGCCTTAAGTCCACACGGAGCTCTAACACGAGCACAAAAGATCGGCCGCCTCCAAGGATGCAGGGCGTGAGGGATTGGGGAACGCTGGGATGTCGAAAATGCATTGTATGACGTTGGGGGCTTGGTCTTGTCATGGCAGGAAATCCATGTACTGTATGGTGATGTTTTTCAACCTTTTTCATATCAAGGTCTAGGGCTGTCACAATTATTACATAATCGTCTAATCGTGATTATTTGACATAATCGTGATTATTTGACATAATCGTCATAATCGTTTCCATGTCAAAAATAGTGGAAATAGCAGATCTACAAGCTCACAACGCGTCGCATCGCGACGCGTTGTGAGCTTGTAGATCGGCTATTTCCACTATCAGTGTTCTTTTCTAAGTATAACGTTGTCAAATATGTCAAGTAATTTCTTTGTATATTTAGCGTATGTGTCATATCTACCATGTGTAACTTCAAAGCCTAAAAGCCAAACAGAAATGTAATTGTCAACGACAAAAACACAATTAAATCGTTAATCGCAATGATTTGAGAGAAAATTAATCGTCATGTAAAATGTCATAATCGTGATAGCCCTATCAAGGTCCATTATTTGTTTAGTATTTGAGCCACGACCACCATTTGATTTGAACCCCCCCCCCCCCCCCCACCCAAAAAAAATGTTGTCCACAATTCTGCATGCTGTATTGATTGATGCTGGTACCATAGGAGAGATGACAGGTAAACATTGACACAAATCTTTCTACA
Source organism: Nannobrachium achirus (assembly GCF_963921795.1). Taxonomy (NCBI): domain Eukaryota; kingdom Metazoa; phylum Chordata; class Actinopteri; order Myctophiformes; family Myctophidae; genus Nannobrachium; species Nannobrachium achirus. The sequence goes on from NC_137829.1 coordinate 40,516,923, forward strand.
TTCTTTAATTGTGTAGACTTCGTAAATTAAGTATAGGCCTAATGCAGATGTGTAATGATAATTGAGCTGTTAAGAGCGTATATGCTCTCAACAGTTCAATATCTACAAAGGTACATTTGATTTGGTTACCAACTCTTCATTTAGCTGGGGATCACCTGAAAACTCCTCAGGGAGTACTGTAGGCCTACAGTCATACAGACCCCCTGTCCCAAGCCATTCATTAAAAGTTACATATTCACCTGTAACAGGGCGGGAATTCATTATACATCTTCGGTCATAAATATGAATAAAACAGAATCTGTCAGTCTTTTTGGTTCAATGTAGCAATGTAATCTCTGCCAGGCCGCAAAGGAAGCGGTGGATACAGAATGTGTCTAATGACTGGGCCTGGAAAACTCTGGGTGGGCCTGAGTTTTTTGTTTTGTTTTAACCTTAATGACCGGTAGATGATGTCAACAATATGATTATATTTTCCCACTGTCTTATTTGGCAGGTGCCAAAACGTGTCTGGTGGAATCAGATTTATCTAGAATCCAAAGCGGCCACACTCGGCCACGGCTGCCGCGGCGTGGGCCGAAACGGTAATGCGATGCTACACAGTGGAATTCCTAGTTTTCATGGATCTCACGCGGTGGGGCAAAAGCTGTCAATCTCCCCATCGAGGACCACCCAGATCCTGCCACAAAGGCCGGGTTGGAGAATAAGTTCTGCTCTTGTCTGTGTGAGTGAGTGAGTGAGTGAGTGTGCGTGCGTGCGTGCGTGCGTGCGTGCGTGCGTGCGTGCGTGCGTGTGAGTTGGTCTAATCTTGCAAATCGCTACACTGATTGACACCATATTGTTCATTATCTAGCCGTCTGTCTGCCTATCCATCCATCTATCTGTCTATCCATGCATCAATCTTTAACCAAATGGACCCCGTAAGGGGTCTATTTGGTTCCATATTCGTCACCCACCACCACCGCCAGTCCGGAGAGGATCTGTGGCTCTGGAATTGACCACGTGTGCCTTCACCCATCCGGTGGGAGCGGGCTAACAGATGTAGAGTCCTGGCGTATGCACCGAGGTGTTTAAGTGTGTAATCATTTCTGTTGGCTCCCTGGAGACTCGCCGGCCCAGACACAGTGGAGAACCGATGCTGCAAATTTGTGAAAATCCCAGTAATTTAAAACGCGGCCCGTAGGAAGCTCATTAAAGAAGCTACCACACATCGATGGAGCGGATTCCCCTCGCTGTGAGAGAGAGAGAGAGAGAGAGAGAGAGAGAGAGAGAGAGAGAGAGAGAGAGAGAGAGAGAGAGAGAGAGAGAGTAGATATGGCTGGATAATGGTATTGGTTTCACATCAGACAAAGGAACAGAGGGAAACAACAGTGGATAAGCTAGAAGTACAACCTCCCGAAAGAGTCTTTCTCCTTCTCTTTCTCTCCCTCCCCTGCTTTTTCTTTCTCCGCAGTCTCTCCTTTTTCATTTTCTTCCCTTTCACTTCTCTCCCTCCCTCACCTTTTACTCTCTGCAGTTTTTCTCTCTTTCTCTCGCGCTCTCCAGTCTCTCTATATGTCTCTCTTTTCCCCTCCCAGGGACGTGCTGGGCCCCTGATTCAGCCCAGGAAAAAGAGTTGTAGAGGGCCTCATTGCGCGCTATACTGAGAGAGAGATCTCTCTCTATAGCGCTGCTGCTACTCAAAGATTTGCCATTTCAGATCATGACAAGTTAAGTGACAAGCCATGTGGGCCAATTACATGAGTTATATTTTGTTGTTGTCGGGTGGAAGCCTTGTATGTCCAAAACCATTTTAAAAATGATTTAAACTAGTGAAAACAGCCAATCTACTGTGTGCTTGTATCGGCTGTTTTCACAACTTTTGTGCAACGGCCTTGTATGATGAAGCAGGGCTTTGCTTTGCGAAAAATATTTACACATTTGAAACTTGGAGATACGAGGTTTCTGCCCGACAGTGACGATTTACTTTGTTGGCCGCCCAGCCCCCGAAATGGAACGAAGGCCGACATTTTATTTGTATTTTTTTCCTAATGGCCGGCCGGGAAAGAACCAGCCGTTCGGGAGTTGTCCCGCTTTTCCCAATGGCCAGCACGTCCCTGCTCTGCAGTTTTTCTCTCTTTCTCTTGCACTCTCCAGTCTCTCTATATCTGTCTCTCTTTTCCCCTCCCCTCTCTCACCGCTCTTCCTCCTCCTCCTCGACTCGAGTAATTATTCCTTAAGCCCACCTACCCGGGCAGCAACAAAAACAGAATTGATTTCCCATTATGTGAGGCAGCCAGTTCAGCTTGTGGAGGGTCTGCTCAGGGTGAGTGGGCAGCGGGCGTCTAAAACCCTTTGGACAGAGTGAGTGCGACCAGGCTGTGTGTGCCTTATCGACGCATTCCTCGACCTCGTTCCTCAGAATAAAGCAGACTTGTTTCCAGGGACGTGCTGGCCATTGGGAAAAGCGGGACAACTCCCGAACGGCCGGTTCAATCCCGGCCTGTCCAGGCCGGCCATTAGGAAAAATAAATACATAAAATGTCGGCCTTTGTTCCATTTTGGGGGCTGGGCGGCCAACAAAGTAAATCGTCACTGTCGGGCAGAAACCTCGTATCTCCAAGTTTCAAATTTGTAAATTCTTTCGCAAAGCAAAGCCCTGCTTCATCATACAAGGCCGTCGCACAAAAGTAGTGAAAACAGCAGATCTACAAGCAGATCTACAAGCAGATCTACAAGCACACAACGCCTCGCGGTGCGAGGCGTTGTGTGCTTGTAGATCGGCTGTTTTCACTAGTTTAAATCATTTTTAAAATGATAAATACAAAACAAACGGTTTTGGACGTACAAGGTTTCCACCCGACAACGACGAAATGTAACTCATGTAATTGGCCCACTCGCTTGTCACTTTGTCACAAATCTTTGAGTAGCAGCAGCGCTATCTCTCTCTATAGCGCGCAATGAGGGCCTCTCCAACTCTTTTTCCCGGGCTGAATCAGGGGCCCAGCATGTCCCTGCTTGTTGCTGTTGCAAGCATCTCTCTGCCCGGTCACTTAAAGTACAGACACTAGACATGTATTGGGATTTGAGTACTGGTAAATAAAAAAAAAAAAAAAACAGTGTTCGTGATAGCTGTGGTGCTCATTTGGGGTGATTGGGAACACCTGGAGAGTGTCCCCGGGCTATTTAAGACCAATCACCAGTAGTGCTGGTCTTTACAGCCCTCATCGTTTAGGTGCTGTTCACGCTGGCAGCAGTGCTAACTAACAATATAAAATATTATAGAAACAAGCTGAAATAACAGCAGGTTAAAAAAAAACAAGTTAGGAGAAAGTAAATAGGAAAGGAAAACTTTTTTGCAGCATATAATGTACAGATTGAGAATAGTTTTCGTAGCCAGGATATACAGACCACTATGCAGTATACAGCTGTTCTGTGGTAAGCAAAGAGCTATTTACAGGTTGAACACTCTAGAGAATATGACGGGAGAATAATTTACCAACAGGGATATATGGAACACAGAGAGGCCGAGGTGCAGAATGAGGCTGTCTGTCTAGTTATGACCGCTGACATCGCAACGTCAAATTCAGTTAGCAGGATGCTAGCAGGCTAACAGCCTACACGGTAACTCTGTGAAAGCATGCCCCGCAGGCCATGGTATGACACTCTTATAGTGTCTTTGACAGCAGAGCTAGAGAATCTCCACCACTCCGCTGGAGAATTCCCAGTGCGCTGGGGGAGTTTTTGAATGGGTCGAAGGTTAGCAAGGGTTATGGAAATAGCCTTAAATGCCCTGCTTTTCAACAGGATATTATAGTGTGCATCCACTAAAGATATTGTTGAATGCATCATTGTTGCTTATTGTTAATATTATATATTATTCATATTTGGATACATGGCAGTAGCTATTCTTCCTGCATGGGGACCACAAGTCCACAAAACACACAGTACATGCACGCACGCACGCACGCACGCACGCACGCACGCACACACAGTACACACAGTACACACACACATACATACTGTATAGGTAGACGTCCACATAATCATTTACTAACATGAGTAAATTGTACTAGCATAATGCAATTGTAAGGATGTACTAGTGCTCACATTGTCCAGTCTATAAATCAGATATATGATCCTATTATTCTTCCTTCATCCCTTCCCCTATAAATCGTTTGGAAAACTATTTCGGATGAAGAAGGTGCATAAGGAAAAAACAGTTAGGCGACATATATCAGCCCAAACCTGGAAACATTTACATATTAATATAATGTATTTACTGGTGTAGTTGCCATTTTCCCTTAATAGAGAAAAAGTATTAAGTGGCAATCAGAATAGGCAAAAATGCAGTGCACCCAGACTTGAATCAAATTTACACTGACAGTCTAGTCCCACATAATCTGCTTAGAACCAGCACTTTCCTGGGCAGTGCCATGAACTACCAAGTTGGAACGGATTTGTTTTGTCACTGAGCTGAACCGTATCCTGAAAACACAAACACACTGACTCAATAATTACCATCAACATCTTCCATCTCATCACAAATTAAGGAGCCTGTGCCTGTTTCTTGCCTTTTATGGAAGAGACAGTGTAAATAATGTATGAACCATTGTGTAGCAGCCCCTAACCATTAGTGTTTTCTTTGTATTTAGTCTGTCATACCACGTACCAAAACCATTTGCAACCGTCCATTATTGTAAAGCGTTGTGTGTAGTGAGCACTTTAAGCACTTGTACATCAAATTCAGGATCAGTTTTGCACAGACTTACGACAGTATGAACATTTGACACGGGTCTCACTGGACGAATTGCCTGTATGCTATAAACAGTAAGTCATATTATTGTGACTGTCAGGTCACAGTTACTATCAAAACCTCCACCGGCTGTCGGTCTGTCTGTCAGTCACACATCACACGTCACACTTTTCCCCTACTCATATCTCCGCCACCGTTGCCCCGATCCATGCCAAACTTTGCACACAAAATCCCTAAGATCACGCAAAGCGGTACACAGTATCTCTACAGTCATGTCATCAACATGGATCTGTCCCATTTCCCATATTCCCTCCTGATTGGCTACCATTGCCTAAAGTTTGTGTATGCTTTTTATCTCCCGATTTAGGGAGTCTTACTGGTGAGCTTAAGGGTATGATGCCTGTCCTTTCATGCTATAGCTTTGACATGGTGGAGGGATTCAAAGCCAAATGCGTAAAATAAATGTTTAGAAGCCTGAATGATCAAAGACCCATCCCAATCATGGACTCAAAGACGTGCTGACCATTGGGAAAAGCGGGACAACTCCCGAACGGCCGGTTCATTCCCGGCCGGTCCAGGCCGGCCATTAGGAAAAAAAATTAAAATAAAATGTCTGCCTTCGTTCCATTTTGGGGTCTGGGCGGCCAACAAAGTAAATCGTCACTGTCGGGCAGAAACCTTGTATCTCCAAGTTTCAAATTTGTACATTTTTTTCGCAAAGCAAAGCCCTGCTTCATCATACAAGGCCGTCGCACAACCGCGAGGCGTTGTGTGCTTGTAGATCGGCTGTTTTCACTAGTTTAAATCATGTTTTAAATGATAAATACAAAACAAACGGTTTTGGACATACAAGGTTTCCACCCGACAACAACAAAATATAACTCATGTAATTGGCCCTCTGGCTTGTCACTTTGTCATGATCTGAAATGGCAAATCTGTGAGTAGCAGCAGCAGCGCTATAGAGAGATCTCTCTCTATAGCTCACAATGAGGGCCTCTACAACTCTTTTTTCCCGGGCTGAATCAGGGGCCCAGCATGTCCCTGCATGGACTGTTTCAGCTGCTACCGTCTGGCAAGCCGTCTCCAGGAGCAGTCTCAGCAGGACATGTTTTCTTTTTACACCAGACAACCAGGCTTATAAACCATGCAATACCATGACACAGTGCCCTGCCAGCCTCGTCCTTCTCTCTCTGACCTTGTCTGTGAACCGTGGTAGGTCCTCGTAGCAGGGGTTTTTAAAGAGGTGGTGCCATGATTTTCCCCCCTCTAAAACATGATTATCAGGTATAATGATTATACTAGGAGGAAGATTTTTTTCCAAAAAAGTATACAGAAAGAGTTAAAATTGGGTTTTTATGTGGCCACACCCCCAGTTCATTAAGTATGCATGGATGTCATGGTGGGTGGTGACCCAGCTGAAGTTAGCCACACCCCACAGTGTTGGGTGAATAGTAATTGGGGGAGGAGTTGATTCTGTGATGTCATTGTATCTGTGTTTTTTAACTGACACTTTTGACCACAAGGTGGCAGCCAACAAGATAAAACAAACAAATACCAAGAGAATACATAATTGCTCATAAAAACCACACCAGGGGGTCTAATGAAGTACTTTCAACTTCCTAGACACATGAAAAACAGAAAAAGTACAAAACTATGGCACCACCTTTTTAAAGTGGGTGACCCTGGGGTGCCACGACGGCAGTCCAGGGGTGCCACGAGATCATTTGATAATATTTGGAATTTATTTGGACACTTGAAAAAATATTATTTCGTATAATTTTAAACTTGAAGTACAAAGTTATTTTCAGTCAGTTCTAACCAAAATTATCTCAACGTTTTCCTCGCAACATAATCACTGAAATATCGTCACTGTCGGGCAGAAACCTTGTATCTCTGAGTTTCAAATGTGTACGTCTTTTGGTAAAGTAAAGCCCTGCTTCACCATACAAGACTGTCGCACAAAACTAGTGAAAACAGCCGATCTACAAGCACACTGCTTGTAGATCTGATGTTTTCACTAGTTTAGTACATTTTATAGATGATAAATACGAAACGGTTTTGGACATACAAGGTTTCCACCCGACAACGACGATAAGCTATAAATATAAGGTGCTGGGAGTGAAAATTATAATGTAGGGGTGCCTCGGATTAAAAAATATTCATGGGGTGCCCTGAGACAAAAAAGTTTGGGAACCCCTGTCGTAGAGTTCCATGTTTCTGATGTGGTCCCGCCCATGTGACAACAAGTGACAATCGTAGCATTATTGTGTAGACACTAGTGGTGTAAAAAATAATCGATAATCGAATCATCGAATCGATAATTCAATGCAATTCAATGCAGCAACATGACATAATCTATAATAGAAGCCTTAAATATAATTATATAGCCTATAACTATAATACTGTATATAATATTATAATTATATAACATTCTAAACACAATTTGCCATGGTGTGCAGTAATATAGAAAAGTGTGATTGCAATGCATCGTAGAATCAAATCGAATCGTTACCTGATGAATCGTAATCGAATTTAATCGGCAGGGTAACGCCAATGCACACCTCTAGTAGATGCCATCCAGGGCCTTTTCCTCTTTATAGACATCCATGTCTCGGCTCCCCCAAACAGCAGTACTGACTCCAGCTACAAACAGGCCTCGAGGTCATTTCCCATGCTTGTCAGAGTTCCACACTCTCATCATGCCATGCGAGGCATTGCAAGCAAGTCAAACTTTTTTTTTAATACATCCATACAAGTGTAGTTCAATGTGCTTCACAGATAAAGATAAAGATTAAAGCCAGAGGATAACAATAAAGAAAAAAGTAAAACATTGAGAAATAAATAATGAAATAGGAAAGAAATAAGAGTGGATAAAACAAAAACGATACAATAAAAATATTACCAAAACTAGAAGCAGTGCTCTTCCGAGCACAGGACTCCACCAGGCCAGGTGTCCTGGTGATGCTATAATAGGCCAATGTAAAATGGGTGGCATGTTGTTCTTCGCCAATCTTAGACCTTTCATGGTAGTCGGACGCTGCATGCATGATTTGCGGCATTGTGTTCCAAAAATGTGTTTTGCTAAAGTCTACCTGCTGGTGGCGCTATAACAGGCCAATGTGAAAAGGGTAGCATTTGTTCCTTGACCTAGTGGGAATATGTGTGGCAAATTGTACGGTAATCGCAAGCTGCGTTGATGATTTGAGGCATTTTGTTCAAAAATGGAGCAATCCTGCAAACTTTGGAAGCCAATATAAGCCAATTAGGATGGAATATGAAATATCAGACGGATCGGACTTGATCGCATGACTATAGAGATACTGTGTACTGATTTGCATGATTGTTGGAGAAAATCTGATGGAGTAATAGCAAAGAATGTGTTTTACATAAGTTGTCCTCCTGGTGGTGCTTTAAAAGGCAAATGGGAAAAATGCAGGGCAAAAGTTTATCCTTAGCCTCTAGGGAGTGTGCATACAAAGTTTTACACTTATCGGTGGAGTTAAAGGTAAAAACACGAATTGCCCTGTAATAGCGCCACCATGAGGCTGATTTGAGAAATTTGAAGTGGCATTTTTTCCTCGGCCTAGTGAGAACATGCGCACCCAATTTCACCAAGATTGCACGCTGGGTTCATGATTTGAGGCATTTTGTTCAAAACGGAGCAATCCTGCAAACTTTGGAAGCCAATTGTAGCCAATCAGGATGGAATATGGAAAATTGGACAGATCCATGTTGATCATATGACTGTAGAGATACTGTCTACCGATTTGTAGGATTTGTGGACAAAATCTCTAAGAGAAATGTGTTTTGCAAACATCGGCCTCATGGTGGCGCTAGAACAGGGCCATTTGAAGAGTTTCTGAATTGGCATCCAGGGAGTGTGTGTGCTCCTTTTGGTAGCGACTGGGCCAACGGCGCTGGAGATTAGCAGGTAACAAACTTGATGGACGCACACACAGACGCACGGGACACACGGACGGACGGACGGGCGGACGGACGGACGGGCGGACGGACGGAGGCGAAAACATACTCTCCCCCATGCCTTCGGCTGGTGGAGACAAAAATAGAGTAATGCAGAAACTTAGGTATAAGCAATACTTAAAAGCAGTGGCGTCAGTTCAGAAAAAGCATGCGTGCAAGACACCAGTCATGTTGCCATACCTTAAGAAGTACATTCTATTTCCCCCCGTTTACGGTATCTTGGGCTGGATATGGCAGCCTGGAATGGTTGATCAAGTGCAGCTAAACTTAGCATGTTAGTAAACGTGCCACAATACCTTGTTAAAGTGACCATTTTGTAAAATGTTGTTGTTATTTTACTGTAATTTAACAACATAATAACCAGAACAGATAGAAGGTAACTTTTATTTTCCCCCCTGGACCCAGCGTATGGCAGCTGCATACCCAATTGACGCCCCTGCTTAGAAGGTGTGTCTTGATGATTGTCTTTTTAATGTCAACAGATTCATTGACCCGCAGAGCCTCCAGCAGGCTGTTCCGAGTGCCCCCAGGACCTTCAGGTCCTGTGCCATCAACACAGTCTCACAAACCCCAGAGATATTTGAAGCAGATCAAGCACCGTCCCATTGGCAGAGGCAATGGTTTTGACCTCTGTTTTCAATGCCATTACTTTGTTTTCTTCCTAGCACTGAGCTTCTTCCTGCACTTATAACCAATGGGCCCGATTCATCAATCTGGTCGTAAATATAGTGTAAACCAGTAACACTCCCTAATCGGGAGATAAGCGACCGTCAGGTCGCAGTGATTTGAGAGCAAAATGTGGAGTGTCCAAAAAAGTGTTTGAAAAAATCAGCCTGATGGTGGCGCTACATGGGAGAGATCCATGTTGATGACATGAGTGTAGACATGTTGTGTACCGATTTGCGTGATTTTAGGGCAAAATCTGTAGAAGTGTCCAAAAATGTGTTTGAAAAAAATCGTCCTGATGGTGGCCCTATATGGAACAGATCCATGTTGAGGACATGAGTGTAGACCAAGTGTGTACCGATTTGTGTGATTTTAGGGCAATAATTGTAGGAGCTGTGTCCATAAATGTGTTTTGCAAGAATTGGCCTCCTGGTGGCGCTAGAAGAGGGTCATGTGAGAATTGATGGGTGGAGGTTGTGGTTTGGCAGGCAAGGTGTGTGTGTGTGTGTGTGCAAAATTTGGCATGGATCGGGGCAACGGTTGCAGAGATATGAGCAGGGCAAAAGTGTGACAGACTGACTGACTGACTGACAGACAGACGGACAGCTGGTCGAGGTTTTGATAGTAACTGTGACCTGACGGTCGCAATAAAGTGACTAAATCTGGCTTATATTTCTGTCTATACCTTCAAAATCCCTTCAAAATCCCAGACAAAAACATTGCTGAATCTGACCCCTAACTTGGGAATTGTTCTAAATGCCGGTAAGACCAAAATATTGGTGTAATTTGGCTGTAAAGTGCTTGATGAATTGGTCCCAATGAACGCAAACAGTCTGATGCCTGTCTTGCTAATGCTAATACAGCGCGTAGATTGGCTCATTTAGCCGTGCAACACTCTCGTATGATGAAGTAAGAAATCTGAGAATCAGAGAACTGGGGTTACAAAGGTAGCCTTAGGTGTAAAGAGGTTAGTTTCCCCCTTATTAGAGTAATTCTGAAATTGTATTATCATTCATTGTGCCATTCGTTGCATCTCTAGAGACCCCATCAAGATATCTGATACTGTATCCAGTGAATCGGGAGGTTTGCAGCTGTGTGAGCCCCTGCAAGCCAGCTTTGTGTCAAACCATCATGATCATGCAGCAGTATAATATTAGGGCTGCAGGAAATCGTAGTATTTAACGCGTCAAAGAAGATTTCAGTCACTCGATCGGAACCAAAAAGAGTTGACCTCAGGCAGCATATTTCTGATTTATGGCTGTTATATGCTTTTCATAGTTCTGTGTATACATGTGTCTGTCATTTAATGTCTCTATGAATTGAGTACAAAAATGACCCCAATGTTTGGGTTTAAATCCTATTAGTAGACCTTGTATCTGAACTGTACTGTGCTTTTCCTATGCAAACTTCCAATAAAGTATTAAATCAATCAATCAATCAATCAATCAATCAATCAATCAATCAATCAAGACCAGATCATATGAATGTGTTCAAGGCTTGTCTAGGACATAATGAATATATTGGGGTATTTATATAGTTTCATATTGAGCTGTTTTTGGGGAGTTTAGACCAGTATTTTCACCTTCTTAACCCTGTAAAATTAATTAGTTGGTGTGTCAAATTGTGAGAGGCTATAACGAGGTTTCCTCAATTTATAGTTATTCCCAAATCAATAAGATCAATAAGATTGTGATTGTGATTTTGATTATTAAAGGTATATGCTACCTTTAATAATTCATTGACAGAGAGATATTCTTGTATAGTGTCCACAGTCTATAAGTGTGTGTGTGTGTGTGTGTGTGTGTGTGTGTGTGTGTGTGTGTGTGTGTGTGTGTGTGTGTGTGTGTGTGTGTGTGTGTGTGTGTGTGTGTGTGTGTGTGTGTGTGTGTGTGCGTGCGTACGTGCATGCATGCTTGTGTGTTTTTTCCGGAACTAACAAACTACTGTACTGGACACTATACTGCAGCAAATTTCTGTGCACTGCCAAGATAGTTCCTCCATTTTTCACATACGTTTTATATATCCTGTTGAAATATTTAGTTTTGGAATCGATGGCCTCAGCAACACTCCTCCCTGACGCGTGATTATGGATCCCACTGGGAAAGATGGATGGAAACGGCATAGAGCGCTCGTTTTCAGTTATTGTCCACGACATTGCAAGCGGCGCGAAGGCCAGCGGACCTTGGTCCTGCTCTTCGCCCCCGAGCGCCGCAGGCGCGAGTGGCCGCGAAGAGCGGGCCAGGGCCGCGCGGCCGGCGGAGCGCCGCGCGAGTTACGAAGCCGTGGTGAATGCAATCGTTATATTTATGCCCAGGCCGTAAGGCCTGGGCAAGCGCACGATAAACGCCATGATAATTGGGTTTTGGTGCACCTCGCGCGGTCCAAGTGACTACAACGGAGCGCTCCCTACGTCCGGTTCAGCCAATCACAAGCTTCAAAAATGAGTCCGGGGCGTGGTTATCCATCTTTCCCAGTGGGATCCATAATCACGCCTCCCTGACAGATAAGTGGAAAACGATTCCAGAAAGTTCAGAACTCTACTCATATTTCCAAGCATTGAATCAATAAAATGGCTGTGAGCTTGTAGATCTGCTATTTTCAAACAAACATCGAAGAAAATGGGGAAAGATGATGAATATTTTAACACTAATCTTTTACGTAGGTCCCTGGTATAAACTATTTTCAGATGGGGCTCTGCAGTGTGCAGACAAATACATATTAATTAGGAGGTCCTCGACATGAGAATGTTTGAGAACCACTGGACCGGTTTATCCCATTAAGACTGGGAATGCATCTGTGTCACATAAGCACTTTAACCATTATTTTTTATACTTTGGCGAATCAAAAATATAGAAGATATACAAACTTGTAGATCTGCTATTTAAAAAAAAAAATTGAAATTGTTTGCAAATCTTTATCTTTGCTGGAACAAAATATTTTGAGATGGGGGTCTGTGGTCAAATACATAAAGTTCTAATGGGTCCTTGACATTAAAAAACTTTGAGCACCACATATAAAGAAACATACACAACCTGCAACCTACCAATATTGGTAGAATTTGGTAAATGTGCTTATAATTAAGCGGACATGGCAGGGACGTGCTGGCCATTGGGAAAAGCGGGACACCTCCCGAATGGCCGGTTCATTCCCGGCAGGTCCAGGCCGCCCATTAGGAACAAAATAAAAATAAAATGTCGGCCTTCGTTCCATTTTTGTGCTGGGCGGCCAACAAAGTAAATCGTCACTGTCGGGCAGAAACCTCGTATCTCCAAGTTTCAAATTTGTAGATTTTTTCGCAAAGCAACGCCCTGCTTCATCATACAAGGCCGTCGCACAAAAGTAGTGAAAACAGCAGATCTACAAGCACACAACGCCTCGCGGTGCGAGGCGTTGTGTGCTTGTAGATCGGCTGTTTTCACTAGTTTAAATCATTTTTAAAATGATAAATACAAAACAAACGGTTTTGGACGTACAAGGTTTCCACCCGACAACGACGAAATATAACTCATGTAATTGGCCCACTGGCTTGTCACTGGAGGGCCTCTCCAACTCTTTTTCCCGGGCTGGATCAGGGGCCCAGCACGTCCCTGGGACATGGCAACGCTGGCTCTTGATTGAGTGTGTTCCAGGGAACACCATGCATGCGCGCTAACATGCAGAACGGAGCTGAAGGTATAAATCTTCAAATTAACTCGAGCCTATAGTTTATACTGTGTATAAAACAGCCGACCAATCAAAGCGGTGAGACATTAAATGACACAGTGTCAGGAGGTATAGGAGCCAAGAGGCTCTCTGCAGAACCCTGAGACGTTCCAAATGACGTCCCCGATCCAGAACATCTGGCTCACAGGGCTCCTCTGCCTGAGGGCTGATTTATAATTAGTCTAGTCTCGCGTAGCCAGACAACTATTCCACAATCTCCGAATGCTATATAGAGTCTGGAACGGCAGCTCCCGAACGGCGAGTATCGGAAGTAGCCACTGATGCACTGAACTGTAGTCCCATTGGAAACATAACAGAAACACAATAGCTCAACAAAGTCATTCGAGCGGCCTATTCTTGTTATGGGTGTATAGTTTAAGAAAACATTTGAAAACATCATGGAAGTAACACCAACAGCACCAGAGAAAGTAGAAATAACGCCCCCAGAAATATTGAAAGGAGACATAACGCTTCCAGTAGGACTTGTTATTGCTACTGCACCAAGGGAGCGGTTGCATCACATCCGCTTTATCTCGCACTCATCGTTTCTATTTCCGTTTGCCAGACTGTATGCCGGGAGCATTTGCCCAAATCGCGGAGGCAACAGTCTGGCCTCACGAGACTATAATTAGTCGCACGCTGGTGTCACGCACCCAGACTAGCCAGAAGAGCCTCGAACAGGCTATTTTTTTTAGCGGCTCCAACATTTGGCTGAGTGTGTTTGTCCGTGTGAGTAAGGATGTGTACATGGCAACCACAGCTGCGGCCACTCGGCGGTGCTGTTTAGCAGCCTTGAAATTAATGGACCGGGATTCACGTAACATTGGCGCTCAAGCATTGGGTTTGATATGACGTACAGTATAGCCGTCCTTGACGGTGAATGTGTTAAAGGAATAGTTCACCCAAAATAAATGTTTTTCCTATCGATTACTCGCCCCACAGAGACTTCAATTCATGGCAATTTTTTAAGCGGTGAAAGCCGCTTCCAAGGAGTGGCTTTGTGTGTCCCATGTCCATATATGGTCATTTCAGTCCAGAATCAACAGGTTTTTATCAAAAACAAAATGTGTGTCCCATGTCCATATATCGTCATTTCAGTCCAGAATCAACAGGTTTTTTCAAAAACAAAATGTCTGTCACCTCATGTCCATATATGGTCATTTCAGTCCAGAATGAACAGGTTTTATCTGTCCCGTACGTCCAGAATATGTGTGTAGTGTCCGTCCCGGTCTGATGATTGGATACTTTGAGGATTGGTCAAGCTTCACATGACAATTCGGCCCTCCAGATAAAACCATTCTTTCATTCAGAATATAAAGAATGTATAGATCACAGAGTTCATAACTCTAGAACACATAGAATAAAAGTTCACCGCTTCACTTCGAACCGAGGTTTAATTTTTTTTGTTTCTGTCGCATTCCTAAGACAATAATTTGATGACCAGCAGTGGTTCCCTATATGGAGACACAAAGGGGCCTTTTCCACCAAAAGAACCTTGGTTCCAGAACCACTGCCGTTCAACTTTCTTGGAACCTTGGTTCGTTCTTGCAAACCGGCCGCGAACCGGCTTGCGTTTCCACCAGATTGAACCAGATTGAACCAGAGGAACCAAGGATTTTGTGCTTCCCGTTCCGAACCAACCTTTACAGTTCGGAACCAACTCGGTTGTCGGTGGAAATGCTCACCTCTGGTTCATCCCATAGGCGGGAGAAAGAACCGGAACCGGTTCTTTGCCGTCGAAAAGCACCCAAAGAGCCTGCATGCTTTGTTCACTATGTAGACACAAAGAGTGTCCTCAAATTATTGGTTTAGGAATGCAACAAAAAATAGATATACAATATATCCATGAAGTCGGTAATTTTGGGGGTGAACTATCCCTTTAACTCATCATAGGCACCGCTCATTTCACACTGGGTGTGATTTGTGTATAAATTAGGCATTATACTGTACATCACAGGGTTTGTGTTGTACATCACAGGGGTGGTCATACGGTACTTGGGGATGGGACGATAATCATTCTTATTGTTTATCGCGATAAAGAACACTCACAACCATCGTATCACAGAGATGGCGTTGAAATTGGACCTCAGCTGGCTCTGCACTTGGAATGCCCCTCACCAAAATGTGCGACAACGCAAGCCGGTTTGTTTTGATTATCGTGATAACATTTAGTTTTTGGCCACAAAAACATAATTGTTTTGGCCACAATAATTGTGACATGAAATGTTCAGAGGCTCCGATCCCTATAGCTCTACACTTCACAAGGGTTGTCTTCAGGGGCGTCACAAGGGGTAGGAAAGTGGGACTGAGTTACTAGGGCCCAAGGTGGAGGGGCCCTAGTAACTTTAGCTATTGAAAAATAGCAGACATACAAGCTCACAGCGCGGCTGCAAGCTTCTAGATCTGCTATTTTTGAAAAGTCGTGAAAATATGTGCAAATCTTTGAATATGTATTTTTTAAGCGAACCTTTGTAACTCAAATTTTGCTGCTTGGGGGGGGGGTCCCTGGAAATACATATTTTGAGATGGGGGTCCGTGGCCAAATTCATATCATTTTGGGGGTCCTTCACATGAAAAGGTTTGAGCATCACTGACATAGAAACATGGGTTTCTTGCACACATTTTCACAATTTCACAAAAATAGCAGATCTACAAGCTTGCAGTTGTTCCCAAAACGGGATCTGGGGACCAACAGGGGTCCGGGTGGCCCCCAGCAAAAGTGATTTATGTAGCATCACATTAATTTTAACCACTTTATCCATTTATGTGTTGGATAAAAGATCTACAAGCTCTCACAGTGCGTCACTTCATGCCACGCTGTGAGCTGATACATATGATACGAAGCCTGCGAAGTTAGTTCAGGCAGCTATACTCGAGAGGGTACATTGCATTGCAGTTGTGTAAGGACACTAATACACACTATTATGCCAGACCCTACGTCATTGGCCGACGTGGCAGTCAGCTGATCATTTGTCAACTATTTAAGCCCGCCCAGTCTGTCATTCTCCCTGCTGCTCTTGCCCGGACTGTTGCTTGTGTTTGCTTGCACAGCTGAGCAGGGAGAAAGTTTAGCAGAGCCAAACGCCAAATTAAATGTGACATACACACTTGTATGTACTCATTAATAATAAACATAATCATTGTTCAATATATCGTGAGTTACCTGATTGAACTGCTATTTATTATGCAATTTTAATTGTAGAACAAAATCGAAAATGTTGAATAATTTAGAGATTCTTTTAACATAAATCTTCTCTTCTGGGGGTCCCTCCCTGGCACGAAACCATTTCAAATGGTGGTCCGCGGGCCGATATGTGTCACTTTGAGGGTCCTTAACATGTAAAAGTTTGAGAACCACTGGTTTACTCAGTATAGGCATTAGACCTTTATAGGCATTAGACCTTGCTCATCCAACCATTACTGCATGTCTGCAAGAGTTTTACATTTAGTCTGTTAAGATTAACAAAGGGTTTCCTTCCAGACAATGGTAGCATTTTTGAATATGGGACGCTCTGCTACTGGGGGGAGCCATTTCAGCATTTTTTTTCCAGTGCACCTGGCACCACACTACAGTAATATGGTGTGTTAGTAATAATCGAGCCATTGTCACATACCATGTTTGTTACTTGTATTATGAAAGAGCAGGTCTTGTAGACAATGTTGCTGAGCCAGGGATCTTTCAGAAGTAATCCACTAAGCGTACACCGGATTATAATGGAGTGCAAGAGACTGAAGAAGAAGAAAAATAGAATGCAGCCAGTAATATTTTTCTCAAACTCTCTGAGGCATATTTAATTACTTAATCCCTATACGTTGTCATAAAACGAATAACGTCAATCTACATCATGTTGATGTGAGCTTGTCAATCTGCTAGTTTCACTATTTCGATTTTATTTGAATATTTTCCAAAAAAGAAAAAAGATTTTCGCCCCAAAGTGACATGCCCAAAACAGGGATGACAGGTTGAAAGTGGTTGAATATTTCCCTTAATGATTTGTCATCTATCTTCTTTCTTTCACGTTGCGACCTTGGAGTGCAAACTGCAAATACAAACTCTGTAAACAGCAGCACCTGTCAGGGAGTCCATTAGTAAAGAGGAGCCGTCTTCTTTTTAGGGATATAGCTACACCGGGACAGGAAAAAAAGTGTGCACCTTCGGGCATAAATAACCCGCCAATGTCACCGCTGACTGCAATTATTCAAGTACAGAAAAATACACTTTGAATGCAAAGTTCAGATTTTTTGGCCCGGAAACTCCAGGCAGAAACGCGACCTTGCTCTACCTAATTTGACTGTGACGGACAGTGCAGTGCAGGCCGGTGCTCGTGCAACTCTCCATCAGGGACGTGCTGGCCATTGGGAAAAGCGGGACAACTCCCGAACGGCTGGTTCATTCTCGGCCGGTCCAGGCCGGGCCATTAGGAACATTTTTTACTGTTTGCACAAAAGTAAAAATTAAACTGTTTGCACAAAAGTAGTGAAAACAGCAGATCTACAAGCACACAACGCCTCGCACCGCGAGGCGTTGTGTGCTTGTAGATCGGCTGTTTTCACTAGTTTAAATCATTTTTTAAATTATAAATACAAAACAAACTGTTTTGGACATACAATGTTTCCACCCGACAACAACGAAATATAGGCCTATAATTCATGTAATCGGCCCACTGGCTTGTCACTTGTCATGATCTGAAATGGCAAATCTTTGAGTAGCAGCAGCGCTATAGAGAGAGATCTCTCTCTATAGCGCGCAATGAGGGCCTCTCCAACTCTTTTTCCCGGGCTGAATCAGGGGCCCAGCACGTCCCTGCTCTCCATCCTGTGTTCATCCCTGAGTCCCTGACAATCACAGCCGGTCCGACATGCCTCCGGGCTCCAGGCAGCTTCTGAGCGACTGGATTTCATTAGGAATAAAAACAGGTTCCGTGTCGGGTTCAAACCAGTGGTGGAAAAACGAAAAAGCATCAATACTGCAATGTAGAAATACTCTGTTATTGTGACCGAAGGTCGCAGTTTACCATGAGAAACGTCACAGCTTGTCTCCGTGAATACCCATAGACCGTAAAGATGTGTCAACATGATGACATCATGCTCTGATGTCACTGTGATGTCAGGGGAACCACTCTACTAGAATGGGTTTGCCGCTCTGACATCACCCTCTGGCTTCACTGTGAATCCATTTTATGCCCATATATGGAGTTCCCTGATGTCATCAATATTAATGATGCCGTTTTAGACAAGCAACCGAGGTCGCTTGTCGCCCCTGAGGCGTCTTACTAGTAAGTAAAAGTGTAAAAGTACAAAAGCATTGGTAATCAATATGCACATAAAGTACCAAAAGTAGAGAGTACTCGTTATGCAGAACGGCCCATTTCACAAGTTTTCAAATGTATAAAAACCCTTTGAAACTAGATCTACAAGCTCGCAATGCGTTGCATCAAGACGCATTGCGAGCTTGTAGATCGGCTATATTCAAATGGCCAAAATGTATACAGTATAGGGAAGTGGTTAATCTATATGTTTTGCAATAAAAATCAAAATGTAAGTAACTAAAGTTTTCATGTAAGTAAAAATACTGAACACTGGAAATACTCCGGTAAAGTAGAAAAACACCTCAAAATAGTACTTTAAGCACAGTACTTGAGTACCGTATTTTCCGGACTATAAGGCGCACTTAAAAGCCTTTAATTTTCTCAAAAAACTACAGTGCGCCTTATAGTCCAGTGTGCCTTATACTGTATATGGATCATTCATTGACATTGACATTCCCTTTACAGCTCCATCTGTTGGATGCATAACGCAACGGTAGCGTCTATTATGTGCGCCTTATAGTCTGGTGCGCCTTATATATGAAAACAGTTCCAAAATAGACCATTCATTGACAGTCCGCCTTATAGTCCGGAAAATACGGTAAATGTAGTTACTGGTTGGTACCACCCCATCATGTAGCACCTCCCCTCCGCCCCCTGTCTGCGTCTGCATGTGTTGGGCCCAATGTGAGACGCTGCTCTGGGGCATGGAGAGGTTAGCCAGCTGCCTGGAAACAACAGCATCTGGAGGAGGGAGGAGGGGGAGGACAAGGAGAGAGCCAGGCTATATTATTTTAGCCCAGTGACGTCACGCCCTAGAACAGTGGTTCTCAACACTTTCAGGCCGTGACCCACCAAAACTATTATATTTTAACTGGGGGGAAAAAATTGTATTAAAACCACGACCACGCTATTGCAACAGCCAACAGCCTATATATATATATATATAGTGAAGCATATCAGTACTTGCAGCATAACAAAACCAAAAAAGGTTATTTATTTCTTAGCGAGGAAGGTGCTACTCCGTACAGATGTACGTCATATGACGCGGTTGGCTCCGACATCCATGTCAAGTTTCAGTGCCTCCTCCGTGTGACATTTCAGCAGGGTAAGATGGTTTAGTCTTGCTTGTCCCATTGTGGATCGCAGATAGGTTTTCAGTCTCCGCAGCCCTGAAAATGACCAATCTCTCCCACAGCCCCCACACCAGCCCCCCCCCCCCCCCCCCCCCCACAGGAATGTACCTGCCCGGTTAAAACAAAAGAACTATAGGCAACATTTGCATACACGCAAATAGGCTATGGGAGCGCTCCGCCTCTCAATGGTTAGTTTCAATCTCTCTCACAGCCCCCACACCAGCCCCCCCACAGGAATGTGGGGGGGCTGGTGTTTTCCTCTCAAACAAAGCCGTACGTGTTAATTTCGGCTTGCTGCCCTTCATACCCCACAGACCTGGCGTCTATGGCCGCGGCAACCAATGGTCGAGGATCTCTGATTGCACACACATCTGATCTGATATCTTGCAAATGCTTTAACAGTGTGGACAGTCTGGACAAAGCCTAAGAAGGAGAGGACATGATAATGATGACGACGAGGGAGAGGAAGGGCACAGTGTTGGGCCGAGTGTGAAATTAGGAAATGCATCGGGTAACGCAGAAGGACGTCCGTGGAGATGTTTTACTGACTCCGCCACTGTTTGCAGCATTCATTCAAAGTCAAACCACATCACAAAAACATCATTCCCAGGTCGAACGCCGGCCGTGTACCAGCTATATTTATTGTGCAGCAGATGTCTGTAGCTTACGGACATAAACCAAAAAAAAAAAAAAGGCATGAAATTCCTTAAAGTGCACTTATGATCCCTCGACATATTTCTATTCTTTTCGTTCCTCATTCCAGCATCCCCCCCCCCCCCCCCCCCCCCCCCTTTGTATCGCAAGGCTATCATTAGGCCCGGGAAATGGATCCGTTCAGTGCAGTACAGTCCTCAATAACGGCTGCCAACTCATAATGGCACAAAACAGAAGAAGCAGGGAGAGAGAGAGAGAGAGAGAGAGAGAGAGAGAGGGAGAGAGAGAAAAAAAAAAGCCTAGCATTGGCAGAAATAGAAATCAATATGCCCGGAGAAAACCGGGAGACCAAAATGAAATTGAGTGAAAACGCGGGGAAAATCGAGGAAACATGCTTTAGTTACGCTTTGTGTTTTTTTCTTTCTTTTGCTCCCTCCCTTGTTCTTTTAGAGACGCTTTACTTCCCTCCATTTCCAACGCGATTCCTCCAGCCGTGTAATGTGGGAACAAATCTAGAATATAATGGAGGGCGGGGAGCGAGCGGCACAGATGGCTGCTGGCCGCCGCGGCCCATTTTAACCGCTAATGACACAGGACACCGGTTGTCGACTCAACTGGCTCCGTCCAGTTGCAGAGGTCCACTGTGGTCGAAACACGCGGTCGGGCCGTTTTTATGCACCGGTCAGCTGGACACGTTTGTTGGCCCCGGGCCCGCGGCCAGAATGACCACATTTCCTTAGCATCTTCCACACACACACACACACACACACGCACACACACGTGTGTGCGCACACACGCGCACACACAGTTTAAATATAGGACAGTGATGGTAATGTATATCGACCAGGAAACACTGAGGCTATGTGGAGGAAACAGCAGGACGTCGTTCCTAACAATTCTGTCATCCTCTGTCGAAATGCAGAATATTACTAGATGCCTCAGGGCGACATGCGACCATATATGGAGACCCCTGGTACCCATATATGGAGATCCATGTACTGTATATGGAGATATGCTGTGAGAGCCCAAACATGCTTACTCAGTTATTCGTTATGTGAAAGTCCTATGATGTCTATGAAATCTGACATCATACCCTTTTATGCCCATACATGGAGATCCCTGTCTGTAGAACCAGGGCTGTCTTGGCCATCTGTCTTGGCCATATGGATTCTGTTAGTGTGGTATCTGGCCGATGTGGCCTCCATATATGGGCATTCCCATATGAAGTCCTGATTGATATGGGCTTAACATAACTCCATATATGGGCATAAAAGGGATTTTGTTAGTGAGCCATCACAGTGAAGCCAGAGCGTGATGTCCGAGCGGCAAACGCATTCTGTTAAGAGTGGTTCCCCTGAAATCACAGTAATGTCAGAGCATGATGTCAGAGCGACAAACCCGTAGACCTGTGATGTCATAGTGATGTGTCAGGAGAAACACAGTGTCAGGCGTGACCTACAGAGATACGCAGACAAGATGTGCCGGTTTTCATAGTTAACTGCGACTGCGACCTACGGTTGCAATAATTTGTATCACTTTCAACCTGGGGTTCCTATGTTGGGATATATTGCCTTTTAAATTTTGACCCCCCAAAATAGCAAAGATAGCTGATCTACAACCTGATAACATGTTGTGATGCAATGCAATTTTTGGCTCAGGGCACCCCTATAAACAACCTTTTAATCCACGGCACCCCTGAATTGTACATTGTTACTTTACAGCACCTTTCATTTATGCCAAATATGTCAATCTTTTCCCCCTAAGATACAGTACGTCACAAGGATAACTTGAGAAGAGAATATCTGTTTCCATCATGACAGATTGAAAACCGCTTAAACCCCAGCATCCCTATTCTGGGGGGAACTTTTTACCAAAAATAGCCAATATCAGATCTACCAGCTCACAACGCGTCACAACAAGCTGGTAGATCTGCTATGTTTTGGTGAAGAGACTTGGTGAGGACTGAAACAGATCACACCAAGTGCATCCCGTTTTACTAAGTATAGAGGATCTACTGTAAGTGGTTAAACTGAAGTGCTACTGATACATTCCAAATATTCCAAATATAAGTTTTCTGAGACACCCCTGGACTTTCAGAAACCCTGGACTAAGCTACAGTGCAGCCACTCTATAAAAAGCCTGCAGCAAGCTTTTTTCGGCTTCAGCGGGTCAATATTGTCGTTGTCGGGTGAAAACCTTGAATGTCCAAAACCGTTCGTTTTGCATTTACCATGTTAAAAATGATTTAAACAAGTGAAAACAGCCGATCTACAAGCACACAACGCCTCGCACCGCGAGGCGTTGTGTGCTTGTAGATCGGCCGTTTTCACTACTTTTGTGCGACGGCCTTGTATGATGAAGTATAGGGCTTTACTTTGCGAAAGAAACGTACAAACGTGAAACTTGGAGATACGAGGTTTCCACCCGACAACGATGATATGTAAGAATAATAACGTCATTGTGGACATTGGCCCTGCATGGCTGGTTGGTCATAAACTCATTGTACCCATGATTATTTTATTTATTTCCGCAATCTGTCTGCAACGTACCATGGACAGTTTAAAAAAAAAAAGGTTGTCTGAAGAGGTTAGGAGAATTCAAACGTCTATCCCTCTCTGGGAGACAACAAACAAAAGCAGATAACGACGGTTAAAGTACTGGTGCCCCAAAGAGCGGAGATCAGTGGGTATTAATGGGAGAGTGTTTTCTGCATGGTGATTCAGTCCGAGTGTATCAAAGGGGTTAGGGTTAGGATTAGGGTTAGGTTTAGGCACTCACTACACTGAGCACACACCCGGTGCGCATTTCCGAACGCACCCTTTGATACACTCGGACTGAAACACCAGCAGAAAAACACCATCCCGGGTATTAATTAGCCTGGAAACCAGATTAATGTGCCAGTGAAAATAATTATAATAACGGCCCTCAGATTTGGTCTGGCCCGCTCAGTTGTGATTGTATTTCTCTGACCCTAGTAATAACCCCCAATAATATCTACACACTGATATTAGTCTGGCCATGCCAGGCTAGATGGAAATCACCTTTCCAACACTGTATAGTGTATACAGTGGCTATACAAGCTAACATTTAGAAACTCGTAGTGGAGCCACAGCGAATACAGGGGCGTCAATTGGGTATGGCAGGGGTATGCAGCTGTCATACCCTGGGTCCAGGGGGGAAAATAAATGTTACTTTTAAATATAAATCTATCTCTTTGTCTATCTGTGCTGGTTATTATGTTGTTAAATTACAGTAAAATAACTACAAATGCAACATTTAACAAAATGGTCACTTTAACAAGGTATTATAATTATATTTGTATTCTCCCCTGCACAGGAGCAATGCATTATTGTTAATTGTGGCACGTTTACTAACATGCTAAGTTTAGCTGCACTTGAACAACCATCCCAGGCTGCCATATTTTTTTAGACATTGTGAAAATAGCCGATCTACATGCTCACAATGCCTCACAGCGCGAGGCGTTGTGAGCATGTAGATCGGCTATTTTCACAACAGAACTGTGTTATACAAAATGTAATGCCTCTTTTCCATGAGGACTCCCATCTTTGCCATACCCTAGCTTTTGCTGAACTGACGCCACTGAGCGAATATAAAACAGTTCCTCAGAGAACTTTGTTCGTTTTGGCAAGGCCTGCCGATCCCAAAGTTAAAATTCATTTGGAGTCTATGCTGCCAGCTCTGATTCTGAGAACTCAAGGAGAGTTCTAGAGCTGATGTTCCATCAAAGGCCACTGCACTGTAGGCCAGGGGTTTTCAAAGTGGGTGACGGGGCACCCTGGGGTGCCATGACAGCAGACAGTCCAGGGGTGCCGCGAGATCATTTGATAATATTTGGAATTTATTTGGACACTTGAAAAAATATTTAGTATCATTTTAAACTTGAAGTACAAAGTTATTTTCAGTCAGTTCTAACCAAAATGGCTATTATCTCAACGTTTTCCTCGCAACATAATCACTAAAACATCGTCACTGTCGGGTAGAAACCTGGTATCTCCAAGTTTCAAGTTTGTACGTCTTTTGGTAAAGCAAAGCCCTGCTTCATCATATTAGACCGTCGCACAAAACTAGTGAAAACAGCCAATCTACAAACACGATGCGAGGCGTTGTGTGCTTGTAGATCTGCTGTTTTCACTAGTTTAGTACATTTTATAGATGATAAATACAAAACGAACGGTTTTGGACATAAAAACGACAACGACGATATGCTATAATGTAAGGTGCTGGGAGTGAAAATTATAGGGTGCCTCGGATTAAAACAATATTTATGGGGTACCCTGAGACAAAAAAAGTTTGGGAACCCCTGCTGTAGGCTACTGCATGTCCCAGCAGATCAATCCAACCAGACATTATGTCTTATGTCATCACGACAACCTTGTTCAGACTTTCGCTTCGAGAAGTTGTTTGAAACTATACAGTACAGTCACGGTGACAATACCCTCTCTTCCTCCTTTCTCCTCTTCCTCGCTCTCCTCCCCCGCTTCTGCTGCTAAGCCGCCGGACACTCTGACAGCCATATCTGCTTATTTTTCCTCTTTGTACACGTCGGCCCTCCTTGTTCGTTCCCCCGGCGTTATCGTCCCGCGCCACACTTCTGTTTGTGTGCGGCGGCGAAGCGAGTCTCCTCCCTGGCACTCAAACTCTATCTGTCCGACCCCCGGAGACTTACTTCTTATACTGTACTTCCTCTTAGTTTGACGCCAAGTTTATTCATCCACTTCGCTTGTTTGATAAAAACCCCCTACCTGGGCACTCTGTGTGTGTGTGTGTGTGTGTGTGTGTGTGTGTGTGTGTGTGTGTGTGTGTGTGTGCGTGCGTGCGTGCGTGCGTGCGTGCGTGTGCGTGCGCGTGCGTGTGTGTGTGTGTGTACGTGCATGTGCGTGCCAGCGTGCCTCAGTGCTCGCATATATACAGTACTGTATGGGCATATGGGTGCGATAGGCTACACATCGTCCCCTGCGGTATTAATCATCCTGTGTGTGCGCGCGCGTGTGTGTGTGTGATGTTTGAACTGCACTCAGCACCGTTCCGAGGTGTGTTTTATCTCCTATCCTCCTGTAAGTGTGAATGAACGTCACAGAGAGCTTTGTCCTCCACTCCAGTGCTGCAACAAACTGCCTTTGTTTCCTTCCTTCTATACTTAATGGTTCATTTCACTTAAACACCCTCCCCTCCTCTCCCCTCCCCTCCCCTCCCCTCGCTCCAAACAATCTATTCTTTGCATAGGGCTACCTTCTTCCTCAGTCTGTCCGCTCGTCCGACGCTGTTCTTTCATCCTCAGACGAACATCTCTGCCTTTCCCTTCGTCTCCTAGTTTCGCTTCCCTCTTATCTCGCGCTCACTTTGGCTCTGCTTTTGTCTCTGTCCTCCCAAGATATGTCTGTCTCTCTCTCTATCTCTCTCTCTCTCTCTCTCTCTCTCTTTCTCTCTCTCCCTCTCTCTCCCCGTCACACACACATCGTTTTTTTTTTTTTAGTTTTTTCTTTCTCTGCAATGCGGGCTTGCGTCGAGCCACGGCGAACATATTTGTTTGTGATCAGGCGCAGATGGGGAACAGAGAGTGGTCCGGCTTCCAGGTTGAAGCCCAGAAGGCTCCAGCCGTCTTCTTTTTATTCCTCGTGTAAAGCGAGCAGATGTACAATGAAACACTCCGCATCACCTGGAGGCTCCATATAACACTTATTATCGTTGTGCTCAGAACTACCGGCACTTGAGGCCAGAACTGAATCACCGTCAGCGGGTCAGAAAGCTGTCCTGGAGCCCGTTAACCATTTTCAACCTCGTGTTCCTAGGCGGTATAGTCTAGAATGGACAAGGGGGTCCGCGCGCATAGGGTGGATTTCCTTTCGCCACCTGTTTTTTTCTTAATCCTTGAAGGGTATATTTTAAGATTCTGCCAGGTACCAAGCTGAAATATGTTCTCATGGGGTTCATTAGCATGTGAGGCGTCTAACTATAGGGGTTTTTCATGATTCTGAATCCATTGCAAGCATTTGTTTTGCACAAAAAAGTGATGACTCATCACTTTTCATCACATAACCATGGTTTTGTGGGGCCGTTTTTAGCCCAAGGAATGTTTTCTGTGCGAAACAAATGCTTACAATGGATTCAGAATCATGAAAAACCCCTAGTTAGACACCCCGCAGGTTCCATTAAATGTAAAAGGTTGAGAATCAATGCTCTAGATTAGATCACCTGCAAAATCCACCTTCCTCGTGCATTCACTGTTCCCTCCATCGCTTCTTCCCTGCAGGAGGCGCTATTCCCCCCCAGCACAAGGCAGATTCCTTTTACAGGGTGTGTTTGTGTGTGTGTGGGGGGGGGGGGGCACGTTGCCCGGACCAGGCTGCTTGGACGGCGGCCATCGCCGAGGCAAGCTGTGAAGAAGTTCCTCGCGGTCTCCCCTCACTTCTTCTCACACTCCGGCGTTCCGTTTGTTTCAGCAGCCCCCCCCCCCCCTCCCCTCCCCTCCCCTCCCTCTTCCCACCATCTGTGGCCATAATGAAGCTGTCAGCGAGCTGTCATTCACTCATGAGCGACTGCGCCGCGCGGCAGGAACGCTAAGACGTAGCCAGTGGGCGGGTGTCGAGGGGGTGCGGGGGGGGGGGCTGCCAACGTCGCCAACTCTTTGAGACGGTAGGAAGGTTTGAAAAACTGCCATGTTTTCGTTTCTTTTCTTCTTTTTTTTTTATCACTGAGTCATCGTGGCTTCGTCATCGTCAGAGTTTCCATCCGCACCTCCGTATGAAGATACGATCCTGAACAAACGAACCGGGGCTGGGCGAGAGAGGTGCGGTTCTGACCGCGCGGGGGGGTATAGTATAGTACAGTACAGTATAGTTGAGGTTTTGAAGGAATGAGTAGCCTATAACGATATAAATCCCAGCATGTCTCGGCCTCTCGCCACAATGGGTCTGCATAACAAAAGAACGAGAGAGAGAGAGAGAGAGAGAGAGAGAGAGAGAGAGAGAGAGAGAGAGAGAGAGATGCTTGGCGGTGGAGGTGAAGTCATGGCAACAGCAGAGCACTAAAGCCACTCGCTGGGACAAGAGGAGGGAGTGTGATTCCTGTTAACATGATGCCATGCAACCACGAGGCTTCACCGACTTGTTTGTGTGTGTGTGTGTGTGTGTGTGTGTGTGTGTGTGTGTGTGTGTGTGTGTGTGTGTGTGTGTGTGTGTGTGTGTGTGTGTGTGTGTGTGTGTGCAATCGCGCCTCCTCGCGTTTGCCGACCCGCCACAGACTATTGTTTCACACCGATTGTTTTGCTGTTATCCCTCTTCCACGGGTAATTCACCGGCTTATTGGTTAAACACAAGCCGGAGTTCGGGGCGTATATAAACAGGGGCCCTGGGATCAGACTTTATTAGCTATAAATCAGCGGCTTTTGTGTTGAGTTTGAAAGTGCAGGGTTTGCTGCTCGGGGGACGAGAAGTGTTAATCTCCCACTTGTATGCGGCAATTTCTGCGAGCCAAAACGAAACCATTATTTCTATATTATACGAGTGCCTTTCCTGCGGAGCTCGGAAATCTTTCGAGATGATTAGAAGCGGGGTGCGCGCGTATATATAGGTGGAACTAAGAGCAGCCCCGGACGAATTACTGCGAGCGTCGGCGGAGAGCTGCGTTAGCGCTGCATGCTAATTGCCTCGCCATTACTCTTCCCCCCCTGTGTTATGTTAAAGCGGTAAATTTCCACCCTGTCTGCGATGTACGTCTGAGCATGTCCTCGCAAGAAAAGGAGCCCTCCGTCTTAATTACGCCGGCTCACTTTTATCTCTCTCGCGACCATAATTTCCACACTAATGTTATAATCATCCTCGGGCTATAGTTCTTCAATGAGGCGGCTGAGCCGAGGAGGAGGAGGAGTAGGAGGAGCAGAGAGAGACGGGAGAGGACGAAGGGGGAAAAATGACAAATACAGCTGGAAGTGGCATTCGGGAAGCTTTGAGGGGTAGATCTTTTAGCCGTGAAAAGCTGCTTGCGGGTGTTGTTTTTTCCACTGCGCGCTCGCCGGGAAATCGAGGCCGCGGGAGCATAGGACGTTTTTGTGGGGACGTACGCGGACGGCGGCCAAGTCATTGGGGTTATGAGCGAGCCGCACGGGTCCCAGGAGGAGCCAGCTAGGGGTTGTTCTGGGCCAGGAGCGGCCCGGGGAGCGTGGCCCCACACTGCATGCCCAGGGACGTGCTGGGACCCTGATTCAGCCCGGGAAAAAGAGTTGGAGAGGCCCTCATTGCACGCTATAGAGCTGCTGCTGCTACTCAAAGATTTGCCATTTCAGATAATGACAAGTGACAAGCCAGCTAAGTGGACCAATTACATGAGTTATATTTCGTCGTTGTCGGGTGGAAACCTTGTACGTCCGTTTGTTTTGTATTTATCATTTTTAAAAATGATTTAAACTAGTAAAAACAGCCGATCTACAAGCACACAACGCCTCGCACCGCGAGGCGTTGTGTGCTTGTAGATCTGCTGTTTTCACTACTTTTGTGCAACGGACTTGTATGATGAAGCAGCAGGGCTTTGCTTTGCAAAAAAATTACATATTTGAAACTTGGAGGCACAAGGTTTCTGCCCGACAGTGACGATTTACTTTGTTGGCCGCCCAGCCCCCAAAATGGAACGAAGGCCGACATTTTATTTTCATTTCTTTCCTAATGGCTGGCCTGGACCGGGCCAGGAATGAACCGGCCGTTCGGGAGTTGTCCCGCTTTTCCCAATGGCCAGCATGTCCCTGTTGCATGCTATATGTATGCTATCGCTGTCCTTTTATGGAGGCTGGAGGAGAAAAGGGGCCCCCGCGTCGGAGCCAAAGGAGGCCAGCGGAGGCGGCCAAAGCTAGCAGCGTATCCCGCTAAGGCAGGATAGACACCCACAACCGCACGGCTCAATGTCCCTTCTCATTTAACCAGTCAACTCTCTCATTTCTCTAACCCAGCCCTCTGTCACTGTCCACCGCTCTCCTTCTCTCCAAGTCTCTCTCGGTCTCCTCTTGATCTGCAGTATATTCCCTCGTTCGCGCTTTCCCTGGCTTTGCCCTACTTGTCAACGTGCTAAAGCTATTAGGTATTACTAACGCTGCAAAAATGTAGGGTAATGAAATAACGTGGGGGGAATTACAGCCCTTGCTCCCCTGTCATTGGTGAAGATGAAGCCCGGTCTATTTATGAGCGCCGAACAAATAAACGGCCCGCCGAGGCAAAAAAAAAAAAGAGGCCTGGTCTGTGTCGGCCACATACACGGCAGTGTGTGACAGCAGCAGGGGTGTCGTACCAAATTCTGGGCCCAGGGTACGAGGATTCACCGCGGGCCCCCCATGAAAGAAAGTTCTTCATAGGGGGAAGGGGTTTAACCCATTTAGACTGGGAACGCATTATTTTGTGCTTTAACTATTGAAAAATAGCAGATATACAAGCTCACAGCGCGGCACCGAGT
>NC_137829.1:40556555-40801555 GCF_963921795.1 Nannobrachium achirus
CCTGGGAGAGTGTTTTCTGCAGGTCTTTCCGTCCGAGCGTATCAAAGGGTGCGTTTGGAAATGCGCACCGGGTGTGTACCCAACCCTAACCCTAACCTCAGTAAAACTATGCCTAAAACTAACCCCAACCCTAACCCTAACCAGACCCGGTGCGCATTTCCGAACGCACCCTTTGATACGCTCGGACTGAAAGACCTGCAAAAAACACTCCTGTGTCTTCCTTATTGCTTACTAAAAAGCATTTTAATCTGATCGTTTTCAGATTTTCCATGTATTTACACAGTTAAAAGAACCATTGGGGCGTGATTCACAGCGACTTCTGCCCAATCACATATAGCGGTTTTTGACTATATAGTGAGGTGGGATCCATAATGATGCGTGATTAAGAAAACGAGGAAATCGGCAGGAAATACAAGGAAACTCAGAAAATGTTCAGATTAAAATGCTTTTAAACAACACGGAAGATACGGGTAATTCTGCTTGGGCGCACCATATTTTGACATCCGTGAGCCTTCAGTAAGCACTTTATTTTTTAAATCTGAACGTTTGTGTAGACAATAGACATACGTGGCAAATTGGCTAAACTGCTCCAAACCAGGTTGAGGAGGATGCATGAGTCATGTTTCAGGGCTAGACTAAAACTAAGACTAAATATATTGACGATTTTGTCAATAAATAGGCCGAAAAAACTGTGCTATTATGTCCGGGAGGGACTAGTGGAGAAGAGATCCAGTAGAACTGTTGCGCTCAGGTGTTGTCGCTCTGAAAATAGCTAATCTACAAGCTCACAACGTGTTGCGCTGTGAGATCTGCTATTTTCAGAGCGTAGTGTAAAATCAACCATTAAGTTACAATATATATTGTTGTTGACAAAATCAACTTTACATTGTGTCGACTAAAATCTTATGATATAGTCGACTAAAACTAAAACATTTCAGATGACTAAAATATGACCAAAAGGAAATGAAACAAATGTTATTCAGAAGACTAAAACTAAATCAAAATTTGCTGTCAAAATGAACACTGGTAGGTAGACACTGGCAGGGTATATGTGTAGGTGGGGGCTGCATGGGGCAGCACACTAATTCACTTATTTAGTGCGTTTTACCTTCTGTTCCTCGCTGTGTTTTTGGCCAGAGAGGAACCCGCAGTGCGCTCAATACGGTTCTACCACTACACATGGGTTATCCTTCTGCTGGCCTAGAGAGCCCATGAGGACTTCTCCCCTCTGTCTGTCTGTCAGGGGTGTCGCACCAAATTCTGGGCCCTGGGTACAAGGATTCACTGCGGGCCCCCCATGAATGTTATATGTTATTGAAAAACTGCAGATATACAAGCTCACATGCAGTGTGTCACCGAGTGCCACGCTTCAAGCTTGTAGATCTGCTATTTTTTAAGTCTTTGAATATTTCAAATCCTTCTAAGGTTTTTTGAAATGTCAGTGGTGCTCAAACCTTTTCATGTGAAGGACCCCCAAAATGATCTGTATTTGGCCACGGACCCCCATCTCAAAACATTTAGTTCCAGGGACGCCCCCAGAAGCAACATTTTAGTTACAAATGTTGGCTTAAAAGAATACATATATTCAAAGATTAGCACACATTTTCACGACTTTTCAAAAATAGCAGATCTACAAGCTTGTTCACGCTGTGAGCTGTGAGCTTGTACATCTGCTATTTTTCAATAGCTAAAGTATAAAATAATTAAGGTCCCTCCACCTTGGGCCCTGGTAACTCAGTCCCACTCCCCCACCCCCTTGTGACGCCCCTGCTGTCTGTCTGTCTGTCTGTCTGTCTGTCTGTCTGTCTGTCTGTCTGTCTGTCTGTCTGTCTGTCTGTCTGTCCCCAGCTTGGAGTGCATGGTGGTGAGTGGTGACAGATAGCCACAGGGACAGCCTGCATGCACTGCTGTTTCAGCTGTGTGCATGTCAGTCAGACAGACATCCAGACAGCACAGACAGACAGACAGACAGACAGACAGACAGACAGACAGACAGACAGACAGACAGACAGACAGACAGACAGACAGACTGACTGACCTTTATTGAACCTGGGGGAAGTTGTACACATAAAATCCAGACTCTGGCTGCAACCATTTTGACAGCAAATGTTGATCTAGTTGTCAGTCATAGTCTTTTGAATAAAGTTTCATTTTAGCTTTAGTCATGTTCCCCTAAAAAGTTTTAGTTTCGGTCTAGTTTTAGTCGACTAAAACTACAGTTGATTTTGCCGACAGAAATGTGTTTTGGCGGACCTCTATGGCGTCGTAATGGCCGATCATACACTTGGTTGCATGCTGAAAATAGCCAATCTACAAGCTCACAACGCATCGAAACCAAACCTAGTGGAGGATCTCTTCTCCACTAGTCCCTGTCCCTCCCTAACATTTTAGTCTAGTTTTAATTTGTCAATGAAATTGTCAATATGTTTAGTCTCAGTTTTAGTCATCATATTAGTTTTTATTTAGATTTCGTCTGTGGAAAAAAAACATAGTCGACAAAAAATGTTTGTCTTCATTTTAGTCGACGGAATTAACTTTGGTGATCTATAATTATAATCTGTGTACATGCTGCTGACCTGCCATGACACCGCTTCAACCTCATTACATAGATCAGCAGAGCGTGAACCCTTATCACTCAGTGACATGTAGACGGCTACGTGTCTCGGCTATGAATTGAGATACCGGTATGTGTTTTTTTTTTCACCCGGGGAAATTGGTTGGCATGACAACTGTGGAATGCACAGGTGTACATTTGACTTGGTTGTTTATAATTGTATCGTTAACATATCGTCATTGTCGGGTGGAAACCTTGTACGTCTAAAACCGTTTGTTTTGTATTTATCATTTTTAAAATGATTTAAACTAGTGAAAACAGCTGATCTACAAGCACACAACGCCTCGCACCGCGACGGCGTTGTGCGACGGCCTTGTATGATGAAGCAGGGCTTTACTTTGCGAAAAAATTTAGCAATTTGAAACTTGGAGATACGAGGTTTCTGCCCGACAGTGACGATATCCTTGCTGTCGGGCAGAAACCTTGTATCTTCATGTTTCAAATTTGTATGTTTTTTATTTTTTTTCCGTAAATTAATTAAAGGACAACTTGTTGTTTTTTTTACAACAAGGGTTCATATTGTAGATTGTAATTAGAGAAAAGAAAAGATGAGTGTTAAAATGTTTTCATTTACTTCTTTCTATTGTTGTAGCGATTTTAATGTCTTTGATTTCAGTGGTTGGGGGCTACTAGCCCCCATAAGTCACATCTGCCCATGAAAGATTGAGGTGCATCTTGGGAATGGGCTTATTGTATCTAAAAATACATATTTAGCCACTTGTACACCCCAACCACTGAAATCAATGTCATTAAAATCGCTAAAACAGGGAAACGTTTTAACACTCATCTTGTCTTTTCTCTAATTACAAT
Organism: Nannobrachium achirus; assembly: GCF_963921795.1. Classification (NCBI taxonomy): domain Eukaryota; kingdom Metazoa; phylum Chordata; class Actinopteri; order Myctophiformes; family Myctophidae; genus Nannobrachium; species Nannobrachium achirus. The sequence goes on from NC_137829.1 coordinate 40,559,980, forward strand.
CTAAAATATGAACCCTTGTTGTAAAAAAAAAAAACTTGTTCTTAAAGGAGCTATAGTCAACTTTTTCTTGAAAAACGGATGCTAAAATAAAAATAATATTTCGAAAATATTTTATAAAAAATAAGCTTCATATTATGTGTTTCTATTCAAAAATGACCAAAAGTGTAAAATAATGATAAAATAATCATTTTGGCCATTGTCAGACCGACACTTTGTTTACATTCTAGTCTATAGACTAGGATGTAAACAAAGTGTCGGCCCTACAATGAAATAGTTGACTATAGCTCCTTTAACTTCATCAGCCAAAAATAGCAGATCTACGAGCTCACAATGCATTACATCACGTTGTTGCGTTGCGTCGCGTTGTGATGCGATGCGAACTTGTATATCAGCTATTTTCACAATTCTTCGACATATTTTACGGGTAAAAAGGAACACTTTTAGACATAACGAGGTTTCCACCCGACTGCGACGATATAGTTCATTATTATCACAGTGTTATGAGTGGAAACCCTGTAGCGTTGGGTGATTTCAGCCAAGCAATGTGATTGGTCCAAGGTGCGGTATTATTTATATTTTCTATTAATTAACTTGGAAGGTGAACGCGGTCTCACGTCGGCTCCCGTGAGTCACTTCTCTTTACTGTGATTATGAATATTATATACAGCTGCATCCTCCCCGCGCCCGCTGGGATATCGCCGCTTTATTAATACAACATTTTATTCCCATCATGATGAGATTCAAATCATCCATCGCCTCTCTCTCTCTCTGTGTGTGTTTAATTAGCTCTCGGTCGTCCTCAGACGAGCTTCCATCGGAGTCTCCAATCTTTCCGGTTCTCCATACACCCGGCCAGCTCCGAAGAGCTTTCAGCTCCCGCATCCTTCTTCAGGACGTCCACATACGTTAACGCGGAACGTCCTCGCGATCGATGCCCGCGCATTGGTTCCCACAGGACCAGCCTGCTGGCCGGGAGCTCCCGATGTCTGTGGCAGTGGCCGGGCAGCTTCATCCTCCTAGCTGCTACCTTCTTGCTGAGCTTCGGCAGTTGCCTGTACAGGTCCTTGTTGGTAATGTGGATGTTCTGGTCCACATTCAGAACAGCTCGTAGCATTCTGGTGTAGCACCCATCCAGGGACTTCTGCAGGGTGGGTGTCAGGGTCCAGCTTTCACAGCCAGGAGGACAGACTCCACAGTGGCTTAAACACTATTCTTTTTCCCCCTTTTGGAGCGGTGACAAACGCTCCTACATCTTGCTTTGTCCGTTTGTACAGATGTGCCGTTTCAAGTCTTCAGGCTTTTCTGCTATTTTCCTGAAAAAGGTTTCTTTCCCTGTTTTGCCTTTCTAATTTTTATGGAGAATGGAGCGTATTTTGGAAGAAATCCGCAAATGGCAAGAAACCATTCCATTGAAAAGCAGAATCCACCTTCATAGATCGATTTAAAAGTCAGAGAAGGTCGTAAAAATAGCAAAAATAACTGATCTACAAGCTCAATGTTTTGCCAATCCACTGTCTTGCCAATGTTGAAATGGCACATCTGTATGTACCAGTAGACCTACATGTCCCACACTTGGCTCATTGGCCAAGCTTCGCAGGACCCTTAATGAAACAAACTCATGAAAAGCAGCGATCATACTGGGTGTGATTTATTTTCCCACTCTACTACACCTAATGTCTTTAGCTAAATACGTCCGATCTACAAGCTCACAGTCACACAGTCGCTACTTTTGGCAAACGTTCCCCCCAGAATATAGGGATCCAAGTGGTATTCACTTTGATATTACTTCCTCTACTCAATGTAGCCTAATTGAGTTGAATATAGTACATCTTTAGAGTAATACTGCTTTACAAGTACGCACATTTATAGACACGTTTTACGTATTATTTTTGGGCATTTATTACACATTTCTTTATGTGATTTTTTTTATTATTATTTTTTTTTTTACTTTTTTTAGAAGTAGCAATTCCACAATATAAGAATATCGATTGTTTTTCTTTCTTTCTTAATCACTTGAACCCTAGCGTCCATATTCTGAGAACTTTGCCAAAAATAGCCGATCTACAAGCTCACAACGCCTCGCGCGAGGTTTGGTGTAGAGGGGAAAAAGAGCAGACTAAGTACAGAGTGAAAGGTCAAGTTTATTAAGTATTGACGGCTCAAGTGGTTAAATATCTGAAAACACAAATTGACATGAATCCAACACTGACAATTGTGCTGTCAAACAATGAAACTGTGGGGGTCCCCAGCTCATCTCTCTCTCAACTAAGGGGTCCTTGGCCTGAAAACGTTGAAGACCCCTGGCTTAGATAATTTCCACCACTGAGTCTGAGCTCTCCATGGGAGCCAGTATGGCTCCCGTATTTAGATAGGAGAGTAGAGACGGGAAACTGAGGGCAGGGGAGAAATGTGAGACATGGCGGGGGTCCTATTCAGCCCCGGCTCTTCTCCGCTCACTCGGAGCAAGTGGTCTGCGCTCTAATGCACTGGCTCTCAAAGTGGTGTCCGGGGACCCCCATGGTCCTCGAGGAAGTTCCAGGGGGTCCCCAGCAGGGGTGGGAGTCTTTCGGGTCTTACATTGACTCGAGCAATGTTTCGAAACAGGAACTCTTTACTCCAATAAAAAAAAATAAAAAAAATACTACATGAACATCTAACTGGAGTGAAATATTAACATTGTTGTTGGATGGAAACCTCGTATCTCCAAGTTTCAAATTTGTACGTTCTTTCGCAAAGTAAAGCCCTGCTTCATCATACAAGGCCGTCGCACAAAAGTAGTGAAAACAGCCGATCTACAAGCACACAACGCCTCAAGGCGCGAGGCGTTGTGTGCTTGTAGATCGGCTGTTTTCACTAGTTTAAATCCTTTTTAAAATGATAAATGCAAAACGAACGGTTTTGGACATACAAGGTTTTCATCGGACAACGACGATATGCAATATGAGAACTGTGATATTTCGGTCGTTTTCTTTTTTTCCACCTCTTGCCTAAATGTCATTTTGCACCACTAACATTTATCAACATGTCTGTCCAGTAAAATTCAACACTTAGACCTCTGGGTTCCCTAAAGTTTCTTGGCAGCCCCGGCTCGAATTGAGGTCAGAACATTCCTGAGGGCGCCGACGTTTAAAATACATTAACATAGTTGGTTTCCCGTTGTCCTGGAGTTTTTAGCCGAGGCCTATAGGATGAAATGCATCATTCTTTTAAGGAGCCAAACTGCTCCCGTAATCTGGTTAATGTCGACTCCCATAGCAGTAAGCACGTGTGGTTTTACAGTGGTTTTGAGTGCAGGCTATAAGCTGTTGGGTTTCTTGGTTTCCATTTCTCAACGACACAACGCTATCATTACAATCGTCAGTTTGATAACTTAGGTTCCAACGGGGTCCTCTGTTCTCACGTCCAGTGGGCCTTGAGGTCTCTCGACCCCAGTGTTGGTGTTGCCTAGCCTATAGCAAGGGTCTTCAACAGGGGCGTCCGGGACTCCTAGGGGGTCCTCAGAGTTACTGCAGGGAGGCCACCTAATCTTTTGTGTGATAGAAACTTTTTTCTTATTTTTTTATATTAACCACTTGAACCCTAGTTTCCTTATTCTGAGAACTTTAGCCAACAATAGACGATCTACAAGCTCACAACACCTCGCAGCGCGAGGTGTTGTGAGCTCCTAGGGGGTCGTCAGAGTTACTGCAGGGAAGCCACCTAATATTTGTGAGATAGGTTATTTTTTACATTAACCACTTGGGAACCCTCACATCTCAATTCTGGAGGGGAACATTAGCCGGAAATAACAGATTTTCAAGCTCACAATTGCGCCTGCGACGCATTGTGAACTTGTAGATCAACTATTCGGCGAAGAGGTTTGGTGTACAGGGGGAAAAAGAGCAGACCAAGTACAGAGCCAAAGGTCAAGTTTACAAAGTATTGATGGTTTAAGTCGTTAAATGTCTGAAAACACACATTTAACATGAAGTGGGGGTCCTTTCATCATCTCTCTCTCTCTCTTTGGTTTACAACCATTCGCTAATTTCTGCAAAACAACGCTCCATTCCCATTGGCAGAATTGGCAGAATCCACTGTTAGAATAAAAGTACAGTGCATGTGAACGTGCCTTAACAGAGTAAATTATTTCTATATTGCATTAGGCCTAGATCGATACTTTTACTGAAGTAAAACATTTGAGTACTTTTTTCCACCACTAGACGGGTCCTGTAGTCCAGGGGTCTTCAACAGGGGGTCCGGGACCCCTAGGGGGTCCTCAGAGTACAGGGGATCCTCCAAATCATTGTATGATAGAAACTTTGTTTCTCCTTTTTACAGTAGATTAACCACTTGAACCCTAGCGTCCATATTCTGAGAAGCTTTGTGAGCTTGTAGATCGGCTATTTTCAGCAAATAGGTGTGGTGTAGAGGGGAAAAAGAACAGACTGAGTAGCCTACAGAGTGAAAGGTCCAGTTTATTAACTATTGACGGTTCAAGTGGTTAAATATCTGACAACACAAATTGACATGAATCCAAAATACACTGACGATTGTGCTGTCAAACAATGAAACTATTATGGAATCTATGGAAAGGTTGTGGGGGTCCCTGCTTCTTCTCTCTCAACTAAGGGGTCCCCGGCCTGAAAACGTTTTCAGGGGGGGGGGGGGGGGGGTTCTCAAGGGTCCAGACCCCAGTGTTTGAGATGCCTAGCTGCCTGTCACACAGCCTACAGAAAACTGTACCTTGGCTCGGGTGCGGTCTCTCTGAAACAATATACAAGTGAGGGGGGGGGGGGGGGGGAGGATGAGAAAGATGGAGATGGAGTTGACTAAAACGGAGGTGAAGAGAGGCTGAGTAATATGATTTAGGTCTGGAGTCTCGCAGGACCTCGTGCAGAGCAACAGATGGTAAACTCTGAATGACTCAGCTGTACCAAGCACTCATACGTGGTCCTCTACTGACACCTGCTGGTGGGATTTATAGACATGAGGGCACAGCAATGAATTGTTTGACTTTTGTGAATGGTTTCTCAAACCTTTTGTGCTCAAGGTTGGTACACCAAAAACAGCCTGTACAACACGTTGTATCACTCTGTAATCTTCTTATTTGTTGATTTAAAATAAAATATGTATCCACTTACAGTGGTGTAAAGTAAGTAACATTTACTTCAGTAGGCCTACTGTACTTAAGTACAGTTCTGAGGTATTTGTACTTTACATGAGTATTTCCAGTTTTCAGTACTCTTACTTCTACTCCACTACATCTCAGATCCAAATATTGTACTTTTACTCCACTACCTTTATTAAAATGTTAGTTATTAGTTACTTTCTAGATATAAATGATAATATTAAAAAAGTACCAAAAGTAGAAAGTATGCATTATGCAGAAAGTTGTCTGATAGAATCTACAAAATCCCTTTGAAAATAGTAGATCTACAAGCTCACAATGTATTGTGGAATAGAAGTAAAAGTACTGAAAATGTGAAATACTCCCGTAAAGTCAAAATACCTAAAAATGTTACTTAAGTACGATACTTAAAGGGGAAGACCACCCATTTTGAATATTGAACTATGTCATTAATATACCTTAGAGGAGTTGTGTGGAAACAATAAAAAAGTTCCCCCTCTTCTGTGTTGCCATGAACTGAAGGATTGATTTTGGGGTTTGTATTGTAAAGTACAATGTGTGATGTCATCAAGTTGTAATTTGCAATGCAAACCCCAAAATCCATCCTCCAGTTCTAGGCAACACAGAAGAGGGGGAACTTTTTTTTCATTTCCACACAACTCCTCTAAGGTATATTAATGACATAGTTCAATATTGAAAATGGGTGGTCTGCCCCTTTAAATTGAGTAAATGTACTTAGTTTCTTTACACCAGGGGTCTTCAACAGGGGTTCTGGGACCCTAAGGGGTCCTCAAAGTTACTACAGGGGGTCCTCCAAAGCTTTGAGTGATAGAAACTTTTTTTTTCGCCTTTTGAACCCTAGCGTCCATATTCTGAGAACTTTAGCCAAAAATAGCATGGCAAAGAGCTTTGGTGTTGAGGGGAAAAAGAGGAGACTAAGTGCAGAGTGAAAGGTCAAGTTTATTAAGTATTGAAGTGGTTAAATATCTGAAAACACACATTGACATGAATCCAAAATACACTGATGATTGTGGTGTCCCTGCTTCATCTCTCTCTCAACTAAGGGGTCCTTGGCCTGAAAACGTTGAAGACCCCTGCTTTACACCACTAAGAGGCTGTGTGGTAATTGGAAGGTCACCGGTTCCACATCTGAGCAGCCGCCAGCTGATAATAACACTCGTGTTCGTTGGTCACAAAACTCCAAGGTACTCCTGGACTTGTCTCACGTGCCGTGAGACAAGTGTGCCTCGACACAAAGCTCAAGTCAAAACCTTTTTGACTGTGTTTTACAGTTTATTGTAAAGTTCTCTTCTGTTTGTACCCTTACATCTAACAACTTTGAAAAGTTTTCTCAGTCATAATAGTCGTGGCGCGCTCCTGTGATTTGGTCGTTATTCAATCGTTAAATGTGAGGTAGTGTTCCGACTCGATTTTTACCCCAACTTGAGAGCCAGATTCTGTGACGAGGCTATATAATAGGCATATTTCAGCAAATAAAAGGGAATCTTGAACCAGTCTTTACAAAATCTTTAGAGGCATCTCACATCTAACAACTGAAATGAAATCTTTGAAAAAATAATGATAAAGTTTTTTTCAAATCTTATAGTGTGAGAGGGTAGTCTTTGAGAAATCTTTCCAAATCTGTCCAAAATCTTATCAAAGTTGTTAGGTGTAAGGCTAGCTTTAGTAATGTTTATATGTTCTCTTTGTTGTAATGTTGCTTGTTTTCTGTATTGGGAGTTGTTGGGGACTACGGATGGAAATTAGCAATCTGCATGCTGTGTATGTGGGTCAGTGACGTGACGCCCCAAAAAACATGTTTTTTAAAAAACTTTAAATAGCAGGCATAAAAATTATTTACTTTTGTTCTACTCACTCTCAACTTTATGGAAACACATTTTGTTTTTAGATATTTTATTGGAATCAGACTTTATTGAGCAGTTTGTTGTACTTGTGCCTAAAACCGTCATCTGGTGTGACATGACAATAATTGTTCATAAAATGAAAATGGAGTACACCTTTCTTAAGTTACTCACTTTATCAAAGTCCTTTATCATAACTAACCTGTGATCCACTATAGTTTTGTGAAAATTAATTGAATCTGTATATTTTTTTCATAATCAACACTCTGTGTGAGGCCCATGTTGTCGATCTTTCAACATATTTTAATTTTATTCTGACAAAAACTTTCTTTAAAATTACACAAATATTTGTGACTCTTCCTGATACTATTTTCTATGTAAACCATACACATTTTTTCGGTTTCATCATTAATAAAGGTATGATTTCTCACTATTTGGAATGTCACACCAGATGACTTAGTGTCACACCAGATGACCATATCTTCATGTGTCAAAGCAAACTGTGTTTTAACCTACCTATTAGTGAGTACTGAACTTTACTGATTGATTAAACAATTACCCAGGAAAAACGGCAACAGTAAAATTGCTTTAACATTAAATAACATGGCCTTAATATTTCTGAACAGGATAGAATTGTTGGGCCTTAACATAGGATAACAAAGAATTGTAGTAGTAGATGGATGATGAGGATGTGCACAGGAATGCTACGCACACCTAAGTCTTCTGCCGGCCCACGGCAGAAGGATCTTAAAGAGACAATAAGGTGCATAGCCACACTGGGAGCCAAGGCAACATTTTATTAACACCAATTATTGGAAACAACTCAGCATTCAGGTGTATTACTTTTTTCCGAAGTCTCCTGAACTTGACCACAGCATTTTGAGTTGAACAAATGTATTTACGAATCATGTCGTTACACCACATCTCCACTAGCTAAAGAGTGCTGGGTTGTGCAACTCCGAAAATAGCTGATCTACAAGCTCTCGCAGCACAATGCGTTGAGAGCTTGTAGATCAGCTATTTTCGCTATGTTTGTCTCGGGTCCTACCTTACCTCATTGTCCAGTCCAGTGAGTGAAAGTACAAAAGTATTAGATTAGATTAGAATAGACATTTAGACTGCATTGTACATCAGCCAGTCACATTTGGTGAGGGTATCTAGACATTTAGACTGTATTGTACATCAGCCAGTCACATTTGGTGAGGGTAGCAAACCGTTTGCCCTGTTGCGGTTCTGCTATGCCACAGACAACTTCCTGCTCTTTGTAGAAAATGCAGTCTCGCCCCTTTGGCCAGACAAAACCATTTTTCATTTTTCCAAGTTGATTCATGCAGTTTATCTCTAGCCCCTCCTTATTAATGGTAACAATCTGCCCCACATATGGCTTTCCCTCATATTTGATTATGACAAACTGTCCTTGTGTGTATTCATCTGAGGAGGTGTCTGAATCCTCAGCTTGGGCCTCTCCAATAGATGCACTTGTGTCCAGCACCTGAGTAGAAGACCTTCAGGAGGAGACATTTAAATGTAATTTATTTGTCAGGTAGATTGTTTTTAGTAGTAAAATGTAATTACTAGCAAGTCCTCAAGTTTGCCAAGTATGTTATACTCACTGAGCTCCGGAAGCTGTTTTGGGCCTGCAGCTGACCTGGGAAGGGGGCAGTTCCGCAGATGGGCCACCACTTAGTTAAGGAAGAAAAGGAATGAATGGATGACATAAGTTACTTTATTGTCATTAAACAGGTACAATTACAGGTATCATAAAATTGGCAAAGAGAATGATTTAGTTATACTTACTCATCACTTGTCTTGTCACCTGGCACCTCAGCCCTGGAGACTTGGTCGAACTGTAATTTCCGTGGGTTGTGACAGGTGCAGATCTGAGGAAACTGGCAGAAACAACTCAGGTCTCTGTAAACTATCTTTCCCGGGAAGATAGAAAGAACCTGGTGCGTAGTGCTGATGCCAGTCACTGGACGCACTGATGGAGGGACCATTTCATCCATGTTGGATATCTTCTCTTCTTCGATCCACATGACAGTGACTTTTTCAGAGGACTTCTGTAAATACTCACACAGATCCCTCGGTGTTTGTAGGTCACTGCCTCCGAGGACATACATGTCTGCCTTACGCTTCAGCACCCCTCCCACACCATCAGGTGCGCCCTTTCCATGGGAACGCTCTGAAAAGTTCCAGGTGACCCTCTTGAATCCCCATGTATAAGGAATGCTGCTCATGAGGAAGCAGTTTGTGCGATTCCGGTACTGGGTTGCTGGCCCATCACTGAGGACATGCAGGGTGTCAATTGCATTGTCTTGTTTTCCTCGGAAATCATCAATAACTGGCTTGATGTGTGCCCACACAGCACGCTCATCATGGCGTAAGGACTGTGAAATGGTGGCATAGCACTGGGAGCCACTGACTGAGTAGGCAACTCCGGTATGCACTGTTGCCTGCTGCCTATTGCCACCAAAATGAAACGCCTGAATCTCTGTGTTTAGTTTACATGCATAGTTCTCAGAAAAGTCTATATGCAAGACCATTTCATTGGGTTGGATGCTCTCCTTGATGTGTCTGAACTGCTTCACCTGATGAAGCCAGTTGAGCTGATGACTTGCAATCGCACTGAGCCTCTGGTTGAACACATCAGTGAGTCCAAATTAATCAATTTATTTGAATTGTGCTAAATCTATAACTAGTAGTCCTACTTTTTTTCCTTCTTTTTTTTGTTTTGCTGTATCCAAGTAAGGATAAGAACAGCTATGGTTTTGTTTAAATGCCCTTCCTCCATATCCATTCATTCATCACTATACAGTATGTTTGTGTATTTTGGAAATAATAAAATCACATTTTCTGTACCACCCATTTTCTGTTGTCAAGTGTCTTATATTAACTGCTTATAACGGATAGTTATTATAAAGTGTTACCACAATATAAGGTTTAGGTTTCTGTGAAGGGGTTTCTGCTCTGTCTGATGAATTTGCTGTATCACCGAATGAAGCTAAATTAAATTATGTAAAAATGTTTAAAACGTTGTTTTAAACATGTTAAAATGTTTTAAATGGACAAAAGAAACATGGGACTTGTTATTTATTGTTATGTCTGTAGGAAAATACAGTATATATCATCTGGTGTGACAATCAAGTCATCTGGCGTGACAAGCAGATATGTCACACCAGATGACGAAGTGTCACACCAGATGACGTTTTCTGCATTTAGGACTACCTTGAGGCTACCAGGTACACATTAGCATGCTAACAACATGCTAGCTATAACAAAACAACCTAGATTTACATGTAATTATGACCAAAGTTTCAAATAACTTTTGCTTTATTAATGAAAAAGGTGTCACACCAGATGACATCCAGAAGTGCCACACTTGTCAAAGTTTCAACAAGATGGCATTTCATGAAAATGTTAAAATCATAACTCACCTCAGACACCTGTCTTGCAGTTGTGCTGGGAGTGCTGAATAGCCTTACAGAAGAAGGACCTCTCTAGCCCAGTAGGTGTCCAAATTATTGCCTGTTTAATTTTTCCAAACTAGTGTCACACCAGATGATTTTGGTTTGGGGGACAAAATCTTTTTGATCAGAAATGACTGAAAACATTATGCTTGGACTTTGAAAAGATATAGGCTCACAAATAGAAATCTTTTTTTGCCTAAATTCATTTTTAAATGAATTTTAGCAATTCTTTTTCTTAGTTTTATTCAAGTTCCCACTTTGAGAAACAAGGTCGGGACAGTCACACCAGATGACATTTACCATGTTTGGTTGAAGATTCTGAAGAAATGAGGAATGAAATGTTTTAATCTTGAGTAAGTTCACATAAAGCTTAATGTCCTGCACAATATTCAGAAGGTTTTTGACAAATATATTTTTTATTTATACATGTTTGACACCGAGGACAGCGAAAACGCTACGTCACGTCACCCACCCATTTACAAAGCATTGTGTAAGTAGGCCTACAGTAAATAAGTAAATAGGCCTAAGCCTTGCTGAGCCATGAGGCCCATAGGGCAGGAGCCTACGGTATCTCCTGTTTCCTTAGCGTGCGGCAGCTTGATGTACAAGTACATCCCCCGGACATGACGACGGGTATGGCGCAGGGACTTACTCCCAATCCAACCCTTGATGCAAGCCTAGGCCAGACGAATCTGGATATTTCATATATCCCAGATTTTCAGATATCCACATAGAAAAATATCTAGGTCCACACGACAAAGATATCTAGGTCTAAAATAATCTGAGTCCCCAGACCTCCACTAGGGGGACAAGCACACACACACACACGCACACACACACACACACACACACACACACACACACACACAGTAAAGTCTTCAGAGATATCCGTTTTCCATGCCTACACAGATCCAGTTTCAATATCTTCACGTATTTATCCGGTTTCAAAAGTATCAGTTTTGCGTCCGAAAATATCCAGTTTCGTGTGGCTGCAAAAAATGTCTAGTTTCAGAAATATCCAGGTCTGTGTTGCCAGCACCGCAGATTGCCAAGCAGAGTCCCATTTTTATAGTCTTTGGTTTGACCCGGGCTGAGGGCTTGAACCCCGATCTTCCAATGTCAGGGCGGACACTCTAACCACGAGGCCACCGAGATGGTTTCATGCGTGGTTGTTCATTAATATGCCCTGTCCCGTCCAAATAAACGCATACATAAATAAACCGTGTGCATGGGAACCGCTGCTCTATGTATATAAGTCTGTTCTAAACAGAGGCGATTGTCGGTGACGTGAAGGGATTACCGAAACCCACTAGATCACTTTAACAGAGCAGCATCGCTGCATCATGCTTCTGCTTCTACGACACTGCCAACGAGCTCATAGGACCGGCTTTAATCAATCATCGCAGTGTTTTCTTCCTAAAGATAGGGCGCGTCCCATCGGAGGTTCAGACCTTCTATTGTGAGGCCGTGATAAAGAGATCTCCACTTTTGGCGCTTGTTTGGCCGTAATGATAAACACATGCGGGTCTTCCCACTATCTGGGCAAGGGCCCAGTTAACTGAGACAGACACTAAACAATTTGTCACGGGGCCATGCTGAGAAATGAGCTCGCTTGCGCACACACACACACGCAAAAAGGAAGATGACAAATTAGACGAAATGCGGAGAGGTGCGAGCAGATGGATTATGAACTATAAATGTATAACGAATGGAACGGTGCAGGGGGGCTCTGGACTTGCCAGACCCCCTCAATCAATCACCGCCCCTAACAAGACAGCGGGCAGCACTTCTTGATGTCTGAGAGATGAGAGGAGAGAGAGAGAAAGGAAGGGAGAGACGCTGGCATCTGATCATATACGCTCGGGGTGGGGTGGGGTGACACGACACGCATGACCACGCAAAAACAACGTGACACGTACGCATAGACGCACACACACACACACACACACACACACACACACACACACACACACACACACACACACACACACACACACACACACACACACACACACACACAGAGAGAGCCAGGCATGTGCACACATAGACATCAAAGGGGGCTTGAGCCCCTGCCCTTCTATTTGTCTGTAAAAAGTGCCCTCTCCAGACCATGAATGCAGTTTTTACTATGGTGAAAGAAATGCAAATGCCCACTTTCCAAGCCATACCTGAAGGCAGCATTCAAGAGAATTGCCTTGTCCAAACTCTCCTGAACTTGAATGCAGCATCTCATGTTGAAAGAATTGCCCTCTCTCTGTAGAAATCCATGCCGTTACGCCACAACTTCAGTATTGACTTGGTTATGCTTAATTGAGTGTGGTATCAAGCACCGAAAACGCGCTGCGATTCGTTGTGAGCTTGGAGGTCTGCTATTTTCGATATTTTCACCAAAAGGCCCTTTTAGAAATGTCAGCCCCTGCCTCTCTAACATTTTCTCTCCCTGCACAGAGTTATGGGCAGAGGAAGCTAATCAAAGTGTGTCTCAATATCAAAGCACCTGGGATGATATAGTCACTTCATTATTTAGTGTTTGTCTTGTCTGCTTATGAACTTATTATGAACTCTCTCTCTCTCTCTCTCTCTACCCCTCCTTTCCATTCTTTATCTGGTCTCTCTATCTCCCTTCCGTCCTTTCATTTCTCAACAAAACCCAACGTTAATACCCTTTTTCACTCCCTCAAATACATTTTCCTTGTCAAAACAGACCTCGCAGCCCCTCAACCCTCACACTGGGCCCACCCACCTGCCAACCAAGCCAGCCAGCCAGCCAGCCAGCCCCTTGCTGTCCCCCACAGACAGACAGGCAGGCAGACAGACAGACAGAGAGACACACAGAGATTTGGGGGTACAGGTGCCGGGTTGAAGAGGTTTTAGAGTCCGGCGAGTCACAATGAACCAAACTAGGCTCTCTAGCATACTGAAGGTCCTATTGTCAGGGCCTTTAGACCTACGCTAGCAAGAGGCCCATGTGGCATGGAGAGAGAGAGAGAGAGAGAGAGAGAGAGAGAGAGAGAGAGAGAGAGAGAGAGAGAGAGAGAGAGAGAGAGAGAGAGATGAGAAGGGGGGGTCAGCAGGCTATTGAGGTTCGGGGGGGGCGGGCTGAACAATGACGCATACACTGGTGCATTGCACACACACACACACACACACACATGGGTGTATGCGTGAACTCACAAATGCCTACACACACACACACACACACACACACACATGTATGCACGCGCACAAACATACACGCGCAAACACACGTGCACGCACATACACACGCACGCACGCAGCCACTCCTCATCCCTCCCAGCTTCCTCCTGGCTCGGCCTTTATGAGAAGAGCAGTGTGAGTTTGACACGGCTATTATCCTTCCCCTCTCTAGTCTCCACACCCCTCCTCCTCCTCCTCCTGTACCCCCCACCCCTTCCACTCATCCTTTCTTCTCCTGCCCTCCTTTTTCCCCTTCCTCTGTCCCCACAACAGGCGTATAGTGGGGCTCTCATATCCAAATGTGTGTCTGTGTGTGTGTGCGTGCGTGCGTGCGTGCGTGCGTGCGTGCGTGCGTGCGTGCGTGTGTGTGTGCGTGTGTGTGTTAGGGATGGGACGATATGAAAATTTCATATCACGATAATTGTGAAGAAATCACGGTTTGCGATATTATCACGATAATCAAAATATCCCCAACATCCATTATCATCCTGGGGCGGAACATTTGCCAAAAAATAGCCGATCTCCAAGCTCACAACGTGTTGCGTTGCAACCCGTTGTGAGCTTGTAGATCGGCTATTTTTTGACAAAGACATTTGATAGAGAGTGGAAAAAAGACTGTATCAAGTAGGTATATTATAAGTACCTTTTGCCAATTGTAGAGGGTTTAAGTGGTACCGGATATGCAGCTCAGCAAATGAAAGGTGAATTGATCCCAGTGCATGACGGAGGACGATATCACGATGAATTAAATCTCCAACGATACGATTATCGTGAGTGTTTTTTATCACGATAAACGATAATATCGCGTATCGTCCCATCCCTAGTGTTTGTGTGCTCTGAGATCACTGCCTGGGTCACGCGGCCATGCAAACAGCAGCTGGACTTCATGGCCCTGCATCATACTTACTGGGAGAAATACAACAATGTGCGAACACAGCAGCAAGATTTGTGAACTGTTGCGACAAAAGAAGGCTAGAGACTGGAACACATCCACCCTAAGGACTACAAACCATGGATTGACATCTAGACCTACTGCACATATGATACAGTATGAAACAGAGCTGCTACTTTTAAATGCATTTTGATAAAAAACAATAATGCTGCTATATTTGTTCCAAATGCTTTATACCCCCATAAAATGTCACAATGCGACATAGCTCTGTTTACACAATGCTGTACCCCCTCCAACTGTACATATGTTCCCCATTTCAACAGTTTTAATTGTATTTGTGACACTTGTTTTGGCAATGTAAACGTATGTTTTCTCATGACAATAAAGCTCCTTTGAATTGACAAATTGAATTGAATTGCATGCTGGACCAGTGGCCCCTGCATGCAAATCGTGTTTGAATATTGTCGTAAAATATTTGCTTCTGGGGGGGGGTCCCTGGAACAACATATTTTGAGATGGGGGTCCGCAGCCAAATACATGTAGTTTTGGGGGTCCTTGACATGAAAAAGTTTGAGAACCACTGATTTAGAAGAAGGATTTAGAAGACACATATTTTAAAGACTTGCACAAATGTTCACGACTTTTCAAAAAAATCAGATCTACAGATAATTTAAAGCCTCCGGTACGATAATTCAACATTTCTCATCTGGCAACACTGCAGAGGATTCATTATCTGGGTGTCATGCTTGCACAGGTTGTTCTGGGGCGTCACAGGAGTACACCACCAAATACAATGCATTATATCACTGCAATAAATGGTTTTATCTCTGGTATCCTGACAGAAATGAGTTTTACCACTAGAGCCACCAGACAGAAAGAGAGAGAATAGGAGAGAAGGAGAGGGAAGGGAGAGGGAGAGGGAGGGGCAGACCGAGGAAACTAAAGAAAATACAACAAGGCTCCAGTGGTATAAAGTAACATTTACTCAAGTACTGTACTTAAAGGAGTAGTTCACCCCCAAAATGACTTTTTTTCTATTGATTAGTCACGCCATGGAGACTAGAGTTCAATAATATCTTTAGTTTAGACAAAAATGTGATAACAATAAATTTACCCCCATTCGTTCAGGATGGGGACCCGTTTCGAAACGGGTCCCCATCCGGAATCAATGGGGGTAAATTTACTCAAATCACATTTTTGTCTTAGGAATGTGACAAAAACCAAAAAATAGTATTGAACTCTACTCTCCATGGCGTACTAATCAATAGAAAAAAAAATCATTTTGGGGGTGGTGAACTACTCCTTTAAAGGGGAAGACCCTGTGTTGCCTAGAACTGGAGGATTGATTTTGGGGTTTGTATTGTAAAGTACAATGGTGTGATGTCATCAAGTTGTACTTTACAATACAAACCCCCCAAATCAATCCTCCAGTTCTAGGCAACACAGAAGGGGGGGGGGGGAACTTTTTTTCTATTTCTACACAACTCCTCTAAGGTATATTCAATATTGAAAATGGGTGGTCGTCCACTTTGAGTACAATTTGGAGGTATTTTTACTTTACAGGAGTGTTTCCAATTTTCTGTTTTACTTCTACTCCACTTCATCTCATCTGTATATGTTATACTTTTATATAATTCCAATACAATACAAAAACGTTATAGTTACTATAGTTACTTTGTAGATTTTGATTATTATCATAAAACACACATTAACCACTTCAGCCCTATATACACTTCGGCCATTTGAAAATAGCCGATCTACAAGCTCACAATGCGTCGTGATGCATTGTGACGCCGTAGATCTGCTATTTTTAAATATTTGTATACATTTTATACATTTGAAAACTTGTGAAATGCTGGCATAATGAGTACTTTCTACTTTTGGTAGGCTACTTTATTTAAGTACATTTTGATACTTTGGTACTTTTATAGTTAATGTTGAATTCCAGACTTTTACTTGTAAGGGCACGGCCACACCGCACTTTTATTCTACATGGGGGTGAATTCTGCCAATACATTTCAATGGGAATGAAATAGCAGATAATACAAGCAGATATACAAGCTTAGATCTGCTATCATTGTTATCAGTGTTTTGCTGCCATTAGCGGATTTCAGCAAAAGTTGGGATGTAAAAGCTTAATCGTTAAATTGTTCAAAAATAAGCAAATATAGACGCTACACAAGGTTGCAGGATCTGCTACTTTCACTATTCGTCGTATAAGGAATTACACAGGGCTTACGTGGTTAATCCAACTGTGTAAAACGCATTAGTGCTTTTTGTCCAGACTTCCAGAGTTCCACCGTAGGAAAAAAAGGACTGTAGGCCTATTCCTCGGACGGCTGAGGCTGAGTACGGGCTGACATATATAGCAAAGGTCTTCAACAGGGGGTCCGGGACCCCTAGGGGGTCCTCAGAGATACTATAGGGGGTCCTCCAAATCTTTGTGTGATAGAATCTTTTTTTCTTTTACAAAAGAGCAGACTAATTACATAGTGAAAGTTCAAGTGTATTAAGTATTGACAGTTCAAGTGGTTAAATTGACATGAATCCAAAATACACTGATGATTGTGTTGTCAAACAATATATGGAAACTATGAAAAGGTTGTGGGGGTCCCTGCTTCATCTCTCTCTCAACTAAGGGGTCCTTGGCCTGAAAACGTTGAAGATCTCTGCTATAGAGGGTCAATCACCAGCCAGCGCATGCATGTTCAGCACCCTTCGGAGTGGTCGATAGCTCAGTATGTCTTCCTGTATGTCTGTGGTTTTCTATCCTTTTTCAAGGGCCATTATTTATTCGCCGTTTGAGCCACAGACCACCATGAGATATCCTTGCAGACCAGTGTTGATTTCGTCGACTAAAACTATGACGAAAAATTTTGTCGACTGTGTTTTTTTCACTGACGAAAACTAAATAAAAACTAAACAAATACTAAGCTGTGGTGACTAAAAATAAGACTAAATATATTGACAATTTCGTCAACAAAATAAAAACTAGACTAAAACATTAGGGAGGGACTAGTGGAGAAGAGAGTCATTTTATGTTTGGTTGCTCTCAAGTGTTGCGTGCTGAAAATAGCCAATCTACAAGCTCACAACGCGTCGCAGCGCGACGCGTTGTGAGCTTGTAGATCTGCTATTTTCAGCACACAACCAAGTGTAAAATCAGTCATTACGATGCCATCAAGGCCTGCCAAAATACATTTTAGTCAACTAAATCAACTGTAGATTTAGTCGACTAAAATTAGTCGACATTTTAATGACATTTTATTCAAAAGACTATGACTAAAACGGAATCAAAATTTGCTGTCAAAAACAACACTGTTGCAGACTAACGTATTTTGTTACCATTGGAGAGTGTTTTGTCCACAATTCCATGCTGTATTCTATTCTACAATGCGTACTCATTATTAAGCGGTTCCCACTTGTCTGTTGGCAGATATTCAAATCTGATCTGCTCTGTGTATCGTTTCCGTATTGTCATGTTGCACTAATGCGAGTCCTGTTTGTACAGGACTTTGTCCGTATTGTTCTTTTATTGGGTTGTCACAACACTACAGGGCAGGCCAAACTAAATACTAAATAAATGTTTGAATGAACATTAGCACTAAAGTGATTGTGGGCCCCAAATCTATTTTCACAAGTGCTAACATCGTACGCACAACATATCGTCACTGTCGGGCAGAAACCTTATATCTCCAAGTTTCAAATTTGTATGTTTTTTTTTTTTCATAAAAGACCTTTCTTTTTAATAAGGCATTTGCCTAGAAGGACCTTTTGGATGCCCTTTGTGCTTTTAACCCTTCTTTTTTTGCTGACCAAATGTGCTTTTAAATCTTCCATGAGATGTGTTTAAAAGGTGCACTGGTCTTAATTTATGGATGTAACAGTTTTTACCATGTTAGTCCTTTTTTTTCTTAATATTTTGTTGGCTTTGCTTTGCTTCTGCTTTGTTTTTTACCATTTTAATGTAGCACTTTGAGATTTGTTTCAAATATAAAGTGTGTTACAAATAAAATGTATTATTATTATTATTATTATTATTACAAGTTTGTCGCCCAAGACTAGTGAAAACAGCAGATCTACAAGCACACCATGCCTCGCACCGCGAGGCGTTGTGTGGTTGTAGATCGGCTGTTTTCACTAGTTTTTAAAATGATAAATACAAAACGAACGGTTTTGGAGATACAAGGTTTCCACCCGACAACGACGATATCCAAGATTGTATTGGCTGAATAAACAGGCTGATGGTTGTTTGGAGTTGGCTCAGACGCTGCATTGCTTCTGTAATGGCATGACTTCTACAGCATCCATTAATAAACACTTGGCATTCAAACGGCCTCACTTTGCACGACCACACAGTTTTTAATATTGCTCCCAGGGGCGTCACACCAAATTCTGGGCCCTGAGTACAAGGATTCACTGCGGGCCCCCCATGAATGTTAACTATTGAAAAATAGCAGATATACAAGCTCACAGCGCGGCACCGAGTGCCGCGCTGCGAGCTTGTATATCTGCTATTTTTGAAAAGTCGTGAAAATGTGTGCCAAGAAACCTATGTTTCCATGTCAGTGATGCTCAAACTTTTTCATGTGGAGGACCCCCCACATCACAAAATATGTAGTTCCAGGGACCCCCCCCAGAAGCAAACTTTTCACGACTTTTCAAAAATAGCAGATCTACAAGCTCGCAGCGCGGCACTCGGTGCCGCGCTGTGAGCTTGTATATCTGCTATTTTTCAATAGCTAAAGTTACTAGGGCCCCTCCACCTTGGGCCCTGGTAACTCAGTCCCACTTTCCTACCCCTTGTGACGCCCCTGATTGCTCCTGAAAGATGCAAGTCCCCCTGCTCATTTTTATTTGGCCAATTATTGTGGATACATCGTTTGTTTTTGTTTTTAAGTTGTTCGTTCTTGGACCATGTAAACTAGTGTTGTAATCCAGTGGACCCCCACAGTATGGGGGGGGGGGGGACATACTGTGTAGAACATACTGTGAAGATGTTTACAAAAAGTTAAGTACAGTAGCAACTACTGGAAAAAAATATGCTGTCGGCGTATAAAATAATTATGCCAAACTTTATGCACATGTACATTTGCTCTTTTATTTTTCTCTTTTATTATTATATTATTTTTGCTCTTTTGCCTTTTGCCTCTCTTTCTTTTCTCAAATCTTTCTACGTCTTATTATTATTATTGCCCTTTTAGATTATTATTATTTTTTAGATGTTGTTTGCTGTTATTATATTGTTGTTGTTATTATATATACCACTGCATTGTCTGAAGGATGCCAGACAAAACAAGTTTTACTCTTATGTACCTGTACAAAAGACGTAACAATAAAGTTACAACCACTTTTTGTGGTCACATGTTCAGATACTGGATTCTGATTGGCTTAAAACAGTGGTAAATCAGTCAACAACCTTGAGTTGGCTCATGGACCCCGCCCACTGAAACAATTAATGATTATAACTAAATAACCTTGCAAGTTACAACTTTGTTTTCTTTCATTTATATGGTAGAAGTGGTAGAAAAGCAATTTACCATTTGAGGGTTCAGGGTTCGCCTCGTGCCACAACCCTGAAACAGTGGTAAATCAGCCAACAACCCACTCTCTCTCATGGTAAATGGCTTACACAATCTTGAACCTTGAACCTTGAACCTTGAAATGGACCCCCCTTGGGAGTCCCCCGGGTGGTTCCCAGATGTCAGTGAAGTGACAATGTAAGGACTTTTTTAATACCTCAAACTTTGAATGCTTTGTGCCGAGATGTAGGCAGGATGTAGCCATGCATGCAGGCCACACTTCAGAGGACCGGACAACAAACATTGAGCACTTTGTGCCAAGATGTAGGCCAGATGTAGGCCACGCTTCAGAGCCCGGAAAGTTTGGGGGGCCTGGACAAGGCCAGATCTTTGAGCTTGGCTCCTTCCAGGAGCACCGCTCAAAAATAAAGAAAGAGAGAAAAGAAAAAGACAATCACAGCATCAAACGTAATCAACAAACTATGCTATAGAAACTGGTCAAACATTGGCCAAATTGTCAAATAATAGGATAGAGGGGAAAAATCTTGCCGATCTACAAGCTTGCAATGCCTGCACGTTGCGAGGCGTTGTAGGCTTGGAGATCGGCTATTTTCACAATGTGATTATTTTGGTGGGTCCCCAGTTCAAACAGGATTATTTTGGGAAGGGTCACCTCCTGAAAAGGTTGCTGAACCAATGCTGTAATCCACTGTAAAGTGATTAACGAAAGCACCTCAGGAATCTCAACATGGCCGTCGTCAACTCAGCCGACGAGAAAAACACACAGCTGGAGCCCGTGGCATCGCCTCAACCTCACCCTTCCTCTGAAGTAGCACTTAGCACGGTGGCGTGCACACGGGGACACCGCGGCGAGGAGGGCTATAAGGCAGCGCCTGCATGTACCAGTTCAGACAGCTGAGGAAATTCAAAGTCTCCCGGTAGAGCCTGAAATCCTTCAACTCCTGCTACTACGCAGAGCATTCTGACGGTGGGCTACGGGAATAGCTGCTCTTGGGACCAGCCGAGCCCTATACAGAGGGTGGTGCGCTTGGCCGAGCACGCCATGGGGACTTGACTCCGCTCCCATAGCAGGACTCATACTTCCAGGAGGTGTGTGTGAGCAGAGCTAAAGAGGATTTGGAAGGAACCCCATCACCCCTGCAATAGTCTTTGGAGACAGACTGTTGGCTCACACAAGTTCCAAATGGTTCGCCTAAGAGCTCGAAAGCTCTGAAAATGTAGTAGAAAACACTTCTGTAGTTCTGTTTCACCCTTGCAATCACGTTAATGAGTTCTACTGGAAACCAAATTAGTCTACTGGAAACCAAATTAGCCTATCTAGCTGGCTGCTTAGCATAACTTGAAATAAAATATATATTTTCATGAACGGATAGCTATCTCTCGATAGCTTTTAAAGATTGGTGGAAATGCTGCCTGGCTTGAGATGCTATACCCCAGCAATGGACAGCAAAGAAAGAGAACAGACTTCCAGCACTGAATAAATTGCGCCCTAAAAGCCAGGAGTAATACTGCTCCTATATAGTCCTTCTGCCAGCGCCTCAGTGTCTCCGTCACCTCACTGCTACTGCCTGGCGTCTCAGCACTTTGTTTACTTCCCTCGCCAACTGCATTTCCTTCCTGGGGCTTATTTGTCAACTTCGCTTCCCGTCTCAAGGTCACCCCTTGCCTCCATCACTCCCCTGCTCCTCTCCTCTCCTACCCCTCTCTTCTCCTCCCCTCCCCTCCCCTCCCCTCCCCTCCCCTCCCCTCCCCTCCCCTCCCCTCCCCTCTCCCCTCTCCTTCTGTCCCTTGCATCCTCTCCTCTCCTCTCCTCTCCTCTCCTCTCCATTGGCATCAGTTCAGAAAAAGCTAAGGTATGGCAACATGACTGGTGTCTGCCATACCTTAGCGACAGGCACGATACATTTATTTTAAGAAGTACATTCTATTTTTTTTTTGCCCGTTTCTACGGTTTCTTTGGCTGGATATGGCAGCCTGGAATAGTTGTTCAAGTGCAAACTTGGCATGTTAGTTAATGCCACAATTAACAATAATGCATTGCTCCTGTGCAGCTGACCTGCGGAACCTGGGAATATACCATTTTGTCAAGATGGGGAGAATACAAGTGTGGAGAATACAGTATAATTATAATACCTTTTTAAATTGACAATTTTGTTAAATTTTGCATTTGTAGTTATTTTACTGTAATTTAACGACATAATAACCAGCACAGATAGACAAAGAGACATTCATGGATTTATGTTTAAAAGTAACTTTTATTTTCCGCCCTGGACCCAGGGTATGGCAGCTGCATGCCCCTGCCATAGCCAATTGACGCCCCTGTCTCCTCTCCTCTCCTCTCCTTGTATCAGTGCCAGGGGAAAGGCACGGGGCTCTTGGCAGCCAAGGTAAAAATCGATATCCCTGAGCGCTCGCTTGCCTGAGCTCTAATATCCTCCAAACACCACCTGCCAAAATATTGATGCTGTATTCATGGCAGATACTTAGAGGAGGAGACACGAGAACAAGGAGAGAGACACGGCGGGCCGTCCGCTCTCGGCCGGTGTGCGGGCTCTTAAGGAAAGAAGCCCGCGGCCAACATTAATTCATGATTGATACCTTTTTTTTCCCCCTGCAGTTTCTGCAGACTTCAGTTTGTGCTGCTGCTGCTGCTGGGCTCCGGCTCGGTTCAGCTCACCTCGGCTCATTTCTTAACCCATTTAGGCCTAGGATTATTGACTGCTTTAACTACTGAAAAATAGCAGATATACAAGCTCACAAAAAATAGCAGATATACAAGCTCACAGCGCGGCACTCGGTGCCGTAGATCTGCTATTTTTGAAAAAGTCTCAAAATGTGTGCAAATCTTTGAATGTATGTATTTTCAAAGCGAACGTTTGTAACTCAAATTTTGCTTCTGGGTGGTCCCTGGAAATAAATATTTTGAGATGGGGGTCCGTGGACAAATACATATCATTTTGGGGGTCCTTCACATGAAAAGGTTTGAGAACCACTGATATAGTAGTCTTTCAAGAACACACTAACTGAGCTCCAGTTAAGTGAAAAGGACCTTTTCTTTGACGATGGCTGGCCAGATTGCTGACATAGAAACATACGTTTTTCAAAAAGTCTTAGTAGGATTCAAAAGACACTTATAGAATCGGGTCAAAATTCTAATTATTCACGACTTTTCAAAAATAGCAGATCTACAAGCTCGCAGCGCGGCACTCGGTGCAGCGCTGTGAGCTTGTATATCTGCTATTTTTCAATAGTTAAAGCATAAAATAATCATACACAATAATGTGTACCCCGTTCTGAATGGGTTTTAACTAAAGCTCAACGAGGAGCTCTGGTTTTATTGATTAGCAGGCAGTAGCAGGTAATTCACAAGACACGGGAGCACGGATTATGTGGCAAATAATCACGGCTTTAGGTTTGTAGTTTTGTAGTAGTTTTTTCCAAGCCTGCATGTGTATATTGCTTGATGGGCATGCGGAAATTTTTTCACAGTGCGGCAACGCCTGGAAATAGAACAGTGGCGTATCGGAGCGGTGGCAGTGGCGTGAACACGCGCAGTTAGAACTATAGTGCCACGGTTCAGTCGGCCCACGGTTCGGTTCGTATCTCGTCTTTTGGCTCACGGTTTCGGTGCGGTTTCGGTACAGTAAAAATTGAAAATGAAAAAAGAAAGAATCCAAAATGTTTAAAGATGGGGTGCAATCATTTGTTTCCCCCCTAAAACATGATAATCAGTTATTATGATTATACTAGGAGGAAGATTTTCTCCAAAAAAGTGTACAGAAAGAGTTAAAATTATGTTTTTATGTGGCCACAGCCCAAAAAATTACGAAATTCGGTTCATTTGGTATGGGCTGTTCGGTTCGGTACAGGGCCATTCGGTTCGGTGTACCGGTAAGGTTCAGTATTGTGGCACCCCTAGTTAGAACTGCAACTCTAACTGTATAGTCCGAGGTGAAGAGCTATGACCTCAACTTTTAGGTGATAAGTTATCACCTAAAAATGTGATAACAAGCGGAGGCCATCATAGTCACGGACACAGAGAAGTCCTATCACCACGCCTCTGAAACCAGGGGGCACACTGATTGGTCAAGATCGACCAATCAGTGAACGGGGTGATGGGGAGATGTCTGAAGTTAAAAACAGAGGAGATGTGATAGCTTATCACCCCAGACTGTACTATGATAGGGCCTTAACTCCGCCATGTGTCGGAATGTTCATTGACAGTAAATGATTTTCTAAAACATTGCAAAAAATGCACATACAGTACACATTAATTTATGAGTATGACATTGCTTACATCATGGTGCACTAGCTGCAGCTTTAAGGTCAGACCTATTATGCAGACTGCCATGTTTTTATCCTGCCATAGTCACTTTTTTGTCTTCCTTTTTTTTTTACTGAACTAGAAAACAAACAACAAATTCAGGGTGGTTTCGTTCCCCTTCACGTGGTTAAAACCTAACATTTTTCATCATGTGTCACTAAAGTCAAACGTCATTTTCTTTTCTTCAGACAGCTGTGTGGCCTCACACAGACGACGAGGGACATTTACAACAGGTGCTTTGTATTCCCGGGATGGGAGAGAAAGCAGATGGGGAGACGGAGACAAAAACGCAACGCATGTTTAATCCTGCACATGCATGCGTCTGCCCCCCCCCCCCCCACCTCGCGGGGAGCATATATGCAGGGGCGTCACAAGGAGGGGGGGGGAGTGGGACTGAGTAACTAGGGCCCAAGGTGGAGGGGCCTTAATTATTTTAGCTATTGAAAAATAGCAGTTATACAAGCTCAGCTGAGCTTGTAGAAAGAACATTTGTGACTTTGTCCCTGGAACTAAATATTTTGAGATGGGGGTCCGTGGCCAAATACATATCATTTTGGGGGTCCTTCACATGAAAAGGTCTGAGCACCACTGACATAGAAACATGGGTTTTTCAAAACCCTTTTTTTTTTTCAAAACCCACAGCTTGTATATCTGCTATTTTTCAATAGTTAAAGCACAAAATAATGCGTTTCCAGTCTAAATGGGTTTAACCCCCTCGCCCTATGAAGAACATTCATGGGGGGCCCGCAGTGAAACCAGAATTTGGTGCGACGCCCCTGCGTATAAGTGACAGACGTCCGCATTCGCAGAGGCGTGTGTTGATGGGTTTGACCTCCTAACTCCATAAAACGCTCCGAACTTCATCGTGTGGGTTGTGGAACAACAGGAGGAGGACTCTGCGAAGCATTGGTATTCGGGTGACGTGTGTGTCATTGTTCCCCCCTCTGACATGTCTAAAGATTGTGCTACAGGGCAGGCGGAGAGAGGCGACGTCGGACATGAATGGGGGCCGATGGGGACGATCGCGGTGGTTAACATGCAAATGACTCTGGTAAATGGGCCCGGCAAGGTCAGCGCAGGTCAAACCCTGTGATAATTCAGTGTCAGATTAAAGCGTTGTCCATTATGAAAGAGGATTGTGCGCGTGTGTGTGTGTGTGTGTGTGCGTGCGTGCGTGCGTGCGTGCGTGCGTGCGTGCGTGCGTGCGTGTGTGTGTGTGTGTGTGTGTGTGTGTGTGTATGTGTGTGTGTGTGTGTGTGTGTGTGTGTGTGTGTGTGTGTGTGTGCGTGTGCGTGTGTGTGTGTGCGTGTGTGCGTGTGTGTGTGTGTGTGTGTCCGTGTCCTTGCAGCTGGACTTGTTCCCTGTGATACATTGTGACACTCACGGCTCAGAGCGCCGGTCTGCTTCTCCAAACCCCGTGTCTGCAACACATCAATCACACAGGATGAAAGAATCACAGAGACAGACAGACAGACAGACAGACAGACAGACAGACAGACAGACAGACAGACAGACAGACAGACAGACAGACAGACAGACAGACAGACAGACAGACAGACAGACAGAAACAGGGAGAGAGACGGAGACAAACAGGTAGGGAATTGTGAAAAACAGGTAGAGAGGGAAAAAGAAATATAGGAAGAAATAGAAATACAGAGAGCCCTTTGACATGCTTATTTAATGTTTGACTCTTTTTCTCCCTGCCTTTTTTCTTCTTTTCCCCTTTCCGGAAATGGTGTATTTATATAGCGTTTTTATCCAAGGCGCTTGACATAGATTGTGCATTACATTCACCCATTCACACACACATTCATACACTGGCGGCAGAGGAAACCATGCATGGCACCAACCTACTCACCGGGAGCAACTATAGGGGTTCAGAGCTATAGGAACAGACAGAAAGAGACACACTAGAACAGGGGTTCCCAACCTTTTTGAGCGGTGGTCACACCGTCTCCTATACGTGGCTGTGTGTGTGTCCGGCCGTCCGGCCGTCCGTCCGTGTCTGTATGTAGCCTCAAGGCTGCAGTACCTTTTCTGACCACACATGGGGCGCTGTTGTTCTCTCACACACACACACACACACACACACACACACACACACACACACACACACACACACACACACACACACACACACACACACACACAGGGGGGAAGGGTGGGTCAGCATGTGTGGTCAAGTATTATTATTATTATTAACAAACTGAATGTTTTAGGGTCAAATAAATTAGAGTGTGTGAAGAAACTACAGCATTGTAAAGCACACTAACCCCGCTGCACCCACCCAGTAGTGCTGTTGCACAGCCTCCACGACCACCGCTCAGTTCACACGGGTGTGATTTTTTGTCTCAGGGCACCCCATAAATATTTTTTAATCCGAGGCACCCCTACATTATAATTTTCACTCCCAGCACCTTATATTTATAGATATCGTTGTTGTATGTCCTTATACCTTATATGTCCAAAACCGTTTGTTTTGTATTTATCATCTATAATGTACTAAACTAGTGAAAACAGCAGATCTACAAGCACACAACGCCTCGCATCGCGAGGCGTTGTGTGCTTGTAGATCGGCTGTTTTCACTAGTTTTGTACGACAGTATGATGAAGCAGAGCTTTACGTTACCAAAAGACGTACACATTTGAAACGTTGAGATAATAGCCATTTTGGTTAGAACTGACTGAAAATAACTTTGTAGCCTACTTCGAGTTTAAAATGATACTAAATGTTTTTTTAAGTATTCCAAATACTATCAAATGATCTCGCGGCACCCCTGGACTGCCGTCGCGGCACCCCAGGGTGCCCCGTCACCCACTTTGAAAACCCCTGCCCTAGATGGCCTGGCACTTTGGCAGAAAGAAAGAAAGAAAGAAAGAAAGAAAGAAAGAAAGAAAGAAAGAAAGACAGACAGAAAGACAAAGAGTCAGAGATGTGGGTAGGCCGATTTGTGATGTGTGGGTTGCCAGGTTGTTTGGGGACAATCCATTTTTCATGATTCCTTTTTTTTTGGTAAACTTTATTGATACGCCCCCTCCTCCCCCCTGCAGAGTTAAATGCCATGGCGGCCTCCCTCCACCAGATCTGCCTGCTTAGAGAGACGATTGATTGGTCTGCCATTTGATCCTCCGGCCTACAGTTGAAGGATGGGGGCTGACAGAACCATGAGAGAGTGACGACCTCCTCTCCTCCTTCCAGGGGCGTCACATGGGGGGGACTGAGTTACTAGGGCCCAAGGTGGAGGAGGGGCCTTAATTATTTTATACATTAGCTATTGAGAAATAGCAGATCTACAAGCTCACAGCGCTGAGTGCCACGCTGCGAGCTTGTACATCTGCTATTTTTGAAAAGTCGTGAAAATGTGTGCAAATCTTTGAATAGATGTATTTTTAAGCGAACATTTGTAACTCAAATTTTGCTTCTGGGGGATTCCCTGGAACTAATTATTTTCAGATGGGGGTCCGTGGCCAAATACATATCATTTTGGCGGTCCTTCACATGAACAAGTTTGAGCACCAATTGACATAGAAACATGGGTTTTAAAAAAAAAACGTTGAAATATTCAAAGACTAGCACACATTTTTAAGATTTTTCAAAAATAGCAGATCTACAAGCTCGCAGCGCGGCACTCGCTGCCAAGCTGTGAGCTTGTAGATCTACGAACTTGAGATCTGCTATTTTTCAATAGTTAAAGCACAAAATAATGCGCAATAATGCGTTCCCAGTCTAGATGGGTTAAACCCCCTCCTCCTGTGAGGAACATTCACGCGGCGGGGCCCACAGTGAATCCTTGTACCCAGGGCCCAGCATTTGGTGCGACGCCCCTGCCTCCTTCCTACACCCCCCCCCCACCCTCTTGTTCTGCCATCCATCTATGCCCTCCCGCTGGGTGTCCATAAATGGTCTCGTTTTTCTTTTCCCCCCTCGCTAAGTGCCTCTTTTAAAAAAAACCTGGGAATACGTGGTTTTTGAACAGCGCTTCTTAACTCTCAAATACCTGGAACGCGCCCGAGTCGCGTTAGATTTTAACCACTTCAACCATTATTTTATGCTTTAACTTTAGAAAAATAGCAGATATACAAGCTCACAGCGCGGCACCGAGTGCCGCGCTGCGATCTGCTATCTTTGAAAAATCGTGAAAATGAGTGCAAGTCTTTGAATATCTTTGACCCGATCTTTGACCCGACTTCTAAATCCTTCCTCTAAATCATGCTGTTCTCAAACCTTTTCATGTCAAGGACCCCCAAAATTACAGGTATTTGGCCACCCAGAAGTAAATATTTGAGTTACAAATGTTCGCTTTTTAGTAGATATATTCAAAGACTTGCAAAAAAATCATGATTTTTCAAAAATAGCAGATCAGATAGTATATCTGCTATTTTTCAATAGTTAAAGCAGTCAATAATCCAAGGCCTAAATGGGTTAATGAATCCTGCCCGTCTCTCCGTCGTGCTAAAAGTCTCGCATAAATGTCCGCCGGTCACTCCGCGGCTAATAGCCCAGCATCCATAAAGCCAGACACCCTCGTCGACTGCCGTCGATTGGGCAAATTCCTGCCCCGTGAAAGTGATTTAGAGAGAAAATAATGAAACGGTGAAGTAATGCCGCCCCGGGGTATGCTCGGTTATACGCACAGTGGTCGCGCAGCGCGAAAACAGCAGAGCCACAAGCCCACGACGCGGCGCATTGCCAGCGCGTCGCAAGCTTGTAAGCTTGTAGATCTGCTGTTTCCCGGTGCCGCGCGACACCGGCGCACAGCTAAGTATAAATCACCCTTAATGCAGCTCTCACGCACACTCTCATTTACTAAGTAACCTGGATCCAGACGCGCTTTCTCTCGACTCTTTCCCCATTTAAGACAATGAATTATACGGAGGATTAAGTGCTGAATTATGTCGGCTCGCCGCGCGACACGCGGGTGCACGTGTATTAACGAGAGAGGGAGATAAATGGATGGATCCCATATTGAATTAACCCCCGGGATCCCGGGCAGCACTCATTACACGACGCGCCGCGTACACATGTCAGGGTACACGTTGCCTTAAGTGGGTGATTGATGAAAGAAAAGGACGTGCCTTTGAAAGCCATGGACATGAGAGAATAACAGCAACAGGGGCGTCAATTGGGTATGGCAAGGGTATGCAGCTGCCATACCCTGGGTCCAGGGGGGAGAAATAAAAGTGACTTTAAAATATAAATCCATGAATGTCTCTTTGTCTATCTGTGCTGGTTATTGTGTTGTTAAATTACAGTGAAATAACTACAAATGCAAAATGTTACAAAATTCTCCACACTTTTATTCTCCCCATATATAGCCAATATACAAAATACAATATGGTACCGTATATTCCCAGGTTCCGCAGGTCAGCTGCACAGGTGCAACGCACTTGAACAACCGTTCCAGGCTGCCATATCCAAGAAACCATAGAAGCGGGGGGAAAAAAATAAAATGTACTTCTTAAAAGAAATGTATCATGCCTGTTCCTAAGGCATGGCAACATGGCTGGTGTCTGGTGCAAGACACCAGTCATGTTGCCATACCTTAGCTTTTTCTGAACTGGCGCCAAGGATGGAGAGAATCCGTGAGGGCGGCCGGTAACAGGATATACCTCTGGATTAATATGTTTAGAGCACACGCTATCAATTACACCGAGACATCCCCGACATCAAAAAGGAGCGAAGGGAGGAAGGGTGGGCGGAGGTGACAAAGGGAAAATTTCCTCCAAAAACAGGGTGAGAGAGAGAGAGAGAGAGAGAGAGAGAGAGAGAGAGAGAGAGAGAGAGAGAGAGAGAGATTCAATAGTCTGCAGTACCACCGTGTGGCGAAACGCGGCATCCAGTCTTGGGCTGACCATGACAAAGATCCTATAGGGTGATTCATTGCAAAGGGCAGAGACCTTACAAAATGGGGTCCCCCATCTGTCCTCGGCTAATATATGCTTAATGACCTTTTTAAACAAAACATAATACAAGTATCTGAAGCTTCATTTATAGTCAGTCATTCTCTGTAGTGGTCCTCCAGAGGACAAGGAGTTTCTGTTGAGTTTCATTCTCGATAATTGAGCGTAAAACCAGCCACTGTACTGCTGCAAGACAGCAAGATAATGAATCATTGTTAATGTTTACCTTGTGGAACAGAACACCAGACAAGTAAGTTTGCGTGCGAGCGCGAGTGTTTGTGTGTATGATCAGGGGTGTCACAAGGGGGGGGGGGGGGGGGGGGGTCCGTGGCCAAATACATATCATTTTTGGGGGTCCTTCACGTGAAAAAGTTTCAGCACCACTGACATAGAAACATAGATTTTTCAAAAAACCTTAGAAGGATTTCAAATATTCAAAGACTTGCACAAAATGTTCACGATTTCTCATAATAGCAGATCTACAAGATCGCAGCGCAGCACTCTGTGCCGCACTGTGAGCTTGCATATCTGCTATTTTTCAATAGTTAAAGCACCCAGAGCCCAGAATTTGGTGCGACACCCCTGTATAATGATATCCCACAGAAGTCATATTGACCAAACAACGGTGATCAAGCCAGAAGGCCAAACAATCTATTCATGTTTGATAAAAGGTGTGAAACCCGATCTCATAGACATAACATAAACACCACTTCCCTCCCCTATACATCACAGAGGAATGCAGGAGTCTTCTCTTATCACTGCCACCTCCAATAACGGAATTTATGGAGACACCCCTTTGGCTCGCCATATGTAAAACGTCAGTTTTCCAATCCTCAATAATCCCTTCCAAGAGGGTGATGGAGGATGCATGTGGCAGGTAGAACTGCAGCTCACCCGTATGAGGGAGGAGGAGGGCAGGCACGTGCACACATATAGACATCAAAGGGGGCTTGAGCCCCTGTCCTTTTATCCGGCTGTATAAAAAAAGTGCCCTCTCAGGACCATCGATGCACTATGGTGAAAGAAATGCAAATGCCCTCTTTCCATGCCATACCTGAAGGCAGCATTCAAGAGAATTGCCTTGTCCAAACTCTCCTGAACTTCAACGCAGCATCTCATGTTGAAAGAATTGCCCTCTCTGTGTAGATATCCATGCCTTTCGCCACATCTCCAGTATTGACTTGATTATGCTTGAATATGTGGTATCAAGCACCGAAAATAGCCGACCTCCAAGCTCACAACGCGTCGCAGAGCGACGCGTTGTGAGCTTGGAGGTCTGCTATTTTCGCTATTCTCACCAAAACGCCCTTTTAGAAATGTCAGCCGCTGCCTCTCTAACATTCTCTGCACGCCCCTGGAGGAGGGGGTTTCGAAACGCAGCCATCTCAAGAATGTTTTCTGTAACTTCACGCAACCGTGCATCTGTGGAGGGGGGGGAAAAAGGCAACGGATTCCAGAGAGGGATTAGTGTTGCTGACTGATGTGCTGCTGACCCGGGTTAATAGAGATACTGGATGATGTCATCACCTCCAGGTTTTACCCTCCTGTTAAGCACTTTAACCCTGGCGTCCTCATGCTTTGGGGCATGTTGAAATCTTTAAAAAACTCGTTGAAGAATTGCAGATCTACAAGCTCAATGTAAGCACCTCACGATGCAACACACTCTGAGCTGGGAGGAATAGCTTGCAGATGTTTGCGATAAAATACATAATATAACTGAATGTGTGAAATAAAGGGCTTAAAGGAGTAGTTCACCCCCAAAATGACTTTTTTTCTATTGATTAGTCACGCCATGGAGACTAGAGTTCAATAATATTTTTCGTTTTTTGTCGCATTCCTAAGACAAAAATGTGATAACAATAAATTTACCCCCATTCGATCCGGATGGGGACCCGTTTCGAAACGGGTCCCCATCCGGAATCAATGGGGGTAAATTTACTCGAATCAAATTGTTGTCTTAGGAATGTGACAAAAACCAAAAAATATTATTGATCTCTTGTCTCCATGGCGTGACTAATCAATAGAAAAAAAAGTCATTTTGGGGGTGAACTACTCCTTTAAAGGGATATGCCTAGTTCACCCCCCAACAATACTTCTTTTCTATTGATTACTCAACCCATGGAGAAAAAATTAAATTGAATTCAATTCTCCATGGGTTGAGTAATCAATAGAAAATACGCCTTTTTTGGGAGGGTGAACTATCACTTTAAGGCAGCCCAATGTATAACTTGCTTCTTCTACCTTGGATTTGAACCCGGTTTCCTGCACAAGTGCTGAAATGTTTTACCATTGAGCAATAGAGCCTGCCTGCTTGCTCAGGGGAGGGATTGATTGAATATTGACCTTCAGGTCAAAATTCTTGTCAGATCCTGTGTCTATAGGGGAGACATGACTTTTGACACAATCTACGTAAATCGGGCACGCCAATTGGGTATGGCAGGGGTATGCAGCTGCCATACCCTGGGTCCATGGGGGGGAAATAAAAGTTACTTTTAAATATAAATCCATGAATGTCTCTTTGCCTATCTGTGCTGGTTATTGTGTTGTTAAATTACAGTAAAATAACTACAAATGCAAAATTTAACAAAACGGTCACTTTAACAAGGTATTATAATTATATTCTCCACACTTGTATTCTCCCCATCTTGACAAAATGGTATATTCCCAGTTTCTGCAGGTCAGCTGCACAGGTGCAATGCATTATTGTTAATTGTGGCACGTTTACTAACATGCTAAGTTTAGCTGCACAACCATTCCAGGCTGCCATATCCAGCCCAAGAAACCATAGAAACGGGGGAAAAAATAAATGCTTCTTAAAATAAATGTATCATGCCTGTTGCTAAGTATGGCAACGTGACTGGTGTCTTGCATGCGCACCTTCGCGTGCGTGCAAGACACCAGTCATGTTGCCATACCTTAGCTTTTTCTGAACTGACGCCACTGACGTAAATGTCTCAATAGATGAGTAGGGAGACAAAATACAACCACCCCATTTGTATACGTGATATTGTATTGATACCAGTAAGACTCCCTAATCGGGAGATAAGCGACCGTTGGTCGCTTATCTCCACAAATAGGCCAAAAGTTTGTTTTACCAATTATCAAGACATACGGGCAGTTGACAGTTTGCCATGGTTACTCATTGAAGTTGAATCTCCATATATGGAGATAACCTACGCATCACACTAAGTCTGACCTCACCGGCCCATATTTGGGCATGAGCAACTTATATCTCCATATATGGAGATATGATGACATCACACAGTCCTCAGCCGATGATGTGGCGTGATGTCATACAATACACAAACGAGCCCTATAGTATAAAGGGGCAATTCTTGCCAGGAAAGAAGCATTTCTTCGACTCAGACCTTATGGCCAGGGTTGGCTTATAGCAGCTGTCGGTAGGACCATATATGGATTCTGTTAGTGTGGATCTCCTAACAGGGCATCATCTGGGATACAATCCCTTTTATGCCCATATATGGAGATCCCTAACAGAATCCCTTTCATGCCCATATATGGAGATCCCTAACAGAATCCCTTTTATGCCCATATATGGAGATCCCTAACAGCATCCCTTTTATGCCCATATATGGAGATCACTAACAGCTAACATAATCCCTTTTATGCCCATATATGGAGATCCCTAACAGAATCCCTTTTATGCCCATATATGGAGATCCCTAACAGAATCCCTTTTATGCCCATATATGGAGATCCCTAACAGAATCCCTTTTATGCCCATATATGGAGATCCCTAACAGAATCCCTTTTATGCCCATATATGGAGATCCCTAACAGAATCCCTTGTATGCCCATATATGGAGATCCCTAACAGAATCCCTTTTATGCCCATATATGGAGATCCCTAACAGAATCCCTTTTATGCCCATATATTATGGTGAAATCCCTGCTCTGAGTATCTGACATCAGTGTGATGTCACCTGTTTATGCCCATATATGGAGATCCCTGCTCTGCGTATCTGGTTGCTATGGTAAACAGTTGGTTGCTAGGGTAAAAAACATGGTTGCTATGGTAAACAGTTGGTTGCTAGGGTAAACAGTTGGTTGCTAGGGTAAAACCATGGTTGCTAAGGTGGTTGCTAACGTACACTAACAGACCAGCAACAACAGACTGTTGCCACAGCAACGTACACAAAGGTTTGTGTACACATGTGGTGTGATGTCATACTGATGCTGAGATATGAGCAGGGCAAAGGTGTGACGTGTGACGTGTGACGGACGGACGGACGGCCGGTGGAGGTTTTCATAGTAAACTGCTCCCTGACGGTCGCAATCATATTTCCTCTCAGCCTACTGTCCTAAAGGCACAAAAGCCTCCCAAAGAATCTTTCTGCTGCATCTTTTTCCTGCAGCACCTAAGCATGCAGTGGCCCTAAAGATTTATAGATATTAAATTAAAGGCTGTTATAGGCCTAGTGGGCTTTTTTATTCTCACTCTGACCACCGTCTAAATCACTTTGATTACATTCAGAATCCAGACTAGAAAAAAAAAAAAAAACTGTGTGATATTGTGAATTGTGATGATCCACATTATCATGAATCTAGTTTTATAAACAGACGCAAATTCTGACCTGAGACACGAGCTGGCTAATGCAATGGAAATGTAAAGCCATGTGGGGGACTAAGTGCTCATTTGTTATCTAAGTAAAAGTAGCAGCATTATCATAAAGTTGAAATACTTTGTTATCATCGTTTGTTACAAGTAGCCTTAGTGGTTAAACAATTTAGCTCGAGACCCAAAAGAGACATTTATGTCTACCTGGGAGCCAAACTACTATATGCCTGTGACGATTCACTTACCTCCCGATTCGATTTCGATTCATAGGGTGACGATTCGATTATATCACGATTATTGCGTTTTCCTGAGATTTGCGATTAGAATCACGATTATTGCGATTTTTCCCCAAAAAATTTAAACATTTTAAAACAATTCTAAACAATATAAAACATTAAAAGTTGAATCATTTACTTCAAATCAATGCAGCCAAATAAAGTCAGTCAATCTTTCTGACATTTATTTCAGCCAAAGTGCCAGTGGTACAACATTACAACATGTTCCTGGTCAAGATGCCAG
This sequence comes from Nannobrachium achirus, assembly GCF_963921795.1. Classification (NCBI taxonomy): domain Eukaryota; kingdom Metazoa; phylum Chordata; class Actinopteri; order Myctophiformes; family Myctophidae; genus Nannobrachium; species Nannobrachium achirus. The sequence goes on from NC_137829.1 coordinate 40,595,372, forward strand.
AAAACACAGAACACAACAGTCATAAAAAATAAAAATAAAAATCGCTGTGCTGCAGGCCTACAGCACTATAGCTTTAGCCATAACATGACATCCTCATGATGACCTAAAACTGTTCCTTTAGGACCTGTACTTACTCTGACTGAAAGTGGTTATTTTTTTATTTTATTTTTATAAATAAATAAAATCTGGAAAATCGATTAATTGAATCGCCGGCATTAAAATCACGATAATATAGTAAAAAATTAAAAATTCCTTTAAAAACAAAAGTATTGCCAGTAGAATACCGGCAGTACCAAACATAAAGGTACCCATTATGCAGTAGTCATTAGTAATGCATTAATGTGTTTGTTCACGGGGTTCATCACTTTAATGGTAACAGCTGGTAAATGTGGGTCTGATTTTAATTACTTTATCTGCTGCTGGGTAGCTTAATAATACATAATCATTTATTATATCACTTAATGTAAGTTTGGTATTAACCCATTTAGGCCTAGAATTATTGAATGCTTTAACCAGTGAAAAATAGCAGATATACAAGCTCACAGCGCGGCACCGAGTGCCGCGCTGCGAGCTTGTAGATCTGCTATTTTTGAAAAAGTTGTGAAAATGTGTGCAAATCTTTGAATATATGTATTTTCAAAGCGAACGTTTGTAACTCAAATTTTGCTTCTGGGTGGTCCCAGGAACTAAATATTTTGAGATGGGGGTCCGTGGCCAAATAAATATAATTTTCGGGGTCCTTCACATGAAAAGGTTTGAGAACCACTGACATAGTAGTCTCTCAAGAACAGACTAACTGAGCTCCTTTTCTTTGACGATGGCTGGCCAGATTGCTGACATAGAAACTTAGGTTTTTCAAAAAATCTTAGAAGGATTCAAAAGACACTTATGGAATCGGGTCAAAATTCTAATTTTCATGATTTTTCAAAAATAGCAGATCTACAAGCTCACAGCGCGGCACTCGGTGCCGCGTTGTGAGCTTGTATATCTGCTATTTTTCAATAGTTAAAGCATAAAATGATACACCATAATGTGTACCCGTTCTAAATGGGTTTTAATAATGTAAATGTGCAAAGTAACAAGTTGTAAAAAGGTACAATTTGCCTTTGATATGTTGAGGAGTATGAAGTATAAAAACGAGAAAGCATCAGCAAACCGTAAAACCTGTGTCTGTCCTGTCCAGACTGTAGCACAGTATATGTAGTGGTGGAAAAAGTAAAAGCATCAATACTGCAATGATACACTGTATAGTGTCAGATGTACACTGTGGTGTATTCAGTGATAATGAAAGTGGCCGGGGGTCAACTTATCCCTTACTGGCCTTACAGCATGGAAATGTTTAGTTTTTTTATAGATTTTTTACACCATTATAATGTTCTCGTTTTGATCATTAGACCCAATCACTCAATATCGGTAGGCCTACGTCTCCAGCTTCAGGATATGTAAGATACTGATTTACTACGAGACTGTGGCATTTTATGAGTTCAGTAGTTTACAATCTAGGCATTTAGCAGAATGCTTTAAACTTTGATTTTGACCATCATAAATAAACATCATAACATAACTACGGACATACACTACCCTGATTGGTCGAGGACTGGCTGGCCACCTCTGAAAACCGAATCTAGCTATGCTTGTAACACGGGCCATGGTGGAAGTCCTTATATGGTCAGCACACATTCTAGTGAAGAGAATGAATGGAAAATGTATCAATTATATTTTTATTTGAATGAAATACAATCACTGAATATACCTTTAAAGGAGTAATTCACCCCCAAAATGACTTTTTTTCTATTGATTACTCACGTCATGGAGACTTGAGTTCAATAATATATTTTGGTTTTTGTCACATTCCTAAGACAAAAATGTGATTCGAGTAAATGTACCCCCATTGATTCCGGATGGGGACCCGAATCTATTTGGGTCCCCATCCGGAACGAATTTATTGTAATTGCGACAAAAACTAAAAAATATTATTGAACTCACGTCTCCATGGCGTGAGTAATCAATAGAAAAAAAAGTCATTTTGGGGGTGAACTACTCCTTTAAAGTACCAAAAGTAGAAAGATTATGCAGAATGTCCCGGTTCGCATGTTTTCAAATGTCTAAAATGTCTAAAAAATCGTTTGAAAATAGCGAGCTTGTAGATCGTCTATTTTCAAATGGCCTAAAAGGTTTATCTATAGGGCTGACTAATGTATGTTTTTTTTTTTTTTTATCATAATCAAAATCTACAAAGTAACTAGTAACTAAAGTTGTCAAATAAATGTAGTGGAGTAAAAGCAAAAGTACTGAAAATTGGTCAAAGTAAAAATACCTCAAAAGGGTACTCAAGTACAGTAATTGATTAAATGTCCTTTAGTTACTTTACGCCACTGCAGTATAGTGAATGAAGATGAAGAATAAACATGTTGTGTGACCTTTGACAACCTTACTTGGAACCGGTTCATCCATCCAAGTGGACGTATTTGTGCCAAATGTCTTGAAGTCCCCTCGAGGTATTCCTGAGATCCAGGGGCGGGCTGGCCATCCGGCATACAGGGCATTTGCTAGGCTAGGGGGCTGGTGTAAAAAAATAAAAAAATAAAAAATAGCCAAAGTTCTGACACATTTTGGCACTAATCATATTCATACTCCACTTGTTGGTGGTGAGAACTGTATGCTAACTTAAACAATTTATGGATTGTGTAGTTGTGTATTATCATTTGTTGTCTGTAAAAGTTGTGGTATTAAACACTTGTGTATTTACATAATGTGCCGCCCATGACCGGTAGAGTATCTTGGCGCGCGCTGGTTGTGGGGGCTGGTATGGCCAAGATGCCAGGGCTGAATTTTAGTCCCAGTCCGTCCCTGCTGAGATCACCAGGTTGGGACAGACATGAGGTCACAGACAGGGGCGTCACACCAAATCCTGGGCCCTGGGTACAAGGATTCACTGCGGGCCCCCCATGAATGTTAACTATTGAAAAATAGCAGATATACAAGCTCACAGCGCGGCACCGAGTGCCGCGCTGCGAGCTTGTAGATCTGCTATTTTTTAAAAGTCATGAAAATGTGTGCAAAGAAACCTTTATGTTTCCATGTCCAAACTTTTTCATGTGAAGGACCCCCCCCATCTCAAAATATTTAGTTCCAGGGACCCCCCCAGAAGCAAACTTTGAGTTACAAATGTTCACTTAAAAAATACATATATTCAAAGATTTGCGCACATTTTCACGACTTTTTAAAAATAGCAGATCTACAAGCTTGCAGCTTGTATATCTGCTATTTTTAAATAGCTAAAGTTACTAGGGCCCCTCCACCTTGGGCCCTGGTAACTCAGTCCCACTTTCCTACCCCTTGTGACGCCCCTGCCTTTGACCACCTGCTTCCGATCAGCTTTTACTTGAGTCTACTTGAATGGGATGGGCAGATGAATGGACGGACATACACACAGACAGAGACAGACAGACAGACAGACATACCTTCATAGCTGTATACTGTATCAGTGACGCGCAGAGAATGTTGGAGAAGGGGCCTTTTGGTGAAAATATCAGAAAATAGCAGACCTCCAAGCTCACCCTGTGTTGCGCTGTGGTCGACTCGAGGTCGGCTATTTTCGTTGCTTGATACGACACTGAACTAAGCATAATACTAAGTCAATACTGGAGATATGGCGTGTAACAGCATGGATTTCTACACAGAGAGGGCAATTCTTTCAACATAAGATGCTGCATTCAAGTTCAGAGTTTGGACAAGGCCATTCTCTTACTCATACACTGGCGGAGGCATAGACATGCTCAAGTAAAGGACCCTAGAATTGCATTTGGGTCAGTGTTGTTTTTGATTTAGTTTTAGTCATAGTCTTTTGAATAAAATGTAATTTAGTTTTAGTCATAATTTAGTCACCTGAAAAGTTTTAGTTTTAGTCTAATTTTAGTCGACTAAATATCATAAGATTTTAGTTGACTAAATCTACAGTTGATTTGAAATGTATTTTCGCAGGCCTTGATGGCATCATAATGACTAATTTTACACTTGGTTGCTGAAAATAGCCAATCTACAAGCTCACAAAGTGTCGCAGCGCGACGCGTTGTGAGCTTGTAGATCTGCTATTTTCAGCACACAACACCGGAGAGCAACCAAACATAAAATGACTCTTCTAGTCCCTCCACAACATTTTAGTCTAGTTTTTATCTTGTTGACGAAATTGTCAATATATTTAGTCTTAATTTTATTCATCAAAGCGTAGTTTTTAATTCATTTTTATTTAGTTTTCGTCAGTGATAAAAACGCAGTTGACAAACATTTTTCGTCATAGTTTTAGTCTACGAAATCAACGCTGACTTGTCTTGGGTGCAGTACTTGAGTAGCCTAAATGTATTAAGTTACTTCCCGCCACTGTATAAGACAGGTCCAGCTCTGACTGTACCATCATCAGTGAGTAGCAAGGTTATAATAGTTTTGGATTTTTCCATTAGTTTTTATTTTTATTAGTTTTGAGGTTTTGTTTTTCATTACAGTTTAGTTTTAATTCGTTTTTAAAGTGAGGTTGCTAGTTTCGTTTCGTTTTTATTTTTTGAAAATGCTTAGTTTTAGTTTAGTTTTTATTAGTTTTAGTGTTAGTTTTAGTCTTTTATGTAATATAAGGGTATTTGTCAGGGGTGAGATTAAAAAAGCTCCGGATAAAGTATAGTTTAACCCTTAAGTGCTGTTCGTTTTACATTTTCATTTGGAAAAAAAAGGTAGAAGTTAAACATTTTTCCACCTGAAACTCACTGGCCTTAAAGATTCTTCTGAGATGAACATGTAAAAAAAATATTTTTGCACTACACCCATGCTACACCCCCCTCATATGTTTTGAACCTTTAGTGCTGTTCGGGTCATTTTGACCCGGAAGCATAGATGCACAGAAATACACAGTATTATGCCAGAACACAGACACAGTCACCCCCACTTCTAACACCCCCTTTCCGAAGCCCCATTCCACCTGTGTTTGAAAACCTCTGTCCTAGTGTATACGTTCAAGTGTATATTCATATGTGACGTTCATGTGTGTTCACATGTGTGTTCAGCTCTATGTGAGAATGATGTCCTGTTCTTGAACCACAAGTATTCAATTAATGCTAAATGCCTAAACTGTAATGGGCATGTTAAAAAAAAAAAAAAAAAAAAAAGTTCATAAAATTATTGTCTGATTTTCATTTTTTCCTATAAGCATGAGCAATATTGCTCAGTATTAAATAAAGTATTTTTTCTGAAAAGTACAAAATGCCCCTAAAGTAACAAATGAAGTTGTCAGCACAAGTAAACAGACACATTCATAAGGGTGTGAAGTGAAGTGTGGTTTATAATTTACACCATCATGCAAGTCACGCTTTAAACTGTCAGTTTGCTACAGTAGGTTCTGCTGACAGGCCTCATCTATTCATTATTATTCATTATTTTATTACTAATTATGTATGCTTTTTCTAAATATTGATTCAATATTCTGTTTTGTTTTGTAAAAATGCTTTGCTAATAATATGTTTAATTCACTATTAAGCATTATTAAGCTCATTTCACTGACCATGTCTTGGTCACTGAATTTGCATATCTGGCAGAAATTGTTTGTGATCTGAACAGAATTAGGAAGTTTCACTTCCTCAAATACAATTTGACACTTGCTTCGGCCTGTGTGTGTGTGTGTGTGTGTGTGTGTGTGTGTGTGTGTGTGTGTGTGTGTGTGTGTGTGTGTGTGTGTGTGTGTGTGTGTGTGTGTGTGTGTGTGTGTGTGTGTGTGTTTGCGTGTGTGGAATAGACAGTTTACCACAGAATGTACAGTAATATGTGAGAATTGAGGAAGTAACAAACATACTTTTCTTCTTAAGAAGTACATGTGGTCAGCTGACACAGTTAAAACCGTAACCAATGGCAACAGGCATTTAGCAAAATATGTATGCTCCGGTTTACAAGGTAGGGCCTGGGGAACTCTAGGGGTCCTTGAGGTGTTTCCAGGGGGTCCCCAGTTAACCCTTAAGTGCTGTTCGGGTCATTTTGACCCGTTTTACATTTTCATTTGAAAAAAGAAAGGTAGAAGTTAAAATGTTTTCCACCTGAAACTCACCTGCTTTAAAGATTCTTTTTCATTTGGAAAAAAAAACGTAGAAGTTACATTTTTTCCACCTGAAACTCACTGGCCTTAAAGATTCTTCTGAGATGAACATGTAAAAAAAATATTTTTGCACTACACCCATGCTGCACCCCCCTCATATTTTCATATTTTTTGAACCTTTAGTGCTGTTCGGGTCATTTTGACCCGGAAGCATAGATGCACAGAAATACACAGTATTATGCCAGAACACAGACACACAGTCACCCCCACTTCTAACACCCCCTTTCCGAAGCCCCATTCCACCTGTGTTTGAAAACCTCTGTCGTAGTGTATGCGTTCAAGTGTAAATTCATATGTGACGTTCATGTATGTTCACGTGTGTTCAGCTCTATGTGAGAATGATGTCCTGTTCTTGAACCACAAGTATTCAATTAATGCTAAATGCCTAAACTGTAATGGGCATGTTAAAAAAAAAAAAAAAAAAAGTTCAGAAAAATATTGTCTGATTTTATTTTTTTCCTATAAGCATGAGCAATATTGCCCAGTATTAAATAAAGTATTTTTTTCTGAAAAGTACAAAATGCCCCTAAAGTAACAAATGAAGTTGTCAGCACAAGTAAACAGACACATTCATAAGGGTGTGAAGTGAAGTGTGGTTTATAATTTACACCATCATGCAAGTCACGCTTTAAACTGTCAGTTTGCTACAGTAGGTTCTGCTGACAGGCCTCATCTATTCATTATTATTCATTATTTTATTACTAATTATGTTTGCTTTTTCTAAATATTGATTCCAGACGATAAGATGATGATGCGTGACGCACATGTGTGAGCGCGGCCGTACTGGTCGTTCCAAAGACTAGCAAAAGGACTAGGGGTGGCCACACCTTTGCTGTTGCTGCCCCCAGGCTCTGGAACAACCTGCCTCTCCCCTTCCCATATCTGCCCAGTCCATTGAGGTTTGCAGATCCTTACTCAAAACCAGCAGTGGAGGGGCGGGGCGCCCGCTGGCCTACTGGTCCAGGCACATACCACTTAGGCATTGCCACATAGGCATGGATGCCTGGCGGCGGCGCTGGGTCGATTCCATAGAGTATATATAAAATAGAGAGCGGACCGGCCCCGCCCCCACTATCATTTCAATGCAAGTGCTCAGTGGCGTTTTGAAGCAACGGCTACATGCTAGCATGTAGCTAATCCAGGTGCATTCTGGGGGAAATTGGCCACTACCTAGTGGCCAAAAATGACGTCACGCTGCTCTCCGCTCAGAGGAAGGATTGTCTGGAGTGGAGAGGGTGGGGTCAAAATGCGTGTTTAGGCTGCAGTTCCAACTTTGGCCACCATCAGGGTTGCTTCAAATCTAGCCCTGGGTTCTGGGGGCTTGGTCGATTCCCGATCCGGATGACCTTTGCCGCATGTCACTCGCCATCTCTTCCCCCATTTCTGATTTAAATTTTTTCCTATAAGCATGAGCAATATTGCCCAGTATTAAATAAAGTATTTTTTTCTGAAAAGTACAAAATGCCCCTAAAGTAACAAATGAAGTTGTCAGCACAAGTAAACAGACACATTCATAAGGGTGTGAAGTGAAGTGTGGTTTATAATTTACACCATCATGCAAGTCACGCTTTAAACTGTCAGTTTGCTACAGTAGGTTCTGCTGACAGGCCTCATCTATTCATTATTATTCATTATTTTATTACTAATTATGTATGCTTTTTCTAAATATTGATTCAATATTCTGTTTTGTTTTGTAAAAATGCTTTGCTAATAATATGTTTAATTCATTATTAAGCATTATTAAGCTCATTTCACTGACCATGTCTTGGTCACTGAATTTGCATATCTGGCAGAAATTGTGATCTGAACAGAATTAGGAAGTTTCACTTCCTCAAATACAATTTGACACTTGCTTCGGCCTGTGTGTGTGTGTGTGTGTGTGTGTGTGTGTGTGTGTGTGTGTGTGTGTGTGTGTGTGTGTGTGTGTGTGTGTGTGTGTGTGTGTGTGTGCGCGCGCGTGCGTGCGTGCGTGCGTGCGTGCGTGCGTGCGTGCGTGTGTGTGTTTGCGTGTGTGGAATAGACAGTTTACCACAGAATGTACAGTAATATGTGAGAATTGAGGAAGTAACAAACATACTTTTCTTCTTAAGAAGTACATGTGGTCAGCTGACACAGTTAAAACCGTAACCAATGGCAACAGGCATTTAGCAAAATATGTATGCTCCGGTTTACAAGGTAGGGCCTGGGGAACTCTAGGGGTCCTTGAGGTGGTTCCAGGGGGTCCCCATTTAAAAAGAAAATCAACAAAACATCATATTGTTGAGAGTGGCAGGAATGTTGAGACATACAACTTCTCTCTTTGACCTCACCAACTGGTGTTTTTTATTTTTTATTTCCACAAAAGACAAAAGACGAAAACTAAGGAGATTTTCTCTATAATTTTAGTTTATTTTAGTTAGTTTTGTAAACACATAATACTGTTTCAGTTAGTTTTCGTTTTTTTAAAAAGCTTAGTTTTTATTTTTATTTCAGTTAACTGAAATGTTTTTCCATTCTAGTTTTCGTTTTTTAGTTAGTTTTCGTTTACTATAATAACCTTGGTGAGTAGCATATAGTTCCACCTCATATAGTTCCACCTCATGCATCAACGGAGGAAAATGGAACTCAGTCCAAAAAACGGATTAATATAAGTGAGTTATACTGTGTTGACCTGGGTAACATTAAACACATGCTTGGATAAGAGATATGATCTCATCACAGCCTGTTTAACCCTACGCTGATACCGGTTGATATCATTTGGGAGTGAGTTTTGATTTAGAATACATTTTGTTTGAAATTCAACCAAATTAATTTGAAAGCTTGGCCTTTGGCAACTACCTGTACTTTTGTCCTTTGAACTGTGAATAAGGCAGTAAGTAGCACATTCAAAGCATTACAGGTTGGCTGAAAAATGACAGTCTGATAAAAGAAATAGACATGGTTTACTATAATTCATGTGAGAACAAAATCAAGAAATTACAGTACATGATATACACACTATATCTCACAAAAGTGCGTACACCCCTCTCATTTCTGCAAATATTTAATTATATCTTTTCATGGGACGACACTGAAGAAATGACACTTTGATTGTAAAGTTGTCAGTGTAATTGTGTATTGTCCCCTCAAAATAACTCAACTCAGTTATTAATGTCTAAACTGCTGGCAACAAAAGTGAACCTAAGTGTCAATAATTATTTTTTGAGTGACCACCGTTACTTTCCAGCACTGCTTTAACCCTCTCTGGCATGGAGTTCACCAGAGCTTCACAGGTTGCCACTGGAATCCTCTTCCACTCCTCCATGACGACATCACAACTCTGTAATGTCAACTTTGTGTGTCGAGTTATTTTGAGGGGACAATAAAAATTACACTGTTATCCAAGCTGTACACTGACTACTTTAAATTGTATCAAAGTGTCATTTCTTCAGTGTTGTCCCATGAAAAAGTATAATTTCATTGCAAAAAATCATGGCACTCTGTCTTTAAGGTTCTTTCATTAGCTTTGAAATCTATAAACTTGGGGGCGCCCGCTGGCCTACTGGTCCAGGTGCGTATACCACATTGGCTCTGATGCCTGGACGGCGTTTTGCGAGGGCCGATCCTGGCGACCTTTGCTGCGTGTCACTCCCCATCTCTCTCCCCACTTCCTGTCAGTCTACTGTCCTATCAATAAATGCATAAAAAGCCACAAAAAACTGGCTAATATAGCTCCGCTGTACCTCCCTGAGCTCCTGGAAGCATACACCCCTGCCTCGGCTCTGAGGTCTGCCGATCAGTCCTTAGGCGCCGCACAGACATCTGCGTCACGCATCATCATCTTATCGTCTGAGAATGGCCACTGGGGGCGCCGTACTAATGCATTCTCAATGCAAGGTTGTTTGGTGTTTTGTCGTTGCCGTGTCTCTTCAAGAGCGTACAGGCTGCGGTTGAGCTAGAGACACGGCAACGACAAAAAACCAAACAACCTTCCATTGACAATGCATTAGTACGGCGCCCCCAGTGGCCATTCTCAGACGATAAGATGATGATGCGTGACGCACATGTGTGAGCGCGGCCGTACTGGTCGTTCCAAAGACTAGCAAAAGGACTAGGGGTGGCCACACCTTTGCTGTTGCTGCCCCCAGGCTCTGGAACAACCTGCCTCTCCCCTTCCCATATCTGCCCAGTCCATTGAGGTTTGCAGATCCTTACTCAAAACCAGCAGTGGAGGGGCGGGGCGCCCGCTGGCCTACTGGTCCAGGCACATACCACTTAGGCATTGCCACATAGGCATGGATGCCTGGCGGCGGCGCTGGGTCGATTCCATAGAGTATATATAAAATAGAGAGCGGACCGGCCCCGCCCCCACTATCATTTCAATGCAAGTGCTCAGTGGCGTTTTGAAGCAACGGCTACATGCTAGCATGAAGCTAATCCAGGTGCATTCTGGGGGAAATTGGCCACTACCTAGTGGCCAAAAATGACATCACGCTGCTCTCCGCTCAGAGGAAGGATTGTCTGGAGTGGAGAGGGCGGGGTCAAAATGCGTGTTTAGGCTGCAGTTCCAACTTTGGCCACCATCGGGGTTGCTTCAAATCTAGCCCTGGGTTCTGGGGGCTTGGTCGATTCCCGATCCGGATGACCTTTGCCGCATGTCACTCGCCATCTCTTCCCCCATTTCCTGTCAGTCTACTGCCCAGTCTGCCCTAATAAAAGGCATAAAACAAATCTTAAAAAAATAAAAAAAAATAAAACAGCCGTGGAAAGTAACTAAAAACATTTCCTCATGTAAGTACAATTTTGAGGTATTTGTACTTGAGTATTTCCAATTTCCAAAACTTTTACCTCAACTCCACTACATCTCGGACCCAAAAATTGTACTTTTTCTACACTATTTAATTGAAAACTTAAGTTACTAGTTGCTTTGCAGATACAACTTATAATATTAATGTAGCCCAGTGCCAAGTATGCCTGCAGTTTTATATAAACGACAGACATAGGCAACCTTAGGCACGGGTGCAAAGCAAACATTGGCACATTGATCACTGACACACTGGCAAGTCTGGCATTAAGTGGCATAATGTAAAATTGAATTAAAGTTTAGTCAGTTAAATTAATTTATCTTCACATCTGTACAGAATTACATCCTGCACATAATTATACATTTATTCAACTCCTAACTCTGACTGGGGAGGAAGTCTGCGAGAGATGTGGGGTTATGCCATAGAGTTATAATGGGTTATGCTCTGAGTATTAATGATCATTATGTCCTAATGTGAAATAATTTCTAAAGAAAATAGGCCTACATTTATAAAGGTTACGTAGCCTACAGCAAATGGACAATCAGTTGGAAATATATTTTTATGTGGTGTCATGGGCCTAATTGTTGGCTCACTGGAAGCAAGCTCTAACTATTCTTGGGCCTTCTCTGTTCTTTTACGCAATACTTTTATTTTTAAGTGGTGCAAATAGACTGAAACTAGAAAAGAAAATTTCGAAGAAATTTTAAGTGTGCCTGCAGCTCGCTAAGTCTGTGCAACCTTGTGTAGCGGTTGGTGTTAGTGTTTCGTCTTGAGAGGGTCGTTCCCCCTGAAAAACACGTTTTGGCATGAAACGGTTACGTTTTGGCATGAAACGGATACGTTTTGCGCGTTTGTGGTGCCCCCTATGGGTCGAAGTGGAAATGCTTTTGGGTATATGTTCAGTATAGCGCCCCCCACTTGTGGTTAAAATTTGGTGTGGACTGGATGTTTCGTTTGTGATTTATGGCTACTTCTTACAAAACGGGCTCCTTTAATCCTTGATATCTTTATAAATCTCCTCTCCAAGTTTTGAAACTGTAGCCCCTATGGTTTGCGAGAAAAAAAATATTGAATGTGAGTTTTTGCGATTCCCATTATAAGTCAATGGGTAAAATTAATTCACTAATAAATTAATATCAATTAAACGATACAACTTTTCTCTTAGAAAAGTAATAGCACACCATTCCCGGCCGAGCCGCACGTTTTGATGTATATATTGCGGCGGTGGCGTAAATTGTGCGGCAGTTATTAGCGCACCAAGTTTGCAAGGAACTTAATGACTTAAGTATGGCGGATTACAATAAGTGTTTTGCCATTGCATGGCAGGCACACTTAACTCGAAAAGAAAATGTCTAAGAAATTTTAAGTGTGCCTGCAGCTCGCTAAGTCTGTGCAACCTTGTGTAGCGGTTGGTGTTAGCATTAGCGTTATTAACATTAGCATTTTTGGCCGTTATCACGGGTCGCACTTTAACAACAGTTTTTTGAGAAAAAATTGTTTTGTAAGAAAAAAAAAAAATTGAGAAAAAAAAATGTGAGAAAAAAAATTTTTGAGAAAAAAAAATGTTGAGAAAAAAAAAATTTGAGAAAAAAAAATTTGATAAAAAAAAATTTTGAGAAAAAAAAATTTGGAGAAAAAAAAAATTTGAGAAAAAAGAATTTTTGAGAAAAAAAAAATTGAAAAAAAAAATTTGAGAAAAAAAAATTAAGAAAAAAAAAATTTGAGAAAAAAAATTTGAGAAAAAAAAAATTTTGAGAAAAAAAAATTGAGAAAAAAAAATTTTTGAGAAAAAAAAAATTTGAGAAAAAAAATTTTTTGAGAAAAAAATTTTTTTGAGAAAAAAAAAATGTATGACACCAGCCGTGAGTCTGTACGACAAACGGTTCATGAGTTATAGAGGCACTTCCTGTTTGGTGAAGGGCACTTCCTGTTATAGAGGGGGCGGGGCTTAATCAATTACAGCTCATCCCTATTGGTCGGAAAAAGACCAAAGTTGTGTGAGCATTTTACATTTAAAATGACGTTGCTAGGCAAAAGTATGGCAGAGTTATGTGGCGCCAAAGTTTCTGTTTTTTTTTCGGAGTCCCCCATTCAAAGTCGTTTTTTGCGAATTACGTCGCAATGGTAACGCGGATCGGAAAGAAAAGTAATAGCACACCATTCCCGGCCGAGCCGCACGTTTTGATGTATATATTGCGGCGGTGGCGTAAATTGTGCGGCAGTTATTACCGGACCAAATTTGTGGGATCATTTTTATTATTATCATTAATTAATTAAGTATGGCGGATTACAATAAGTGTTTTGCCATTGTGTTGCATGGCAGGCACACTTAATAATGTATGGCGGATTACAATAAGTGTTTTGCCATTGCGTTGCATGGCACACTTAATTAAATGAAATGTTACATAAATATATACATTTCATTATACATTTTTACATTTCTTTGCATATTTATTTATTTAACTTTGTATTTCTGTCTTTATAGTCTCATTTATTCATGTATTTATTTATTTCTATATATGGCAGATTTAGCTTTCCATAGTTTCCATCGTGGTCTTACAGTATAATAATCAATCTTTATTCCAGGGTTCCCAGGGAAATATTTTAAACTAGAAAAACTGTTCCTTCGAAACAGTGTGGGCTCGCTTCCAACCCAAAACAATAATAGTAAAAGTGTCAAGTTCCCAGGCAATGCTCTCTTTAATTTTACTGACGTAAAATGGTAATGCAAATACAATGTAGACAAGCAGTGTTATTACATGAACTTAAAGGACCAGGTCACCTTTGGGACAACCAGATCTTATTTTATTGTTGTGTGGGGACACGATCAACACAATGTTGAGTTATTCTTTGTGTTCAATCTGTGTTTTTAGATATTTTAGTATTTCAGTATGCTACAACTGGTCATATGATGCATTTTGCATCATATGATGCATGAGATGATGCAATATCATGCTACAAAGCATCATATGACCAGTTGTAGCATGCTGAAATACTAAAATATCTAAAAACACAGATTGAACACAAGAAATTACAGGATTGTGTTGATCGTGTCCCACACAACAATAAAATAAGATCTGGTTGTCCCAGAGGTGACCTGGTCCTTTAACGGTATGGACAATTAAATCAAAATACAATTAAAATATAATGTGGACGGGTAACCAACAACAAAAGTTCGAGACCAGTAGAGTGTGTGTGTGTGTGTGTGTGTGTGTGTGTGTGTGTGTGTGTGTGTGTGTCCTAGGGGTCCCTGAACTACACTTTGCAAACCAGCAAACCACATCAAAGTAATAGTACGCAGATGGTCCTAATATTGACAAGCTTTTTAAAAACAGCAGATCTACAAGATCACAACATGTCGCAATGTCACATTGTAGATCAGCTTCTTACAATTAGACAAAGTATTAAGTGATTCATCTACCGTATGTTTTGTATTAATAATAAAATCTGCAAAGTAACAAGTAACTAAAGCTGCCAAATGCAATTGCAGTGGAGTATAAGTAACAAAAGTGTAAAGTAAAAGTTGGTATACAGTACGGGACATGCTGATCCAAATGGATATGGGATATACTAGGATTCAAATGCAGACAGGCTGAAATTCATGGCTTTTAAAGTGTTTGGGGTGTGGTTTTGCCAGGTGGGTCCACTTCGGTTGATCGTCTGATTTGGAAACGCATTGGTTGTGATATCTCCCTGACAACCACACAGAGTGTCCCTGCGGGTTCTAGGATATATACTGTAAATCCCATCGCCCGGGAACCTTATTCTTTTTAAGTTAGATTTCTAAAACACTACAAAACATGTGTCAAAGACAAATACAAGCAAACGTCTCCACAGTAACACAGTAACAGTTGTTTGTGTGTCAGTGTGTGTGTATGCGTGTGTGTGTGCGTGTGTGCGTGCGTGCGTGCGTGTTAATAATTATTATTATTATTAATAATAAAATCTGCAAAATAAAAAGTAACTGAAGCTGTCAAATGCTGTATTTATAGTAGAGTATAAGTAACAAAAATGGACATTAGAGTAAAAGTACCTAAAAATTGTACTGTAGGTACAAGTACTTGTTTGTATATACTTGAGTAAATGTACTTGGTTACTTTGCAGCACCACTAGCCTTACATTAAGACGTCTCTGCCGAGACTTTCGCATTGTCACTGCAGGCCGACTTATGTAAGGCTACATCACCACAGAACAGCCAATGACAGCCAAGCCTTTAATCACAGCTGTGTCAATCAGTAGAGTGGAGAGGGACATTTATTTATAGTTTTAACTATAACTATAGTTTTATACATCACACAGCTTAGACATTTGGATCAAATCAGAAAGCAGACCTGTGTGAACACATTGATATAAATAGCATATCTGAAGTGTGAATATTGCAGCCACAGCGACTTAATATAAACATGGGTCCCTTTCCCCTGTCTCACTCTCTCCCCACTCAGTAAACCCATTGGAAATGCATTGGATGCTTAAAGTTAAACATTTTTATTTTTTTATAATTAAACTACAAAACATTTCAAAACCAAAAGTACAAGCACACGTGTCCTCAGTAAGCTGAACACATAAAAATTTGAATGGTGTTTAAAGGTGTAAGCGTTTAGGAGATGAATCGCGCCAAAGTTTTGAGGAGATACTGACTGACTGACTATAAATAATGAAGATAACATACGTGTGCTCGCCTTCCAGGCGAGCCCACAATTAGAAAAATATTTTTCCAGTACTGGAAAAGTTTTAGAATTTATCAAGGGTCCTGGAAGGTCCGTGAAAAAATAGCTATGCATTGTCTTTGGTTATTGATTTTGTTAATACCTCTGAAATGACAAATTAAACATGGGCCAAATAGTCAAATATTAGAGGCAGAAATTGTGAAAATAGCAGATCTACATGCTATTGCTTGAGCATGTAGATCGGCTATTTTCACAATAGAACCGTGTTATACAAGATTCCTTAACTCTTAGTGCTCGTCAGGGTGCCGGGGTCCCCAGTTAAAACATGATTATTTCGGAGGTCACGACCTGAAAAGGTTGAGAACCACTGGCATACACTACCTGTCTTTGGGCACTGCGCATAGGAGTAAGCAACCTGTTATTGAGCTGAATTATTGTTATATAGTCCTGGAAATTGGGTTAAATATTCTGTAAAGGTTTTGGAAATCAATTAGTAAAAAGGTGTGGGAACCCTGTTATTCAGACTCGGGTCCATATCACATTTATATGTATCCATAGCAACGTAAACAGTCATAACTGTGGAATGTGAAGACATTTCCCAACACAGGTTTGATAAGCACCGTGTGGATGCACGGTGTGCACACTACAGTCAACTGATTAAATGACAAATATTGTCGCTGATAAATAGGATATCTTTGTTTAAACATGTAATAGTTTGTTTAATATCAAGGTGAACTTAAAAACTAAAATGATGTCTCCTCCAGACCATCTGTCACTCTGCAATCTGCTGGCCTGAGGATGTCACACCTATATGTAAACCTCTCTTGATCTATTTGTTCCCTGCCTGATCAATGCTATATTTACTGTATCACTGTGTCCTTTGAGTAGCCTATTCTTCCTGTCCTTTGATCAAGTCTTACCTCCTGTTTGAACCATTTGTCTGTCTGTAGGCCATGATTTGTTTATTGTGACTGTATTTAAACCGACTCTAATTTGACATGAGGAACTCAGTTGAGCCTGCCGGCCGTGAGGTTATGCCAGTGCTTAGGACCCTTGTGTCCTTGTTACTTGATTCTGATGCTATCCTGGACTTTGTTTTTGATGCTTCTTTGAATAAAGCTGCTGGAAACATACTACCTCATCATCTCTCGGATCCTACTTCTCTTATATTTTAGTAAAGGTTCTATTTCTTTTATTTGTATTTTATATTTATCAGTCGCTGTCGGGCAGAAACCTTGTATCGTCATATTCAAAAAGTAGTGAAAAAGCTCACAGCTTGATTTACAAGATACGTATTTAATCAATGAAAATTATTAACAGCAGCTTGTGACTAATTAACTACATTGGATCATCGAACACGGATTCCTTCTTTTATTTTTCTATTTCAGTTTAATTTGGACATACAAGCTTTCCACCTGACAGAGACGATAATACAGTAGGATCCAACAGGCGGGGCCTAACAAAACAAGTCAAGGGACGGAAATGAATAAATCACTCCACCATTAACGTGGTTGTGAGTAACGTCGGTCGTGTTCTGAGTCGTTCGTTGGTATTGAATCTCTATTGATTGGTGATCAGTGATCGATGTTCAACATGAAGACTGGTCCCCTCACAGCGCTGTGGTTGGTGTGTGTGTTCATGGCTGCTGAACACTTTCTGACATCAGGTTGGTGGATAAATAAACTTTATAACATTCTGGGTCTGGGAGCCCTAAAAAATGACTGACTGACCGTCAGTCGGGGGCCCAAGGAGGGAGGGTCCCGTTTCAGTTGAAACAGTTGAAACATTGCCAACGTTGCTACTGACAGTAGCGTAACCAAGAATTAGATTTAGGTTAGGCAGTCATTGTTTTTCTAAGGGAAGTGAGATCACACTTGGTTGTGGTTGGGGAGGCCTCTCTGCCTCCATGCTGGCTATATGCCACTGGCTAACATTTGTAACATGTAGGACACACCTTGATTCATGTCTGATTCATGCCTGTCACCTGTAAGCTGCTTTGAAAACCAACTACTGTATATATCCAAATAGTAGCCCAGAGGCAAACCCCCCCCCCCCCCACGGGCACCAAATACCTGCTGGTGGTCATCATGCAAGAAGTCCCATTTTCAAAAGCTCGAAATGTAAATTGGGTTGAAGGGCTTGATGTAGGCTATGTTTTGTAATAATATTAAAAATCTACAAAGTAACTATCATGTACAGTCACTGTCAGGTGGAATTCATTGTCAGTTTTAGCTTGTTATTGTCAAGCTGAAACTAATGGCTGTTTCAAAATGTTGTTAAACTGATCTTCTATTTATATTTAACAAATCTGTAAACCTTTGAAATAATGTCTACATGGTCACATTGTTCACTGTGTGTAGAAAGGGGGCTAACAGTTTATGTGTGGAGTCACATTGCCCTCTACTGGTAACAATGGTGTACTGCTGCTACTGTGTATCTATCTAGGTCGTCCTCAGACGAGCCCTCCATCGTTGTTTCCAGTCATCTCGGTTCTCCATACATCTGGCCAGCTCATTGGTGTTCTGTGTCCCTACGTCTTCCTTGAGTACGTCCACGTATGTTTTTGTGGGACGTCCTCGCGACCGGTGCCCATGTGTTGGCTCCCACAGTACCAATTTGCTGGCTGGAAGTTCCTGGTGTCTTTGGCAGTGTCCTGCTAGTCTCATTCTTCTGGTGGCAATTTTCTCGCTTACCCTTGGTATACCCTCATACAGGCTCCTGTTGGTAACATGTGCACTCCTGTTGATGTTGAGTACTGCACGCAACATTCTAGTGTAGCACCCATTTAGAGACTTCTGCAGGGTTGGCTTCAGGGTCCAGCATTCACTGCCATAGAGGAGAACAGACTCCACTGTTGCGAAGAAGAAGCTAAGTTTGATTTGGCGGGGGAGGCTAGAGTTCCATACACTGTTCATGCCGTTCAGGGCCCTCCAAGCGAGTGCCTTCCTTACTTTGAGGTCTTTCTCAGTTGAGTCGACCCATGCGCCCAGGTACTTGAAGTCCTTGACTTCAACACAGCTCCTTCTGTTGTTGTCAGAGGTGAGTGATCAGGTAGGTTATAGGTGATAACCTCAGTTTTCTTAGCATTTAGCCTGAGACCAACTTTGGCACACTCTATCTCCACCCTGTTCAGGAGTTCTTGTGCTTGTTCCATGCTGTCGGAGAGCAGGCTGATGTCGTCCGCATAGTCCAGGTCTGTCAGAACTACTGCGGGATGCCGCCTTGACCTCCTTGGTGTTAGCGTGAAGCCAAGCTCTTGTTCTCGTCCACCTATGGCTTTCCTGAGCGCATAATCTAGAACTATGATGAAGAGGTAGGGGGCTAGGGTGTCTCCTTGCATTACACCAGCTCGGATGTCAAACACCTCACTGCTGCCATCTGGGGTCACCACTTTGGCCCTTGTTCTTGCGTACATGGTCTCGATAGCCCGGAGAATGTTGGGAGGGACATTGTAGGCCTCAAGGATCTTCACCATCTTGCTTCTGTGGATAGAATCAAAAGCCTTTTTGAAGTCAATGAAGCACAGTACAGCTGCTAGGTTGTCCTTTTTCACCTCCTCTATTAATCTCCTTAATGCCAGGATCTGTGCTACGGTTGTTCTCTCCTCTCGAAAACCATTTTGGTTCTCTCTCAGGTGAGGGTCGATGGCATGCCGTATCCTGTTCAGTATCATTCGGTTGAAGACCTTAGCAGTGATACATGTCAGGCTGATGCCTCTGTAGTTGTCTGGCTTTGAGAGGTCCCCAGCTTTAGGCACCGGGATGATGTTAGACAGAGACCATATTTCAGGTTGCTTGTTGTGCTGTAGAGCATTGTTGCAAAAGTCTAGGATGAGGTTGTCTAGGTCGCAGTTCTTCAAGACCTCTGGAGGTATGCCATCTGGCCCAGCGCTTTTTCCCTCTCTCAGGGTGGATTTTGCCCTGGCGAGCTCGCTGATTGTGAAGGGTCCATCGTTGATGTTCAGGCCCTGGAGGACTGTTGGTATATTTCTCTCCACTCCCTCTTCCACTGATGTTCCCAGGAGCCTTTGGAAGTGGTCGAACCATGTTGCCACTCTCTCCTCTGGGCTGTGTCCCTCAACCTGGCCCTCCTTGGCCCTCTTCCGCCCTGTCATCTCATTTATTACCTTCCAGGCCTCCCCGTATTGCCTTTCACCTTGCGCTGCCTGCACTCTTCGCACACTTTCCATCACTTCCTCCCCTTTGATGGTGTCGTAGGTGCTGAAGAGAGACTGTTTGGCTTCGTTCAGTGTCTCGCGACCCTCCTCTGTTGGTTCACGCTCAAAGTTGAGTCGTGCTTCCTCCATCCTGCCTCGTGCTGCTACAACCTTCGGATGTCTGGACCGTGGTGGTGCTCTTACTCTGTTCAACACTGGTACGCACAGTCTGGTCGCCTCCTCATTCGCTGTGATGAATCTCCCATATTCACGGCTGGGCTCCTCTCCCCTATCAAGCTGCCGAAAGCGCTTCCTGACTTCCTCCGTGTACCTGGTTTGAAGGCCCGGATTGGTCGTGAATGCCTTCCAGTCATGCCGAATCTTGGGGCTTGGCTTGGGGACCCTGAGGCTCAGTCGCACCCTCATGGAGACCACACGGTGATCAGAGCCTACAGAGCTGAACGTGCTGTATGGCTCAGCGTTCAGGATGGAATTCCTCCACTTTTGCGTCACTAGGATATAGTCCAACTGATAAAGCCTAGGTTGCTCCCCAGGCCGTGAGGCTCGGTCTCGGAAAGTCCATCTCTTCCCTGTTCTCTTCCGGAACATGGTGTTCGCTGCCAGGAGCTGGTGTTCCATGAGAAGGGCTGTGAGGTATGTGCCGTTGCGGTTGGTAGACTCATGGTATGGGAATGGTGCACTGATGTGTACTGATGATCATTGCATTGACTTTAGTACTATTATGAATACTGCTACTGTACATAGTTTTGAATCTTGTAGCATGAACAGTTTTTTACTGGTTGAGTACTGAAATATGACACATACTTTACACATTTTTTTTTACTTTTGTCTGGCATTGCTACTTTTTTTTTTTTACTGCTAATTCCTCCATATGTATCAGCAACAACGTTAATGATACTTTAACTGAACTTGACTGAAATAATCTTCTCTCCACAGCTCAACAAGATGTGATTTACATTCCACCACAAGGAGTCCTTCGCCTGCTTCCAGATACCAGCTCTGTTACTAAACCCATCACTAGCATCCTGTGGAAACATGAACCCAATAAAGCAGCAGAATGGGATTTGGGTTTTGGTCCTGATGTGGAATACTATGGGACATTTAAAAAACGCACAGAACTGGATAAAGAAACTGGACTGTTGGTCATCAACGATATGACCATAGAAGATGGTGGAGACTACTCTGTGCACATCAACGGTCGACTGCTGAGCAAGACAACGGTTAAACAGATGAGTGAGTATGAACTGTGTCCTGTGAAGGTCATGGGTCTATCATGAAATGAACATGTATTGTGACTATGGCTTTATGTACAAGATACACTACACCACTATGATACCCAAGTACCAGTCAAAATACTTTATAAACATTAAGGATGTCCATAATTACAACACCAGAGGCAGCGCCACAGATCACTTTCAACCCAGAGTCAAAACCAACAAAGGGTCAAACTCTTTTTTCTGCTATACCACCAAAATGTGGAAAGCCTTACCGAAGGTCATAAAGGAGTGTGGATCACTAGCATCCTTTAAAATTGCCCTGAAAAACCACTTACAGGCAGCAGCCGTTCGCAACTGGTAAAAAAAACTAACCTAGCCCAACCCTACCCTCCCCTGCCCCTTCTTTGTATATACTGTTTGTTTAGACTTACTGTTTTCTTTTTTGTTTTTCTTTACATATCCACTGCATAGTACTGTGTTCTATTTGTCTGTCATTCAATGTTATATGAGATACTTCAATGGTTTCCAGTGGAAATAAGCTTAGTCTTTTCATGGATCTCCTTTTAGTAGACCTTGTACGAGTGAAATGTACCGTCATGAAACTGTACCTTTTCCTATGCAAACTTCTAATAAAGTCTTCAATCAATCAAATCCAAACCATAACTGATGGTAATATGTATCATATTCCATATGGATAAACAGTTTTCCCCAATCATAATAAAATACTCCACACAAGAAATGATGAATGTCCACACCAGGGAATATGCGTTTTGTGTTGAAGTTTAGTCAGAGTTCAAATTACTGTACAGCAGCAGTACAGTAGAGCAAAATCACCCATCGTTGCTTCTCTCTGAGTGACAAGCATAATGATTTCACAGATATATGGATTTACAGAATATATTAGTCACATTCTGATTGGACAAAGTTAAACATGACAAGTACAGTAGAGCAATGGATATCAGATGTTTTCGTGTTACAGGCACCAGTCGTAAGGGCAGACAGTATGTTTGGCGTTTTGTTATCCTGTGTCCTGTACATAATGACCTGATTGGCATCTCTCAGTGGTCATTCTCCTGCGTTAGTTAGTTGTTCGAAAACATCATGACATTGACACTGAAAATGGTATCTATACCATGTTAAACAACAATAACATATTTTACTATCAATTCCCTCCTGAGATAGCATTTGAAGTGTTAAATGTCAAGGCAGCATAAACAACAAGGGAAGAAAACATGGGTTAAACTTTTTAAAAGTATTTGAAACGGAAAACAATCATTGAAAATTTTAAGTCAACATAAACATTTCGATAGCTTTAAGTTTTAAAGAGGAGAGTTAAAAGAACTGTATATTTCCAAAGGTATTTAAGTATTTTTAAAGGTATTTAAATCAGAATACAACCAAAGGTGAAAATATTTTGATAATGAAAGATAAAGGACTGTATAATTTGGAATCATTAGGGGGAGTGCGTCAAAGGGCAGTCTGAGATTAAACCAAGGATATTTTCTCTTATAATTTGGGGCCTGTAACGTTTAGTTAACATGAGTTAGAATATTTTTATGAGAGAGAGGAGAAAATCACACGTTCCTTAAAATATATTGATAGGAAAAGGAAACCTTTGATCCATCAATAACAAACATTGTCCTGTCGCACCATGACAAACTTTATCACTAAATTTAGAATCTTTCCAAAGTTTCTTCACAGCCTCACCTGGGTTGATGGTGGGGTGCACTACAGAGAGTGCATTTAATGAAAGAGAATATATATATCTATATATGTTTGACGTTTTTAATTTGTTTGGTGAAGTCGCTTCACCTGAGATTGACGAATGTAGAATTTTGAAAATTTGATTAGTGTGGTGGAGCGTCATGGTCCATTCCTTGCTTGACCTATGACCTTCGCCAGGGTGTCCCAGCCAGGGGGGACTTTTTGACTCCACAACAGTAAGGTAGGACCTCTGTCCTCATCATTTCCAGTAAGGTTTTATAACGAATAGGACATTTCAGTTTTTAACATTTCCAGGACGAGGCTATGAGATCTTATCAAAAGAAGAGAGCTGTATGTTGGGACAAGACAACTGTAAATATTAACAAAAATGATATAGGAACTCATGTGACTTGAATCCTCGTACTCACGAAAAATGATCCTCCCTCACAGATCATGGGAAGAGATATGGACCGTCTGTCAATAGATAAGTCAATTAATCTGAAAAATAAAGTAAACATCAGAATTACTTGGAAGTTAAGACCATTGTGTGTATTTATGTATAGACATGTTTGATTTGTTTTAGATATACATCACCCAAGGACACGATTTGTGTCTAATTGTAATAAGTTTGTAGTTTGTTCTGTTAGGGGGAAACAGATTTAAACACGGTTAAGCAAAATTAAATATATATATTCTGGAATAAAATGAGATGAAAACCTAAATATTAATTCTCCAAGCACAACACATTCCCTCCCGTTTGCCACAGCCAAAAATATTGGGTGTGACAAAAATTGTTTTGTTGATGTTTGGAGGGTAATTTGTTAAAATAATGGTCAATAAAAATCAATAATCATATACAGTACAGAAGTAGAGTGTATGGTTAGACATTAGAGTTAAAGTTAGAGAGACTTTAAAGAAGTAAAATAATAATAATAAAATACATAACATAATCATAATGTCTTTTTTTTTCCTTTTTTTCCATAATGTGTAATCCCGTATAAGCCCAGTAGGGTTGTAATAATTGTGGAATTTGACTGAAAAGGTTTGAATGAGCCCAGCCATATAAATTGTTTTTGGAACGGTTTCAGCCTGCTGGGGGAGTAATCAAAGTACTTTTACTCAAGTAAAGAGGATAAGGGATTACCCAGAATAAACCAAGAAAGATAAATTAAAGGTTGAGTAAAACAGGTGGTAATATGTATCATATTCCATATGGATAAACAGTTTTCCCCAATCATAATAAAATACTCCACACAAGAAATGATGAATGTCCACACCAGGGAATATGCGTTTTGTGTTGAAGTTTAGTCAGAGTTCAAATTACTGTACAGCAGCAGTACAGTAGAGCAAAATCACCCATCGTTGCTTCTCTCTGAGTGACAAGCATAATGATTTCACAGATATATGGATTTACAGAATATATTAGTCACATTCTGATTGGACAAAGTTAAACATGACAAGTACAGTAGAGCAATGGATATCAGATGTGTTCGTGTTACAGGCACCAGTCGTAAGGGCAGATAGTATGTTTGGCGTTTTGTTATCCTGTGTCCTGTACATAATGACCTGATTGGCATCTCTCAGTGGTCATTCTCCTGCGTTAGTTAGTTGTTCGAAAACATCATGACATTGACACTGAAAATGGTATCTAATAACATATTTTACTATCAATAACAGCACACATACATACTGTAAATAGTGGATCACATTGTTTGACGCTGGTGGGTGTGTTATGTAGGCTATATATACAGTATAGCCTACATAACCCTTACCTGAAGAAGATCATACAGCCAACATGTTTTGTTTTAACTGCAGTCTGGAGACAACATCAGCAGTAAGTTGTCTTTATTCTGTTTCCTCAACAGAGAAAGTTCCAAAGGCAGTGGTGGGCACCAAGGAACCTTGTGATTCTGACTCCATCAGCTGTGAAGTGCACTGTGTCTTGCGTGGGGAGGTCACAGAGTCAGGGCCAGTCACCTATCTCTGGAAGAAAGATGAAGGGGAATGGATGGTGTCTGACTCTGGACTAAACTCTAATCAGCTGACTGTCACCAGGGATAAAGATGGGAAAGTTAAAACATTAACTTGTGCAGTGAAGAACGTGTTCAGCATGGAGCGGAGTGATCCTGAACGCAACTATCTTTATCATGAAGGTATGTAGTTTACTACATCATACACATTGAATCACTGTTACAGTCTTTATCATGAAGGTATGTAGTTTACTACACCATGTGAACACATTGAATCACTGTTACAGTCTTTATCATGAAGGTATGTACTGTATACCATGTAGTTTACTGTATATCATGTGAAAACGTTGAATAACAGTGCATGTGTGTGCCGTGCATGCGTATTAAATTCATAGAAATTTACCACTTAAGCCTTATTGTAAATAATTATGTTTAAAAAAAAATTATATAACCTAGTCTATATGTGGAAACATATAGCAGTGCATTGAAATTAAAACAAACATGTATTGTAATTTGCATTGTAAATAAAATCATCCTTCTTTCTAAAATGATATACCGAGCCAAGCATCAGGTTTTAGGTTTAATTTTTGTGAAGCTTATTCATTCTAACAGCTAGCTAGACCAGACATACAGGGCAACCAGTTGCTTTCCGGAAATATGTTACTTTCTTGAGTGTGTTTAAAATAATTTCCATTATTTAACCAATTTGTCAACAAAATGCAGAACATGTGTTTATTTTTCTTGAATTGGAAACAGATTAAACCCTTTTTTCTCCTCAGGACCTCCACCTGAACCTACACCCAAACCTACACCCATATCTACACCCACAGCAGCCATTGTGGGAGGTGTTATCGTTGCAGGAGTTATCGCTGCAGTTGGATTGGTGCTGGGGGTGATATTTCGTGGTAAGTTTCTCTACTGATTTTAAGTTACAAATAACTTACAACATTAGTTGGTCAGACGTTGCACTACCTTTAATGTTATATGCTGTACAGTATGTGTGCTGTATGTGGGCGTATCTATACATGCTGGAATATGTCATACTTTAGAGATTATGTGGAATTCATGCACTCAATTGTTTGTTGCGACCGTTAGGTCACAGTTACTATCAGAACCTCCACCTCATGTCCGTCAGTGAGTCTGTCACGCGTCGCTAATACACAACATTTTGTTACCTATCGACTTCAGTTCCTCCCTCCCATAGTTCCTCCCTCCCATTCCATCCATGAAGGCAGGTCACAAAAAGTTGTAATTTACACTGTGGTGTAACACTCAGTCACATGGGTCTGTTGCGTGTCGCTGATTGGCTGTGGCTTAATTGGCTCTTCTAACCTCACTCAGCTGTGCCGGGGGGCGCTCTCCATTCCGACATGTCGCTACTCCGACAGTGACTTCTTATTGTCGGAGTGGCAACACTAGGGTTACGGTAAGAGATAGTGTTAGTGTCGGAATGGTGACATGTCGGAAAGGAGACATTTTGGAATGGAGAGATGCACTCAGCTGTGCCCATCCTCTCACAGTTGTATAACACACATTCTTGGCTGTGACTTTCACACAGTGTTGGGGGATTTTTTGGGGGAAGTATTGTTTTTATATGTGGAGGTAGACTAGCTGTGCCTTCAACACAGCTAATATTACTGTTTGTCATTGTCATGTCATGTTGTCACTGTGTTTGAATTTCATCTCAGATCGTATCAGGAAGATGTTTTCATCACCTGAGTCTAAGCGTGAACGTGATCCTGAAGGTGAGTGAGTTTGAAAACTGCAGTTTGTGATGTAACGTGGTCTAATTAATAATATTTTTTCTGTGTCGAGATTACAACACAAAACACAACAGCAATATGAAAAGAAAAAGAATACAGATAACAGAATATGTAAATGAATATAATAACATTTCATCACATGATTTATCATCAATTAAAACAAGTAAAATGTAGATTGACCTTAGTAGATACATCTTAAAGTGACCTACTGTAGGGGGAGACAGAGTTATACTTAAGTGAAGCCTGTAAGGAGTTCCAGGTCTGTGAGGCACAACACCTGAAAGCTGACTTTCCATCCCTAGTGGAGACATGTGGAATTTCAAGCATCAAATAGTCCTCAGAGCGTGTATGATAGATAATAGTTTTCCACTGCAAAGGAGAATTTAAATTCTCTTTTGAAAACTGACGTAGTAAATAAATCCATATCATGAACATCCAATCAACATTTTGATCACATGTTGCATGGCCTCAAAATACCCTTTTTGTGCCTATCCCGGACAAGTTCGGGATTTTTTCAATCCAATACAATTTTTTTTTTTTTGCTATTTTACTTACCCTGAGCTGCTTGTAGAGATGTGGGTGGTTCTGGCTCGTCCTACGCTTTCCAATGATTGATTCTAGATGGTCCGACGATTTATTCCATTGAAAATGGTTTAGAATAAAGTTTAGAGCCCCCCCCAAAAAAACTCAATCTATACTGTCGGCCGCGTGACGTATTCCGGGGTGCCTATCCCGTTCTAGTCCGGGATATTTAATAAAATGAATTAATTAATCGGAGGCCTCAACGAAGCCCCGGTCTAATTTTCCATCCATGCCCCGGGCCGCTATTCTGTTTACATCGGCCCGTAATCGGGCAACGCCGCCGCACCGCGCTGCCCACTCCAATACAAACTCACATCTTTAGAGACCTTTTTCTCTGAACTGTGTTCCCAGGGCAGCAACAAAGTTTTTTTGCGGCTAAAATAGCTTCAGATCGGGCTTAAAAAATAAAGAAGCTAATAGCTAACTGTTAGCTAACTTCCTCCGGTCTTCATCCATAACAGTGTTTGCAGTGAAAGCCCAAGCTACTACTGCTTGTGTAGACGGAAGTTAGAGTGAAGGTCTATGCAGAAATGTCTGGCACTCTAGCGGCACCTTGTGGCCCCTGGCATTAAATCAGTTAATTAAAATGTTTACATTTAATAATAAAACAATAACAACTTAATTGGATTCATGACCACTTTGTGCTATTGCATTTTAATTTTCACATTAATCTTCTACTTTGTTTTCAACAACCAACCGCAAGGCAAAAGGAAAGCTCACACAGAATGAAAGAAGCTAGGTTTTAGATATGAAGCTGGGTGATGGAGACATGAATGAAGCAGTGTATTATTAGAGTCTATAGGGGACAAAAAAAATGAAAACAAACAGGAAAAACAGAATAATCTTTTCTCTGATTAAAAAATGCCCTACTTTACTTTTTGTATTGTCAGGCGATGTGCAATTCCATTGTAAAACTATTACTTTCACATTCTAGGACTGAATTCATTGTGTGTGTGTGTGTGTGTGTGTGTGTGTGTGTGTGTGTGTGCGTGCGTGCGTGCGTGCGTGCGTGCGTGCGTGCGTGCGTGCGTGCGTGCGTGCGTGCGTGCGCGCGCGTGCGTGTCATAGAATATCCACTAAGAGATCTTCCATCACCAGACAGTGATCCACCAGAACATGGTATGTACAGGATGTTTCTCTTTAGTTACTACTTGTCTATTGTTTCTCCACGAATTCTAAACTGTTAACGAAAAAACGTCCATGCCTATTTTGGGTACAAAATTGTGTCTATATTTTCCAAAACACACAAGTTAACACATTATGTTTGCTTAATGAAAAAAGAAAAGATAGGAAAAATCTAGCTCTCAATGTGTTGCACCATGACGTGTTGTGAGCTTGTTTATCAGCTATTTTCTGCTGTTTGAGAAATTGTATAGGTTTAAGTGGTTAATTACAGTACATGTAGATCAAATGTCAAACAACATATTTTTACATAGCTCAGCGATGAGTTGTGAACTGGTAGATCGCCTATTTTTGTTGTTCATAATATGACAAATTATGTACAGCTTGACTGGTTAATCAATAATTTAGATAATGTGAGATCAAACTGCTTTTCCATAGCTCAGTGGCTACAGCAGTAGAAACATGATGTCCTTTTAACATTAGAATGAGCAAGACCTCTTATTGGAGGACCACATCTACCATAACATGCTCTGTTCTTTGGTCATTTAGAAACTCCTGATCCTGTGTGTCAACAACTCAAGTCTAAGTTGAAGGAGAAGTTTGAGTGTTTGTTGGAGTGGACAAAAGGACCAAAAACACTTCTGAATAAGATCTACACAGAGCTCTACATCACAGAGGGAGGCAGTGGAGATGTTAATAAAGAACATGAGATCAGACAGATTGAATCCAGGAAACCAGACGGACTAGAAACAACAATCAAATTAGAAAACATCTTTAAGCCTTTACCTGGACAAGAAAAAACAATCAGAACAGTGATGACAAAGGGAGTGGCTGGTATTGGCAAAACAGTCTTAACACATAAGTACGCTCTGGACTGGGCAGAAGACAAAGCCAATGACATTTTCCATTTTGTGTTTACATTTACTTTCCGAGAGCTGAATTTGATGTTGAAAGAGAAGAAGAATTACAGCCTGGTGGAACTAATTCATCACTTTTTTGGTGAAATCAAAGAAGCAGGAATCTCCAGCTTCAACAGTTTCAAAGTGCTGTTCATCTTTGATGGTCTAGATGAGTTTCGGTCTCCTCTACGGTTCCAGAAAAAGAACATCTGGACTGATGAAACAAAACCAACATCAGTGGACGTGTTACTGGCAAACCTCATCAGTGGTCACCTGCTTCCCTCTGCTCGCATCTGGATAACCACACAACCTGCAGCAGCCACTCGGATCCCAAAGGGTTATGTTGACAGGGTGACAGAGGTCAGAGGGTTCACGGACCCCCAAAAGGATGCATACTTCATGAAGAGATTCAGTGATGATGAGAACCAGGCCAGAACAGTCACCTCACACATCAAGACATCACGAAGCCTCCACATCATGTGTCACATCCCAGTCTTCTGTTCGATCATTGCTTCAGTTCTGGAGAACATGTTGAAAAAAGCGGTGAAAATATCACTGCCAAAGACACTGACTGAGATGTACCTCCGTTTCATGGATGTTCAGTCTGAACAAACCAATGTGAAGTATCATGACAAAGATCAGACATCGGCTGACTGGGATTGGAATAAGGCCATTCTGTCTCTGGGAAAACTTGCTTTTGAACAGCTGAAGAAAGGCAACCTGATCTTCTATGAAGCAGACCTGATAGAGTGTGGCATTAATATCAGAGATGCAGCTGTGTACTCAGGAGTGTTCACCCAGATGTTTAAAGAGGTGAAGGGTGGGTGGTACAAGGAAGAGGTGTTCTGCTTTGTTCATCTGAGTGTTCAGGAGTTTCTAGCTGCACTTTATGTCTTTGTCCGATTCATCAAAGATGGTGTCAACCTACTGTCAACCTCCAAGCGGTCCAAGCTATTTAGAGGCAAATCTAAGATCAAACACCTCTACCAGAGTGCTGTAGACATGGCCTCACAGAATCCAAATGGACACTGGGACTTGTTCCTCCGTTTCCTGCTGGGCCTCTCATTGGAGACCAATCAGAGTCTCTTACAAAGACTTTTGGCCGATCAGGAAACAGTCGGGGTCAATGAGAATCCATCTCCAGAGAGCATCAATCTGTTGGGAGAGACAGGAAGTAGCGATCAGACCAACCAGGAAACAGTCGAGTACATCAAGAAGAAGATCAGGGAGAATCCCTCTCCAGAGAGAAGCATCAATCTGTTCCACTGTCTGAATGAGCTCAATGATGATTCTCTAGAAGAGGAGATCCAACAGTCCCTGCGTTCAGGATGTCTCTCCACAGAGAAACTCTCTCCTGCTCAGTGGTCAACTATAGCTGTCATGTTGCTGTCATCAGGAAAGGATCTGGATGTGTTCGACCTGAAGAAATACCAAGCTTCAGAGAAGGCTCTCCTGGGGCTGCTGCCACTGGTCAAAGCCTCCAGTAGAGCAGTGTAAGTGCACTGATAACTGGATACATTTAATATATTATATCATTGTTCTGTTATAAGAAAGAGAATTCAAGCATTAAACCAGTTCAGCATTCCTCACTTCAAGGTCAAGGTCAAGGGTCAAGGGTTGTACTTTATTGTTACATCTTTTGTACAGGTACATAAGAGTAAAACTTATTTTTGTTCGGCTTCCTTCAGACAATGCAGTGGTAGAACAACAAAAAACACAACACATCTAAGATAAAAATATAAGTAATAATAATAATAATGGCTTAGGAAAGAAAGAGTGCAAAAGGCAAATGAACAAAGAGAATGTAAAAAGCATCCTCAGCTGTACATGTGCATAAAGTTTGGTATATTGTATACACCAATGGCATTATTTTTCCGTACTAGCTACTGTACAATAACATTTTGTAAAAAAAAACTTCACAGTGTGTTCCATGTGCTACAGGTTGGCATAATTAAAGACTTCACGGTATATGTATATATATATATATATATATATATATATATATATATATATATATATATATATATATATTAGGCCTGCAATGATACACAAAATTCACGGTTCGATTTGGATCGATATTTTGTGGTCACGGTTCGATATTCTTTCGATACACAAAAAAAAAGAGATTTTTTTTCCCCCCAAATATTTATTCAAAATAATTTTGTTTCAACTTTCAACAACATCCATATTCTTATTCTAGGGAGATATTCAACATTTTCAACAACAACAATATGCTAGGTAGATAGTCAACATTTTCAACAACACCATATTCTAGGGAGATATTCTACTGAGACAGTCTACAACATCCATATTTTAGGGCAGGAGATCCCCAGCCAAAAATACTTCATTTGGTCAAAATCAGCTTAACCACTTTAACCCTTATAACCAATCTAGCTTGTAGATCTTCTGTTTTCAAAAAGATCTCACCTGAAAAGCTTGTATTTCTCAGCACAATATATTTTCAGATGTTGGTCAACTGACAAATACATATGAATTTGAGGGTTCCTGATATAAACTGGTTTGAGAACCACTGTTCCATGGTGTGTTCTTAGTAGCATATAAAACAAATGCACCTTATGGAATAGCACTTGACTCATTTGCTGCTGTGCATTCTTAGCAACATATAAAACTAACTGTAAAATGTAAAAAAGTAAAAACAATTGTTCTATGATATTTGATAGAGCTACAGTATAATTCACCCATCTTCTGGGGTGTCTAACATATCTCCTTATAAAATAAATGATACCTCACCCATCTTCTGGGGGGTGTTTTTAGCAGCATAGAACACAGATCCTTATAAAATAAATGTCTCTCTGATTGAGCTACAGTATGCAGCATACAAAACAAATGTACCATGGAGTTACACTTGACCTGTTTTCTGTGCATTCTAAGCAACAGACAAACTAAAACAGTACCTTGTAAAAATAAAAATAAAATACAAATAAAGTAAATGTGCTATGATATTTGATAGAGCTATGAATCACCCATCTTCTGGGGTGTCTAGCAGCATAGGACACAACATAGCTGTGCATTCTTAGCACAATATAAAACAAAAACAGCACCTTATAAAATGTAAAATAAATAAATGTGCTATATCTGATAGAGCTATAAATCACCCATCTTCTGGGGTGTCTAGCAGCAGGACACAAACATATCTCCTTATAAAATAAATGATACCTCACCCATCTTCTGCGGTGAGTTTTAGCGGCATAGAACACAGAAACTGGTTGGTCCTTATAAAATCAATGTCTCTCTGAGTAATACCTCACTCACCCATCTTCTGGGGTGTGTTTTAGCAGCATAGAACACAGAAACTGGTTGGTCCTTATAAAATAAATGTCTCTCTGAGTTATACCTCACTCACCCATCTTCTGGGGTGTGTTTTGGCAGCATACAGTAGTACACAGAAACTGGTCCTTATAGAACAAATGTCTCTCTGAGTAATACCTCACTCACCCATCTTCTTGGGTGTGTTCTTAGGAGCATATTAAACAAAAACAAGTCCATAAAAGAATGTATTAATAGAAAATAAAATACACTCCTTGTAACTAAATCTACAGTATGTGAGGGGAGCTACATCTCACACGCATCTTCTGGGTGCCTAATTACTTTAGGTGCATCTAAATCCTCATGTTTTTCTTCAGAAAGATGAGGATATCGACATTTTCAGGTGTCAGGCAAGATCTGCTTGCTGTGACAATGTCACCTGCAGTGGAAAACACCCTCTCACTAGGGACAGAGGTTCCGGGCACAGCCATGTAGCGCCATGCCAACATGGCAAATCGAGGGTACATTTTGTCATGTTCTTTCCACCATCCCAGTGGATTAGCATCCAGTGCAATGCAGTCTGCAGCCCTGAAGAGGGCGACCTCCTCCTCTGCCACTGTAGCTGCAGACCTGGTCCTTGGCTGGGTCCTGAACAAGTCTCCCAACAATTCTGCCATGGCTGACTTCTTTTGTGGTGGAGATGATGGGTCCACTGAGTCATTCTCCATGGCTTCTGTTGTTTGGCCCTAAACAATAAAAACAACATGTTTGTTAACATCAGTTTATGTCAAAGGTCTTCAACAGGGGGCCCAGGACCCCTAGGGGGTCCTCAGAGTTACTATAGGGGGTCCTCCAAATCTTTGTGTGATAGAAACCTTTTTCCTCTTTTTTATATTAACCACTGAACCCTAGCGTCCATATTCTGAGAACTTTAGCACAAAAAAAAGATAGCAGATCTACAAGCTCGCAGTGCGAGGCATTGTGAGCTTGTAGCTATTTTTTGCAAAGAGGGTTGGTGTAGAGGGGAAAAAGAGCAGACTAGGTACAGAGTGAAAGGCCAAGTTTATAAAGTATTGATGCGGTTTATGTGGTTAAATATCTGAAAATACAAATTGACATGAATCCAAAATACACTGATGATTGTGCTGTCAAACAATGGAACTACTGTAAATGGAATCTATGAGAAGGATGTGGGGGTCCCTGCTTCATCTCTCTCTCTCAACTAAAAATGTTGAAGCCTGGTTTATATGATTTGTTTATTACAAAATATTACTCTAGTAAAATAAAAGGACATGAATTAATAAAATAATACCTACTTGTTCAATGATCGCCACGATCTCAGTGGTGAGTGTATCTTGGACTCTCTGGCAAGTGGCAGCATCCAGGTGTTGCAGAGACTTGAATCGTGGATCCAAAGCAGTGCTTCTGTGCAGGTACTCCTGAAGCACAGGGTCTGTGTATCTCTTCTCCAGATCATTCCTGATGGCTGCTTTGACATCCCTCACTGCTGGGCAGTCATCAGCACACGGTTCCATATTGCGCAGGATTGATGTTTTGAATGGCAGGATCATGGATATGGATGGAGATTTCTCAGTGCACATAAGGGTAGTCACAGTTTTCAGGGGTTTCATTACTGTGACGAGTTGTTCAGCCAGTCTCAGGTCATTGTCAGACAATGTGGAAAGGTTTTTGAGATTCTTCTTCACTCCCTTGTCTGTCATGGCAGAATAGACTGCAGCCTGCTGCTCAACGAATCTCTCCATCATATCATGAGAGGAATTCCACCTCGTTGGTACATCTTGGACTAGTTTGTTATCAACAAGCCCCAGCCTCTCCTGTTTTGTCTTCAACGCAGCTGCTGCTGTTGAGCTTCTATGAAAGAAGGTGACAATTTTTCTCATCTTTGCAAGAAGATGAGAAACCGGCTGCACAGCCATTCCTTTCTGAGCAGCTAAATTAACGTGAGCAAAGCACCCTATTTGTGGCCCGAGGCCTGCAACTCCAACAGCATTAACAATATTTCTGGCATTGTCAGTCGTCACAGGGATATTTGTATTAGGTCGCTGCAACTTCCAAGCGTTCACAACATCTGTCAATCCGTCTGCCAAATCATCTGTCATGTGACTGTCAAGGAGGGACATCTGAAGAACGCAGCCTTTCATCTCCCATTCAGGAGTAATGTAATGTGCGGTTGCAGTGAGGTAGCTCTGTGTAGCTCTTGACGTCCAGCCGTCTGATGACATAGAAACAGCGGGTGCTTCATCTAATTCTGCCTGTACTTCAGCTTTTGTCTTGTAGTACAAAGCAGGAATTACCTCCTCAGAGAAATGGGTTCGTGAAGGAATCGTGTAACGGGGATCAATTACCTTCATCATGTGCACAAATCCTTTGCACTCCACTGTATTGTAGGGTCTCATGTCCGCAGCGAGAAAAACACCAATCGCCCTGGTAATGTCCTGTGCCCTCTTTGAGCCCCCAGGGTATGGTTCTTTAAAAGCTCTGTGTAGTGTTTATTGCATTAATGATCCCCCCTTTTTTTGTCGTGTTGTGGTTTTCTCGATATCCACACTGGGGTGATGTCTGAGTAAATGACTCGTCATGTTTGTAGTATTTTCAGTGTTGTAAGTTATAGTTGTGTAACACTTGCGACATATCGTAGCCGTTTTATCCACAATTCTTGCACCATTCTCGTCATACCTAACTGGAAAACCAAAGTGGTCCCAAACGCCAGATTTGCTGGACTGTGGAGGATCTTCTATTTCGGGTTGTGCTCTCTGTGTAGCCATTGTATCAACAGGTTAGCTTAGCAACATGTAGCGTCAGCGTCTCTCTCTGCCCCTGGCCAGTGCCTGCATGTTTTTCCTGTGTGTGTGTGAGGAGGAGGGGAGGAGCGCTGGAGCCGGTCATAGAGCTATAATAGTAGAGCAGGTTGGTATAGGCTGCACAACAGAGTGCAGATCTGTCTTAATACAACTCTGATTTAGCACAAGAGAGTTGATAAAATGTTATATAATTAATTATCGTTCGGTCGTTCGGTACGTTGTGCGTACCGAACCGAGACCCCCGTATCGAACGGTTCGATATCGGTTCATTTACCGTTTCAGCATTGATATATATATATATATATATATATATATTTATGTACAGTAGGTGCAATTCAGCCTCACAGTAACTATTTTGCACCGTTTGTGAGGCTCGAGCATAATAGTGCAGGGAAGGGACGAGTGGGGTGGGGGAATGGCGGGGGGAGTTTGTCGCCCTGGTCGACTAATGATTCACTTGACAAATAGTGAAAAATAGTTTTAAAAAACAGAAGCTACATTTACAATGTATTTAGCAGATAGACTTGCAGACAGATAGACTTATGTTATGGAATGGAAATGACAACATAATGGTAAAATAATGATAGCATTGTTAATAATATATGGTATGAATTAATATTTACAAATTACATGTTTCTTTAAAACAAAACACAAACATATTGATTTCATCCATAAACGTTTGTTTCTCCAGGCTGAGTGGCTGTAACCTGTCAAAGAGATGCTGTGAGGGGTTATCATCAGTTCTCTCCAACTCCTGTAGTCTGAAGGAAATTGATCTCAGTAACAATGATTTGACCGATTCAGGAGTGAAAAAACTCTCTGCTGTACTGGGGAGTCCAGACTGTACGCTGGAGACACTCAGGTCAGTATTCCTGAACATGTACAGAACACCATTCATATCCTGGTTTAGCCTGACTATTTAATTTATATACTTTTAGGTGGAGGCAGTCTGATACTGAATACATAGTTATCTTTCTTTTACAGATTTGTTTTGTATCACTAATAAACTAATTATTTCATCACTAATGTTTCTCCAGGCTGAGTGGCTGTAACCTGTCAGAGAGATGCTGTGAGGGGTTATCATCAGTTCTCTCCAACTCCTCTAGTTTGAAGGAAATTGATCTCAGTAACAATGATTTGACCGATTCAGGAGTGAAAAAACTCTCTGCTGTACTGGGGAGTCCAGACTGTACACTGGAGACACTCAGGTCAGTATTCCTGAACATGTACAGAACGCACGCACGCACACGCGCACACACACACACACACACACACACACACACACACACACACACACACACACACACACACACACACACACACACACGCACACACACATAGATTAACCAAAAATACAAATGACTTTTGACAGACTTCAAACACAATAACCCTGTGACGTGTGTGTGTGTGTGTGTGTGTGTGTGTGTGTGTGTGTGTGTGTGTGTGTGTGTGTGTGTGTGTGTGTAGGTTGTCAGGCTGTATGGTCTCAGAGGAAGGCTGTTCTGCTCTGGTCTCAGCTCTGAGATCCAACCCCTCCCACCTGAAAGAGCTTGATTTGAACTATAATCACTTGGGAGACTGTGTGGAGCATCTCTCTGCTGGAGTGAACGATCCAGGCTGGGGATTGAAGACTCTCAGGTAGGGAAAGACACGCTGCCACTCAGTGCCAATGGCTTCTAGTAGGTTTAGAGGAGGGAAATCATACTCTGATGCTGTATAGCAGGGCTTTTCAACTGTTCTGTGCCCTAGACAGTTTGAAGAGTCCCTTTCTTCAATTCTAAACATTAATATGAATTCTGGTTCTAAATGTGAAGAGACTCCACTCCATCACAACATGGTTGATGCCTACCATGTCTGTGCTGACTGACAGACTGTAAAGGGTCACATGTATTTGAGAAAATAATGTAACTCAGTGGGACTGAATTACCAGGGCCCAAGGTGGAGGGGCCTTCATTATTTTATACTTTAGCTATTGAAAAATAGCTAAAGTTTTTGAAAAGTTGTGAAAATGTGTGCAAATCTTGCATGTATTTTTAAGCGAACATTTGTAAATGTTGCTTCTGGGGGTCCCTGGAACTGAATATTTTTAGATGGGGGTCCGTGACCAAATACATTTTGGGGTCCTTCACATGAAAAGGTTCGAACACCACTGACATAGAAACATAGGTTTTAAAAAAAAAAAACAGGATTTCAAATATTCAAAGACTTGCACAAATTTTAAAAAATAGCAGATCTACAAGCTCGCAGCGGGGCACCTGGTGCCGCGCTGTGAGCTTGTATATCTGCTATTTTTCAATAGTTAAAGCACAAAATAATGTTTAATAATACGTTCCCAGTCTAAATGGGTTATGGATGAAGTTGTTTACAGGGTGACCTGAGACAAACATGTTTTAGAACCTCTGCTATAGACTATGAAGGCCTGACTTTGTCTCTCTTCCTCCCACAGTGTGGACCATGGTGGAGAGAAGAGGCTGAAACCAGGTGTGAGGAAGTGTAAGTGTTTATTTTGTTTTATTCATGAAATCAAAGCAGCACAACAGCATGATGTGACATTCACTCATTAACATCCTACTGTGAATGAAGATTAGATGATCATAATCATCAGCAATTAAATGAACAAATAGGTCTTTAATTACTTTTATTAATGTAACTTCTCTATGAAGCAAAAGTTGATGTGGGTTTTAATAATATTCCTATTCTGGGAGGAACGTACGCTGAAAATGTGTTGGTGAAGAGGTTGATGGAGACGGGAAAAAGAGCAGACCAAGTACAGAGCCAAAGGTGAAATTTACTAAGTATTGAGGGTTTACAAGGTTAGATAGTAAGTGTGATTTTAATGTTTTTAAGGAAACAGAATCTTAAAGGGATAGTTCACCCCTAAAATGACTTGTTATCTATTGATTACTCACCCCATGGAGACTTGAATTCAGAGATATGTTTTTTTAGACGCAGCAGCTCTGCTGGTAGGACTCCTGGGCTCCTATGTGTCTGCTGTAGTTGCTCCACAATGGACCATTCACATGTTATTTCAAAAGTTTAAACATTTTGTCAAATGCTTTTGAAAATAGCAGATCTACAAGATCGCATGTGAAACGTGAGCTAGTATACCAGCTTGAATAGATTAAGTATGACATAGGGCTGTAAAAAGTACAGCTTTGATTTGATTGATGGTGATCGTAAATAGTGATGCAAACTCATTCATAAATACACTATTGTAGTCTACATATTGATAGGTGATAGATGACTCAATCATACATACAATTGATAGACGTCTACATATAGAACCATTGATACAACATTATCCATTTTTGTTTTCGAATCAATTTCAAGCGTTGCACTCTGCACTCTAAAGTGTGTGTGTGTGTGTGTGCGTGCAAACGTGAGTGCGTACAAGTGTGAGAGACAGAGAGATACAAACAGAAATCGGATGGACAGAGTGTTACAGTGGTTTCACTTTAATTTCTCTTATTCTGAAATTCTTCTGGCATTTATACTTTTTGCCGTATCGAAAATAATATCAAACCGTAACCCTTAAATATGGTGGCAAACTGAACTGTGAATTTAGTGAACCGTTACAGGCTTAGACTGTACATACTTATTAACTGTTCTGCTGTCGTTGAATCTGACTGTATATACAGTAAAGGTATAATGACTTACTGTACGTCGCTCCGCTCCCGCCCGCATCGGTAATGTCCGCGATTTGTTTACAACGCACGTCGGGCGTGCACGCGAAGTGAACGTCCTCCATAGTAAATCCATTGAGAGGTCCATAAAGAGACTTCATTTACTCCAAAAGAGACATTGTACATTATACATGGCCTGTATAATGTACACAAATACACTCGGCTGGGCGCAGCCATGATTCTCTTCTGGGCTCACACTGTCATAACCCAGTACGCAAATAGCGCCATCTTGGATATGGCACAATGCATTCCGGGTATTCGCAAAGGTCTCTGGGATTGTTTGGGTCCATGCGCATCCAACGCTAGGGGCGCATCTCAGAACCGCAATTGGGTTTGATGATAGTCTTGGAGGATGACGGACGCAGATGACCAATATAGTAATTTAAATGTTCCTCATCTAAGACGCTATCTATTAGGCCGTGACATTGTTGTGTCAAATGCATTAAAGAAGGATTTAGTTGCCTGTTGCCGTGCAGCATGTATTTTAAATCTGCAACCACCAAAACAATACGCTACAGATTACAGAAATAGAGGACCAGAGGAGGTCCAAACTAATTTTAGATGGGGGTATAATTTGTCTTCCCCATCCTGATACCCTCCGAAACGGCTGGGAAGACGTCATGCTATCCACAGTTGTTACAAAGTGCTATAGAAGTAAGTCTAATAGTCCGTTATTGTCTCCAGGTTGGCAGAGGTAGCGCCCAGGATTACATTAGATAATATAATTAATTGACACCGAACATGGGTTACAACATCGTGGGATAAAAACAAACAAACAAATAAATATTAAGTCTATTAATAAGAATCAAATCACGTTTGCTGCAATAAATAGGCATATATGCCATTGACTGTTAAAATATTGAATTGGCTCTTAATTATAAAGACCACCGGCTATGTGGCCACCTGGCCAAATGCTGTTATTAGGCTATTTTATAATTTAAGCCTATTATTGTTATTATTTTGATAAAGTAGAACCACCATTAAAAATTCATAATCATTTAAAGTTTGTATCGTGCTCGGACTCTCTGTCCTGACAGCTTGCTGCTGCTGCTGTTATAGATCAGCCTATTTGTCGTACGATGGTGTTGCGTGCTGAAAATATCAGAGCTACAGGCTCACAACACGTCTCAACTCGCCAGGTTGAGAGCTTGTATATCTGCCATTTAGATATGCAGAAACACCGTCGTACGGCGAAGGCTCGAAGCACATTTTCTCCAATTTATCAGCGCGGTGTACGGGACTTGGTTCGCTTGGAGTCGGGGGTTTAGGTTTACTGTTATGACAAACAGAACCGGGCGTGATCTAAACCGGACCCGGTTGAGGATAATAAAACAGGGATACAAACTTCTATGGGTCGTGGAATTAGTGCCACTTGGATACGAGCAAGAACAGTGATTGTCTGATCACAGCAATGGATGGATTAAGTGCCAAGAAAAGTGGTGAAAGTTGGTGACGATGCAAGCAAGTTGCTTGCGCCATCATGACATAACATTAACAAAACAAAACATGTTTGCATATTAAGGTTGAATGAGATGTAAAAGCCCAAATCATATGAATTGGTAGGCTACTGTGCGACCGCATCGCGCAAGCAGTTCCCTTGCGCCCACTTTATTCATTTTATTTTTTGGCAAGCCCTCTGAGTCTGCACGAGTAGATTAATATAGACATTATTTTGTTAATTATAAAAACAGTAACAGATTGCATCTGTGATAAAGTGGAAGAAGTGCAGCGCTATAACATAAAACAGTTTAATAATCGGCACGTAGAGAGCAAAGACGCGTACACTCAAAGCATATCCCAAGCAGCTGAGACGCTCATGGACCCATTTACTCCCAGATAGCTTTGCGCTTACCCCCAATGCAACGCGAAATATCCAAGATGGCGGTATTTGCGAACTGGGTTATGTGACTAGATGACGTAATCGTTGCCGTCAAGTGATAATCCAAAAAAACAAAAACAACCCCCTTCCGGCCCTTCAAAATAATAGCGGCGGCCTACGGAGGAAACGGCGCGGCACCAAGGCACCAAGCATCCCTTGTCGTCGCGTGGGCTTTAATTCTACCGCTTAAACAGCGGTCCCAATAGGTTCTCTGTATAACAGGTCAAAATTCCCAGGTGTATCAATTGAACCCCCGTTCAATACTGGAAATGTACTTAAAGGCATACCATGTAACTTTCCCAAGTAGTGGTAGTGGTCACTAGCGGTATTGCAGGTACCGGTATTTCCAGTGTAGTTCCTACACTAACCAAGCTAGCATTTGTAAAACAAACAAAGCAAATACAAAAGGATAAGCCTAGCTGGAGCTAGACTTCATCCCCACACATGTTAAAACCTATGGTTAAAACATGGAGGGGATCTATACGCAGTTACTAGTTAGCTGCATAGTATATAGGCTGGCCCCAGGCTAACTCAGCGCCGTTACCGAGTTATGTGCCGTTATGGACAGAATAGTAAATATTCGTCCCCCCGACTTTCGGCGGGGGGATAGAAGCTACAAGCTAAGCTACCATTCATAAACATTGAAAGTTTGGGGGAATGGTGCATCGCTGCAGTATTGACTCAGAGAACACAATATGATTGCAAATGTAAGAGTAGCCCAGAGTCAATAACAATGTCTTTAGGAGATTCGGATGTATTCAAATTCAAATACTTGTGAATGAACACATTAAACAGGACGGTCGTCAGAGGGCTACTGCTACAACATCCTTTGACCAGCGTTGCTATCCATCGTATACATTGACTAAATTCTATACCAACGTATGGTATGCACTTGCACTAAAAGTACAACAATGACAAAGAGCAAGTATGTTTATTTTTTTACAAACTTACCAGTTCAAAAGAAAAAGAGCCAGTTTCCAATCAGTGGGGAAGTTTTTTTCTTTCCTCAACTTTTGCCACCTCTCGTGTATATGCAACATGAAGCAGATAAATCCGTGATTTCTGCCGTAGCTGGTCATATTCTTTTTGTTTTTGAATATCCTGTGTTTTTTTCCTTTTCGTGGGTGGAGGATTAGTTCCAGGGAGCTCAGGTTTTTTCGGCTGTTGCTTCTCCATAGTTCAGCTCCAGAATAACTACAACCAAGCCAGCCTGTGCTAGCGTAATGGCTGATGTTATTTGCAAATTTAAGGCCTTTGTAAGACCTAGGGAGCTCTTTTGTGGATTATACCCTTATAATCCTGGTCAGAACTAACCATTAAAACCTAATGACGCAACAACCTCGTTTTACTCTTGTGAAGAAGTTAAAAACCCAATTAATTGAGGTTATAAACCCTCAATAGTGACCTGAAATAATTCTAGGAATCTTCTCTTTAAATACAGGAAATTGTAAATTTATTAAAATAATTTGCAAGACAGTGTTAAGCAAAATAGAATACAAATATAATAATCAGGTAGAAAGTATATAAATTATGCAAAACCTAATTCAATAATTAACATCAGTACCTCCAATAAAGAATAATCATGAAGTTCCAAATAAAAGTGTTCAGATAACTCCTGATAGCGTATCGCAATCCTGTACGGTATTGCGTGGATCAACAACAAATGCTTATTTTAATTCTAGAAGTACATACGATGTCAATACCTAACAATTAAAATCAAAAGAACTTACTCTGCACCTGTTCATTTGGAAGAGAGAGAAAATAAGTTGTACAGGCTTACCTCCGCTTCTATAAGAATAACCCATTAGTGAATGCCAAGGCCTGTTAACCAAGGTCATCCACCATCTGGGGGGGGGGGGGGGGGGAACTCTGCTTAACTAATTCAGGCATAGACTCTTTGGCTAATTTTAGGTTCTAAGAATTATCTATTTTAGTATAAGTGCTATATTGTCTCTATTTAAACGGAGATCAAATTGATTCTCCGGGCTAGGTCAACATGCTGTAACTACTGATAACCTCAGGTATTCAGATTCTATGCCTGAGAGCCCCCAAGAATCCTCCTTGTCCTGCATCTTTTAAAGGGCAAAAGGCCTGCCCCCAAAGTTTCTCTCTTCCTCCATATGAACCAATCATACATAGCTCCTCCACCAAATTTGCTTAAAGTATTTCCGGAGTATCTATTACAGATTACAAATTACATTACATGTACAGTATATCAGCTGTTATTCCTGCTGTGACTTTCCATTTGGCACATACAGTCTTGCGCAGTTTCTTCCAGTCGGCAGCGCCCTGTTGCGCCACATCCCTGTTCTGACACAATGTTACATAACTGCTTTTACAGTAATCAAACAACATTTGTGACCCTTTGACTTCTTCAGTGAACATGGTTACATCAACTGAAAAGTTAAAATATATACTGTATATGTTATATATATCTATATATAAAAATCCTGACCTTAAAGATTTAGAAAGAACAAATATATATAAAGTCTAGAATAACTTAACATATATATATAAAGTCTAGAAATTAGTGCAATAGAATAGTAGCAAAACAACACATCTCTGATTAGCCCCCACTTCTCCTAATCCGTTCTCCCTCCAACTCCTCCTCATAGATGATTGTCTCCACTCTTTCATCCCATGTGTGTGTGGGGGAGAGGCCTGGTGTAACCAGACGTCGAAACTCCTCCAACCTTTTTCCGTTTCATCCCAATCCAGCGTGTGCATCAGCCCGCAGCAACCGCAAACCCTCATCAAATATATCCAGCTCTCTCTGCAATTCCTCATCTGACTTAGGGCCTGTCACTTCCTCAACTATCTCTCTGCGCACCTCTTCACCTAACCTTCCCTGTACTATTCTCAGTCGTCTTGGAACTGGGAAATCCTCCTCCTCGCTGTCACTTCCTGCAATATATATAGGGGATCCCCCAACATCATTGCGTCGCTCTATAATTCTTGCGGCTGGAGTCCCCAGTTCCCTTATAGCTGCCCTATTGATTTCCCTAATCTGGTCTAAACCTGACAGTCCCTCTCCTGGGTCGTCCC
This sequence comes from Nannobrachium achirus, assembly GCF_963921795.1. Classification (NCBI taxonomy): domain Eukaryota; kingdom Metazoa; phylum Chordata; class Actinopteri; order Myctophiformes; family Myctophidae; genus Nannobrachium; species Nannobrachium achirus. The sequence goes on from NC_137829.1 coordinate 40,639,065, forward strand.
TATTCTGGGGAGGGGCTGCTGCCTGAGTTTGGGTTGCTACCTGGATTCGAGTGGGGGGTCTTACCATGGGTCTCACTATCACAACAGGTCGTTCATACTCTCTGTATGGATTTTCGCTTTCTCCTAAGAACTTCCGTTTAAGTGGGTTGCGAGCGGACTTGTCGTTAAAGAACCATTTGTTACTCAAGGGGTCACGTACGATCCTGATCTTTGAGCCGTGGGGCATCGGGGTGCATGTGCACTCGGCGACACCCTTCAGATTAAAAGGCAGTAATTGTGTTACAGTAATAGTTATTGTACATACTAGTAAGACGCCTCATATAGTTAACTATTTACCAGATCTACAAGCTCACAACTCGATGGGTCACGTTGTGAGCTTGTAGATCGGCTATTTTGCAATACAAAAGTGACAATGAAAGTGGTTAAAGGCCTGTCCATACACTCAGAAAGGTCTGTTTCAACTAGAAAATGACGTCATAAGCAACTTCTGAAAAGCACTACCCAGAATTAGAGTTCAGAAATCTGCACGTATAGGAAAGTCGGAACTCTCTGAAGAAAAGTTGGGTTTTGGACGGTATGGAGATGTGATGACACGCCCAAAGAATATCATTATGTTACAGTAGGTCACATGGTCTTTCTCCAACCAGTCTGAAAAGGGTCCGAAAAGGAGCCTCTGCACAGAGTGACTGCGCTGTTAGCAGTGAATGTGTACTTGGTCTGTCGTACGGGGCCGTGCACATACAAAATAGATGATTTACAAGCTCACAATGTGTCACGTCCGCAACGCTTTGTGACCTTGTAACACAGTTATGTATTCTGTCACCACACACACACACACACACACACACACACACACACACACACACACACGCACACACGCACACACACAGGGTTAGGGTTAGGTTAGGGAGTGAAGACTTCAATATATTGTCCTAGGCAAAGTCAATGCCTAAGATGCAGTATAGAGAATAGTGCTTTCGCCATCTTGTTTTTTAAAAAGAAAGAATGTTGCAATTTTAGATTGGGTGGTTCCCCTAGTTCATAAAATCATACAGGTCATCTTGTATCCTGTGGGTTTTATGTGTGAGACTGTTAGGGCTATGATTAGGGTTATAGGTTTAGGTAGAGGGTTTTGAGTTCAATCGGGATTGTCACATCAAGAAACACTGTTTGTGGTTCCCTAATGTACCCAGTCCCGAGAGAATGATTGCACGCGCCATTCTTTGAAACTAAGAAAGATTCCAAAACATTTTAGCCTATGCTCACCAATAATAGATGTCACAGTTATTGTCCATGACATTGCAAGCGGCGCGAAGGCCAGCGGACCTTAGAGCGGGCCAGGGCCAGTGGCCACGGCCACGGCCGGCGTAGCGCCGCGCGAGTTACGAAGCCGTGGTGGATGCAATCGATAAATGCCATGATAATTCTCATTCTATTCATTTTACATTTCAATAGGTTTCAAAAGGTCTCCTTGGAGATTAAGTAGTCCTGACTGTTGTATGACAGTCAGGACCACTTACTTCAAGTATGACAAGGCTTGTAAGGTTTATTCAAATCTCCATTTTTTGAGTTTGTGTTAATCCCCAAGTCCTTTGTTTTAGGCATAACAAAGGATTCCAGGTGTGATAATGGTCCATCACTTGGGTCATTGTTATGGTTAGGGTGTGTTGTGGCACACACTCCCTAGGCATGACAAAGGCCAAGTAGGCTCATTGTTGTTTAATCACAAAGGCATTGGGGGCCTTTGTGTTAGGGATTGTGTAGGACTGTAGGTAGAGTGTTTAACATTTATAGATTTAGCCCTCCTGGGTATCTAGTATCTAGTCTTTTGATCCATTCCTGTTCTTGGAATTTCCTCTCTCCAACAGTCCAGTTCCTGTTGTGTTCTAGACCACACACCTTAAGGGCTTGGATCCCAGTTAAATAGTGTTTTACAATAAGTAAATGTCTTTCTTTATGGTTATTAATATTATAGCGATGCTGATTAAGCCTGCATGCTATGGAGTTCCCATTTCTCCAATATACCGTATTTTCCGGACTATAAGGCGCACTTAAAAGCCTTTAATTTTCTCAAAAAACTACAGTGCGCCTTATAGTCCAGTGCGCCTTATATATGGATCATTCATTGACATTGACATTCCCTTTAGCACAGCTCCATCTGTTTGATGCATAACGCAACGGTAGCGTCTATTATGTGCGCCTTATAGTCAGGTGCGCCTTATATATGAAAACAGTTTGAAAATAGACCATTCATTGACAGTGCGCCTTATAGTCAGGTGCGCCTTATAGTCCAGAAAATACTGTACTGTAGTTTGCAAATGTCACAAGTGATAAGGTATATCACATTGTGTGTGTTGTCGGGTATAATTTGTTTAATTCCAACTACATTTCTGTTTGCTCTATTTATAATTTGTTTATGTGGGCTAAAATAATTTGGAGTTGGTTTTGTAGCCCTGTTACTTTGTTTCAAGTTACTACGGACCAGGTAGTCCTTTAAATTTTTATTTTTGCGATAGGCTGAGATTATCTTGTAATCCTGTAGTGTGTAGTAGATTGTTCTGCCTATTTTCAAAGTAGCTTTTTAGGCGTTTGTTGGCCAATATGCTTTGGCTGGAATAAGTTGTTACTAAGGCTAAACGGGGTCTCTGGTCTCTGATTTTGACCTCCTCAAAGGTGCTGTAGGCCTTTCTTAGGTAAGTTATTGTGTAGCCTCGTTCCCTTAGGGCTTTGAAAAGAATTTTACATGCTGTTTCAAAGTCTTTTTTTTGGGGTACAAATCCGTTTAAAGCGCAGTAGCTGTGACTTGACTATTCCTGAAAAGCAGTGTGGTGGGTGGAACGAGCTCTTATGTATAATAAAGCGTTTGTATCCGTAGCTTTGAAGAATACTTTCAGGTCAAGTTTTCCGGTTGTGTCAACATTTTTACCCGTGTATGTAGTGATGTCCAAAAAAACAATTTGTGTCATGTCTGTGACATATCTGACTGTTATTGTTCTGTGATGTGTCTTTAGGATTGTAATAAAATCCTGGAATTCCTCCATGGTGTATTCCCACGTGCCCCATATGTCATCCAGGTATCTGTAATAATGTGATGGTTTGAGTGGACATCTTTCCATTACTGATTCCTCCCAGGATGCCATGTAGATGTTGGCCAGTGATGGGGCAAATCGTTTGCCCATCGCTGTTCCACTGATTTGGAGGAACGTCCTGCCATTAAATTGGAAATCATTTTTTGTTAAAAAAAAATCCAAGCTCTTTGTCTGGTCGCCTTCTGTCCGGGTATTTCCGCAATATGTCGTTGATGGCTTGTAGCCCTGCGTTTGTGTCAATATTTGTGTATAGACTGTCAATATCTATCGAAAATAATATCGCATTCTTTGGAATGACAATGTTCTTTATTATTTCCACAAAATGATAGGAATCCTTAATATAGCTCTTGTGTCTTATGGATAAGGGGTTAAAGTGATATTCTATGAATTCAGCCGTACCGTAAGTCTCAGATCCGCAGTCTGAGATAATCGGACGCCCTGTTGGAATTTCGTAGGGAATTGTCCAACTGGCTGGATCTTTATGTATTTTTGGTAAAATATACATTCTAGATTTAGGTTCTAGACTTGGGTTTGTCCACTCCTAAGAGGTATCTTTCCTGTTTTCTGTTTATGATTTTTTTCTGCCTTAAACACACACACAAACAAACACGCACGCACGCACGCACGCACGCACGCACGCACGCACGCACGCGCACACACACACACACACACACACACACACACACACACACACACACACACACACACACACACACACACACACACACACACACACACTCTCACAGGGTTATGGTTATGGTTAGGGTTAGGGTTAGGGTTATAGGGTTATAGGCTTATAGGGTTAGGGTTAGGGTCATAGGGTTAGGGTTAGGGTTAGGGTTAGGGTTAGGGCAATGCCCCCCCCACGGTGACAATAACACTCGTCTAAACTCTATAAACAACAACAACAATAATAATAATATTGATGAGGTTTTAATTAGTTGAGATGTTTTGTCATGTGTTTTCTCACAGATTCCTGTCCACTCTCTCTGGATGTGAACACAGTGAGCAACACCCTTTTCTCACGGGGTCAAAAGTCAAAGGAGAACAGAAAGGTGACTGCAACACTAGCCCACCAAGGTTACCCTGGTCATCCAGATAGATTCACCTTTTGGGGGCAGGTGTTGAGTAAAGGGAGTCTGTGTGAAGGTGGGAGGTCCTACTGGGAAGTGGAATGGAGTGGAAATTGGGTCAGTATAGCAGTCTGTTATAAAGACACCAACAGACAGGGTGCTGAGTCATGGTTTGGAGACAATAAAAAGTCATGGTGTTTTGAGTGCTATCATGGAAGCTACTGGTTCAGACACAATAAAGTTGATACTGCAGTGTCAGGACGTTGTCCCTCCAGAGGCAGAGTGGGGGTGTACCTGGATCACAGTGCAGGGACTCTGTCATTTTACAGTGTTACTGACACCATGACCCTCCTCCATACAGTTCACCACACCACCTTCACACAACCTCTGTATGCAGGGATAGGGGTTTATGTTTATGGTACAGCAGAGCTGTGTGAGATGTGGTAGAGAGAGAGAGAGAGAGAGAGAGAGAGAGAGAGAGAGAGAGAGAGAGAGAGAGAGAGAGAGAGAGAGAGAGAGAGAGGGGGGGGGGTTAGGTGCTGCAGTGCTGGAAGTAGTCATATATTTTGGACTTGAGTAAAATATAAATACCACAATGTAGAAATAACTGTTACCAGCGTTCTGAATTCTACTTAGCAAAAGTAAACGTACTCGTTATGCAGAATGTATTTCAGAATCATATATATCATGTTATTAATTAAAACTACTATTGTTGATCATTAACCAGTTATGACCGATTTTATGGTTTGGCCATTCGAAAATATCAGATCTACAAGCTCACAATGCGGCACGATGCAACGTGCTGTGAGCTTGTAGATCTGTTATTTCTTCCAAATTCTTTTTCATTCGTTTTTGATTTATTATTCAGACTCACTCCAAACATGTTCATGTCAAGGACCCCCAGATTAATGTCAAGGACCCCCATATTAATGTCAAGGACCCCCATATTAATGTCAAGGACCCCCAAGGACCCCCAGATTAATGTGAAGGACCCCCAGATTAATATATGCAGGTCCACAGACCCTGATCTGAAAAGACCTTGTGCCAGGGACCCCCAAGAGAGAAGATTGTTTTTCAACATTTTAAAAATAAATACAAGGTATAAAACAGCCATGGTTAAAGTGGTTATTAAGCTGGTTGTGCTACTATATTAACACATTTAGCTGGGGACCCCCTGGAACCTCCCTCAAGGACCCCTGGATGATGGATCACTTTGAGAGAGAACCACTGCTATAAGTCTAAGATATGATGCCCTGTGATGCAGACTGTAGTTAACGTTTTTATCCAGAAGGTGGCAGCAAAACCATGCAATTCAATTTACCATCAGTCATAAGCCTGTGTTCTGCTGTTCTGCTTCCTACTCTACACTTTTAAAATGTCATTGTGTGAATAACAGTGTGATTATAAAAGCACTGCCAACAGAAGTGTGATTCAACATGTCATAATGTGTAGATAATGATACATTGTTGATACATAAATAACATGTAATAATACAATAATAACTAGAAGTACTGTTCCTACGAAACAGTGTGGGCTCGCTTGTAAATACATAATTAAAAAAAATAACTATAATAAAAACTCTTAATCAAATAAATTGTTGGTTCTCCTTCATTTCTTATGTTTGCCAACGTGACTATGTTCTGCAGCGTGCTAACTGTCATGTGAAGCTCAACCAATACTCCAGCTAACACCACTCCCAGATGTTTTTCCGCCAATTGCACCTCATTGGCTAAGAGCCCTGCCTTTGTACTGTCTGCGACGGAACTTGGTAAATAAATAATGAAGATAACATGGTGTTCTGGCCTTTCAGACGAGCCCACAATTATGGTGTGATTATAAAAGCACTGCCAACAGAAGTGTGATTCAACATGTCATAATGTGTAGATAATGATACATTGTTCATATATAAATATAAAATAAAATCAATAATAATTATGGTGTAAGTCAGGGGTCTTCAAGGACCCTTAGCTCAATGGTTCTCAACCTGTGGGTCAGTGACTGCATGGTCCCCAGATGACTTTGAAGGGACAAATGTCAAAATATACTCAAGTAGCAAAAGTAAAAGTACTCGTTATGCCTACTCTGTAGCCTACTTTACTGGAGTATTTCCGATTTGCAATAGGCCTACTTTTACTTATATTTACTTACTTCCACTACCGATCTAGGATCCAAATATTGAACGTTTACTCTGTTACATTTATTTGAACACTTAAGTTACTATTCACTTTGTAGATTTGTATTATTACACACACACGCACGCGCACATGAGTCAAAAGGGGAAAGAGTGTTTTTTGCAGGTCGTTCAGTCCGAGTGTATCAAAAATGCACCTCGGTTAAGGCAGACCGAAGCTTGTGATTGGCAGCGCATAGGTGATGAAAGTCTGGGGATGGAGATACAACTAAACCTTAACCCTAACCTCAGTAAAACTAACTAACGCTGGTGAATGCTAAGCTGCCGACGCTGTTGAATGCTAACCTGGTGAAATGCTAACCTGCCGACGCTAGTGAATGTCAAACTGGTCAGAACAGCGGTGCTTAACGGAGGTGCATTTCTGATACACTCAGACTTAAAGACCTGCAAAAAATACTCTCCCGGGTCAAAAGGCCCAATCCAAAAATAGGCCTACACCGCTTTAGTGACACACTAAAAAAATCACGTGTCTTTAAATGTTTAACCCTAATCCTATCCTGATGGAGAGTTGGTAACCAAATGGACCTTACAGATCTGTAACTCTTGAGAGAATAAAATGAAACCAAATGGACCCTACAGATCTTTAACTCTTGAGAGAGTAAAATGAAACCAAATGGACCTAGTTTCATTGTACACTCTTAGATGAGTTAAATGATTGTTAAACAACGGTATTATTTAATTTACAAAGAAGTCCACACAATTAGAGAATGTAGACGTTTTACTTTATTTTGAACGTTTGCCTGTTATCTCTTCTATGGCACCCTCATCAAATGGTGTTTTATATGAGATACATCAAGTGGTTCCTGTGTAAATGCAACAGTTGACCTTCTACCAGTGATTTGTGCTGGCATGAAACTGTACTTTTTTCTATGCAACCTTCTAATACATTCTTCAATCAATCAATCAATGTTCTGTGGCTCAAATGCTGAATAAATAATGGACTTTGATATGAAAACAATATACTTGAGGGGACGTTTGGTCCGCACAAGTATAGAATAAACACACACACGCGCGCGCGCACACACACACACACACACACACACACACACACACACACACACACACACACACACACACACCTCAGCAGTACTAAGAGACGTGTTCAAGTGGCAGAGTGATGGTGTAGTGGTGTGGTCTATTAAGAGTTTGTAATATAGCTGATAATAAAAACATGTCTGCATGGACTAGAAAGACTTCTAGTATTCACTGTGGTGGGTCATTAATTGTGCTCTTGAAATACAAGGGCTTTATGAAAGGATGAAGTTGATGCTGGATGCAGCCAGGAGGTTATTGAAGGTTGTGAATGGCCACTTTTGGCCCATGGCAAAATGTTGACTGGCCCACCAATCAATCAGTCAATCCCCAAATTAACCCAAAATGGACGGATTCTTTTGAGATATTTTGAGATTTTCCCCTCTCATGCAAATTCAAAAAACACAGTATGTTTAATTTGGAAAAAAAAAAACAGTGTTCAGTTGTTAAGTTGGACAATGAAATACAGAAATGATCAAGTATCATAAATGTTGTCATTTTATCAACTGGCCTCTTGACATTGTTGTAATGTGGCCCACAGGTTCAGAGGTTTGAATCCCCCTGCTCTGTACACTGAGGGAAGGTTACACACCTACTCTGTTGGGTCTGACTGGGTGGTAGAACTGACATGTTGGGAATGAGGTTAGTTTGCAGGTATGGTACTGTAGATGGCGATAATGCAATATTTATGGAAGCCAAACGCCAATAAGTCCAAAGAATAAGAAAAGAAAGGAAGTAATGCAGGAGTTAAATGTTTAGGTTTTTAAACATTCAGAGTTTAAAACTAGCCATCATAAATCCACAACTGGAATAGTTCACTACTGTTTTGCTGTTGGACCACTTTAATGAACAGCCTATAGGGTGAAGGAGTGCTAATATGATGTTTGTTGCAGTTTGAACATCAACGTACACAATAAGGTAAACAGCTTCATTCTCTGTCACACACACTGTTGATTCAATGTTATCTTTCTTTAAATGCAAGTATAGAGACGTCACTAAGCAGTGTATTCATTAATTAGGCTACATGAAGTGCCACTCTTAGTAATACTGTACTAACCGGGGTCCCCCAGGTCTCTGTACTTGGACCCCTCCTTTTTTCTCCTCTCTACACAGTGGTTCTCAAAGTTTTTTCATTTCAAGGACTGACAATATTCTCTTTGAAAAACACATTTTAAAAATTGCACGAAATTGTCATGATCTTTCAAAAATAGAAGCTCCACAAGCACTATATGAGCTTGTAGATCTGCTATTTTTTGAATAGCAAAAGTATAAAGTATGGTTAATGTGGTTGAAATGATTGTGACACTGTATAAGGTCATTTTGCTGCATGGGGACCCCCTGGTACCTCCTCAAGGACCCCTGGGTGTCCCCGGACCCCACTTTGAGAACCAAATGCTCTACACCAAATCTATTGGTGTGGTCCTCTATCTACCTCTACAGCTCATGCATTGTGACGTGTTGTGAGCTTGTAGATCGTCTGTTTTCAAGAAAAATGACTTCGCCTATTTTAGTTAAACTGGCTCTCTTCTCCACCAGTTCCTCCCTTTTTTTAGTCAACATTTTAGTCAAGTTTTTAATTGTTGACGAAACTGTCAATATATTTAGTCTTAGTTTTAGTCAACATAGCTTCATTTTTATTTAGTTTTTATTTAGTGTTCATCAGTGAACAAAGGTAGTTGACGAACATGTTTCTAGAGTTCTCAACGAGCCTGAAAATTAAGGCCCGGCCCTTACTGGGCCCTAACTGGGCACTAACTGGGCCCCCTTAATGGGCCTTAACTGAAACTCTAACTGGGCCACCCTACTGGGCCCTAACTGGAACTCTAACTGGGCCCCCTTACTGGGCCTTTACTGGGCCCTAACTGAAACTCTAACTGGGCCCCCCTACTGGGCCCTAACTGGAACTCTAACTGGTCCCTTACTGGGCCCTTACTCGGCCCTAACTGGAACTCTAACTGGTCCCTTACTGGACTCTTACTGGGCCCTCTAACTGCTCCCTTACTGGGCCCTTACTGGGCCCTAACTGAAACTCTAACTGGCCACCCTTACTGGGCCCTTACTGGGCCCTAACTGGAACTCTAACTGGTCCCTTACTGGGCCCTTACTGGGCCCTAACTGGAACTCTAACTGCTCCCTTAATGGGCCCTAACTGAAACTCTAACTGGCCACCCTTACTGGGCACTAACTGGCCTGACAAATTAGCATACATGTTTGGAGGAGGAAATCAACACTGTTGTGATGTATCAACTAAACCTAAAGATGCTGTTTACTAGATCACATGACCAGTTACCATGGAGACAGGAATGAATAGGCTACCACAGAACAGGAAGTAAGAATGTCGAAAAGGAGAAACATGTTATTTTTTTTAGTATAATTCAGTTTAATCCACTTAACAAGTTGACTTGACATGAATCTATATGCAGGCAGTATTTATATCTCAAGATGTACTGATATAACATGTTTACAGGATCTATTAAATAAGCAGTACAGCAATAAACAGTATAGAGAAGCTGCAACGATATGCATACGGTACACTGTCTGTTTCTGTATGTCTGCCCTGAAAACTCACCTTTCAGGATCGACATGCCAGAAGTAAGCATCCCCCCTTACCTTAGCCCCACCCCCTTGTTTCCCCTACCCTGTACATATAGTGTTTTTATAACTGCAATGATTTTTGAATGTTTTTCTTTCTTTTTTTTGCTTGCTATTTGTTATGTCCATAAATTGAATACCAATGACTTCCGAATTAAAAAAGAACAGGCTTACAAATTTGTGAAAGCTATTATGTAAGAGTCAGACTTCTCCCCTCCCCCTCCCCCGTCCCTACAGACACAACAATGTAATTTTAATAATATTAATAACAAGAGATCAGAGTCACTTTAGTTCGTTATCAAGTTTAAAAAAGATTGTGACCCCCTCCTCCATTAGTTCACAATGGTTTAGTCCACTCCAGCACTCTGCAACTGTGTGTGCGTGTGTGCGTGCGTGCGTGCGCGCGCGCGTGCGCGTGTGTGTATTAATAGACCTCAACAATGTCTAGCCAGCCTATTAAAATGCCATAAATATTAATGGTAAATGGTGCATTCATATAGTGATTAATTATCCAAAGTGCTTTACATAGATTGTGCTTTACATAGATTGTGCATTACATTCACATACACATTAACTCACCGATGGTGGAGGAAACCATGCAAGGCACCAACCTGCTCATCAGGAGCAGTTTGGGGTTCAGAGTCTTGCTCAAGGACTCTTCAACACTAACTCTGGGGGAGCCCGGGATCAAACTGGAAACCTCACGGTTGTACCATCCGGTATGTGTATGTGTATGACGTGTTAACAATCCAATGTAGTCCTTGGTTGGAAGCACTAGAAAGGTGTTCAATGGTTTATGGAAGAAGTAGTTCCTTCAATCTTAAAACATGAACACAGTCTTTATTAATATTTGGATTAATGATTGTAATGTATCAACTCAATGTGCTCATGTGACCTAAAAATGACCTTTAAGATATCGGTTACTAGTTGAGATCACATGACCAGTTGCCATGGAGACAGGAAGTAAGAATCTGAAAAAGGAGAAACGAAATTATTGTTGCACAAATCCTTTGGACTTTTCTCAAGTTGAATCAGACAATAATGTGACCAAATGGACCTTAAACATGAGAATAAATCCCATTATTTCTGACATTGTTTAACCTTTTAAGCACTTTATTAACTAGCCCTTACCCGTTCAAAAATATGAGCTCCAAAATGATGTGCAGTGTGTGGGTTATGGGATGTGCACTGTGCACACAGTATATGAGGGATGGAAAGTAACTTTAACTGGTGCTTGCATGATGTAGGAGCATCAATGTAAGAAACCCGTTTCGTTTAATGGCTACAGAGATACTGTTCCCCCCCCCCCCCCCACACACACACACACACACACACACACACACACACACACACACACACAGAGAGCTGGTTAAACATTTTGCCTCAAGCTAGATGCAGAATAGATGTGCCTCATGCTAGATGCAGAATAGATAGTAGATACACCATAAAAATGCTAATATACAGCATACGATTTGTGAAAGTGACAAACGGGCTTTTATGTCAGGTGTGTTCATATGCTTATGGTGATGCGATTTCAGATCAATTGCTCCAGCCACTGAGGAGAAACGCTGTGACAGACACTCACTCACTCACTCACTCAGACAGACAGACAGACATTCGCAAAATTATAGTATAGATTTGATGAATAAAAAAATCCAATCTGCAAGCTCACAACGCACCACAATAGTTCCAAAAAGACAATGTGTGTGTGTCTGCAGCTGCTGTGTAACTTGCACACACACACGCACGCACGCACGCACGCACGCACACACACACACAGACACACACCATTCCCGTTGACAGCCACTCATGAGAACAAGTTCACAGTTTGGGTAAAACTGCAAGAGTTTATGGCCCCCAAGCTGTGGAATAAACTCCCTGTCGCACTCAGAACAACAGAGTCACTCACTAGCTTCCACCGTGGACTGAAGACTCACCTTTTCAGACTCCACCTAAACCCATAGCACTACTGAAACACTCAATGACCATACATGAAGCTAGTTAGCATTTGTTTTTAGGTTTTTATAACCTTTTTTTCCTTACTTATTTTATTGTTTTTCTAGATTGATATTCATATGCATTTGTTATATTGTTGTTGATGTTCTGACATATTATCTTGTTTATTATAGCGATGTATTATCTGCTTATTCTAAGTCGCTTTGGATTAAAAGTGTCTGCTAAATGCCTGAACTCTAAACTGTAAACTGTAGAGGTAACCTATCCATGTTTGTCAATCTAACAACAAATAACTTCCTTTTGGAATTTAAAACTGGTGTTGACTGGCTGTGTTGCTGAAAATGAGTGAGTGACACTTTTTGGCCTTATGTTTCCTCAAGGCCGGGGGTGGGGCGTAAGTTGTGTCCCTCAAACCAATGGCATGACCTGAGGCCACAGTGGCCTTGATGCCCCAGGTGACAGTACCACTTTCTCCTCTGTCTCTTTCTGGTCAATATGTAGACAGTAGACACTGGTGTCCCTTTCTTTTCACGAAGACACCAGTGTCTTTTGTTGATATTCTGAAATCATAACCCCATGCATCTTTAAAACCAACCAGTGACTTTGATTGGTGGAGGAATGAGCATGGATCAGATCGTAAATACCATCATTTATCTATTTCACTGCAGATTAGGTTATCATCCCTAACCCTCAAATTCAACAAATTCTTTCAATGGACTAAAATCGTGTTTTATTTGATGGCCTTCCTGCCCTGGCATTTGGACTTTGTGCCCTCAAAAAATGGACAACACCAAATGCCAAGTGAAGTGGCCTTGACCCTAAAATTATGAAATGAAATTCCAGGCCTGCACACTTGTATCTGCATTGTTTTTCCAGAACATGGATTAGAGTGTTTGTTGAGATATGACAAGACAAAGAGCTGTGAGAGGAGTTTGATCTCACAGCTAGAGAGGAGAGGAGAGGAGAGGAGAGGAGAGGAGAGGAGAGGAGAGGAGAGGAGAGGAGAGGTCATTACAGGATAAATGATGAGAGTGATTTATCCAGACAAACTTGACCAAAATAGTATGTTGTTTACATTATAGTTTTAAGTATATTTTCCATGACTCTCTTTGTCATAACGCTCTCTCTCTGTTCTTTCTTTCCTTCTGTCTTTCTCTCTCTGGGCAATTAACCAAATAAATGGTTGTTTATAAACATTTATACAATTTATACAATCTCTCTCTCTCTATAGCGGTAGAGAGACTACTACTACTACTATTAGAAGTCACAGTTTAGTTCATTTTACGATCCTCGACTCAAACAGTGAGACTTGAGAGAGATGAGGGAAGTCACCTAGTGATATAGGAAATTACTCATTTATTAATAACCTCAAACAGGCTAACTTTACAGCAGGAATCACAGAGTTGTAAATGTATTTTCTAAGAAACATTCTGCTCTTATTTTGAAGTAACGCTCTTGTGTTTCCTGTCTTTCCTTGTAGCTGTTTCCTGTCTTGTCTCTCCTGACTGTGCATGTTAATTAGTGTTAATCTGTGCCACCTGTGTCCTGTTTGCTTCATCCAATCACCTGTATTGACTGATCTTCAGTTCACCTGTTGTTGTGTCCAGGTTAGCTTCCTAGTAGCCTGCAAGGTAAACAGGAGGTAGGGATATCATGTGACAACAGGGATGCACCATGTCGGGCCATGGGTGCCAGCACTCGCACCGGAAGTGTGATGAAATACGTGCCAGTGAATGGAGCCGGCTAGATCAGCTCATGAACAAACCTGGAAGAAACACTGAGACCTTTGTCATATAATTTGTTCAGGAATATAAAAGAAGACATATCAAAGGTATTTTAATCAAAGGTATTTTCGAAAGCTTTTCGATGTGCACAGTGCATAATGAAATAATAATAATAATAACAGTAAATAATAATCGTTTCTGTCTCCGAAGTATCGCGAGATTTGTTTCCCAGACAGGAAACGGTGGATAGTCTCCGATACTGGCACCCATGGTGAGCTTCATGGCCGGACATGGCACATCCCTGTTGTCACGTGATATCCCTACCTCCTAGCCCACATATGTCAAAATCAAGGCCCGGGGGCCAGATGCGGCCCGCGAATGAATTATCTATGGCCCCCGGGATGATATTTAATTACTATTGGAACCGGCCCGCAGGTCGCAGCCGCACGCAAAAGATGCTAAATGTACAGACAAAGCCAGCCAACCACACACCACATTTCATGCTTTCCTTAGACAGACAGCTGAAGCCAACCAATCACAAACCAAAAAGGGAAATTTGGATTTAGAATGGAGGATGTAAAACAGCACTTTCATGTGTTGTTTATGCGGACGTGACTCGTGCCGTCCTCCGCATTGTCACATCGAAGCAAAGCAACATAAGCAATGTTGTACAGTTCAATGAGAAGAAAGTAATTTCTCCATCAAAATAAATAAACTATGCATGCTTACAACGCATTGCAGCGATCCGTGACAGACACATTGTGAGTTTTAAATAAACATTGAACCAGTCCGGCCCTCGAATTTAGATTTTTGTCCCTCTGTGTATTTGACTTTGACATCCCTGTCCTGGCCTGGGATCGCTTCCAATGTTGGGGTTTGTTCCGGTCGGGAGCGGAAACCACCTACGTCGGGTTGTAGTCCTCAAAGGACTACAATTTGGACGGAAGGATCTAACCGGATTCAGTTTTAACCCAAAATAATTCTCCTTGGGGACACAAACGCGCGGGGGGGAGGGGGGGGGGGGGGGGGGGGGGGGGGGGGGGGGGGGGGGGGGGACCGAAACAAAAGCGCCGCCGCTTCTTCTGCTTGTGCTTTCCGCCTAGACAGGATCAAACGGCCCGTTGTAAACAAATACCAGGTTTTCCTCTGAGGTGGAAAGTCTGCAGGTGAAATAAGGTTAATTTCCTAGTAGTCTCATGTGACCACTGGCCAGACTGTTGCTTCTCACAATGTTCAAATGCTTCCGCCATTCAGTCTGCAGCAACGGAGGCTCTGATTCATGCAGGGATTGACACTAAGGCTTGCCCACCTGCCCCCGGCAGGTAAATAAGACTTGGTGAAGTTTGCTTTCAGGTTGCCCGACCGGGCAAGTGCTCATTTGAGAGGGGACGCAACCGTCTATAAACTCAACACGAGGTATCTGTCTAAACACCTGAATGTGATGGCCAGCTCGCTCTGTCTTCTGGTCTGTGGAATGTAAAATAAGAGCACTGTTATATAATGTGCTGTTTTTACTGTTGCTACACTTAAAAATGTAAAATAACAAGTGTGAAACCATAGACATATTATTCATGTAGGTATGTAGGTATTTGGTAGGCCTATTTGGATTTAGAAGTATTGCGGTACAGTATGCCATTTATCTCACAGACCCGGAAAGTAAAGAAATAAGTGATAAATTGAGCGGTAATTAAAATCTTATCATTTTATTGTGGACGAGTTACTTTTCGGGTGGGCAAGTAGAAAATGACCTGTACTTGCCCGAAATGTGCTGTAATCAAATTACAGACCCCTGGATGATGGATCACTTTGAGAGAGAACCACTGCTCTTAAAGGGATAGTTCACCTATTGTTGACATATGGCTGTTTGAAATACTTGCCATTAAAACAGTGGTTAAAATGTATTAATTGATTACCAGAGTCCCGTGGTCAGAGTTCTGGTCAGTTTCTAATGAATATTAAGTAGTTCCAATGGGGTGGGGGCCATTTGGCGTGGCCCAATCATTGAAAATAGATGAATCCACAAAACTAGCGTCATTTGTATTGTTGGCCTATTTCTACCATATAGAGCGAGGTTTCGTTCTGATCAGCTGACTGCAAAGCACCTTTTTTTGGGGAAATACATTGCAGCGGCGTAGTGATACTGGACACAAAAAATAGTACCATGTGACAGAGGGGTCAAAGTAGAAATAAGTCAACAATACAAATGACGCTAGTTTTGTGGATTCATCTATTTTTAATGATTGGGCCATGAGCCCCTGCCAAATAACCAGAACTACTTTATATTCATCTAAAACTGACCAGAACTCTGTCCATGGAACTCTGGTAATGAATTAATACAAGTGTAACCACTATTTTAATGGCAAGTATTTCACACAGCTGTATGTCAAAAATAGGTGAACTGATCACTTTAAAGCTATACTATGTAACTTTTTTAATAAAACAAATCTTAAAATTGTCCTAATTATTAAATCTCTAAAGTTTTAGAACACCACTCTGTTCATTTCAGCTCCCAAAGCCTTTTCTTTATATGTGTTCTACTGTGCCCTGGTGGCCGTGACCGGGGCTGTTTTTCCCGGCAAAATTACGTCATATGCATCATTCTGTACACGTGTCTCCCTACCGGCCAATCAAAGCCCAGATCATACACTGCCGAGCTCTTCAGGAAATACACTGCAGTGTTTACAATGGGCTAGGAGTCTAGCATGTATCTCCCCAACCGAGGCTCGTAGAGGGACACGAAAGACCTCTATGGATAGGTCTCGGCGAGGCGAGGCGGACGCGGTGGTCTGAAGGCCCGGTCCGTGGCCGAAAAACGGACGAAAAAAGCAGACGCGACCGCGGTTTGCTATAACGCTACTGACCACTAGTTGAGCAACTTACACAGTATAGCTTTAAGTCTAAGATATGATGCCTTGTGATGCAGACTGTAGTTAACGTTTTTATCCAGAAGGTGGCAGCAAAACCATGCAATTCAATTTACCATCAGCCTGTGTTCTGCTGTTCTGCTTCCTACTCTACACTTTTAAAATGTCATTGTGTGAATAACGGTGTGATTATAAAAGCACTGCCAACAGAAGTGTGATTCAACATGTCATAATGTGTAGAAAATGATACATTGTTGATACATAAATAACATGTAATAATACAATAATAACTAGAAGTACTGTTCCTACGAAACAGTGGGGGCTCGCTCGTAATTATATATTTTTAAAAAATAACTCAAATAAAAAACTCTTAATCAAATAAATTGTTGTTTTTCCTTCATTTCTTATGTTTGCCAACGTGACTATATTCTGCAGCGTGCTAACTGTCATGTGAAGCTCAACCAATACTCCAGCTAACACCACTCCCAGATGTTTTTTCGCACCTCAATTGCACCTCATTGGCTAAGGGCCCTGCCTTTGTACTGTCTGCGACGGAACTTGGTAAATAAATAATGAAGATAAGAAATTTTAAGTGTGCCTGCAGCTCGCTAAGTGTGTGCAACCTTGTATGTGTTAACATTAGCATATTTGTTAGCATTAGCATTTGTTAGCGTTAGCATGTGTTAGCATTAGCATTTGTTAGCATTAGCATTTGTTAGCATTACGGTTACGTTTTGCGCGTTTGTGGTGCCCCCTATGGGTCGAAGTGGAAATGCTTTTGGGTATATGTTCAGTATAGCGCCCCCCACTTGTGGTTAAAATGTGGTGTTGACTGGATGTTTCGTTTGTGATTTATGGCTACTTCTTACAAAACGGGCTCCTCCCGCTAACTTTGGAACCCTGTTACGGAAGAACAGTATGGACTATCAAAATATCGTTTAAATGTGTTTATCGCATGAGTCCATAGATCGTGTGTATTGATTTTTGTGACATTTGGAGAAAATATGTAGGAAAAGGAGCAAAAAGTGTGTTTTGAAGAAAATTCAAAATGGCGGAAAATCTATCCTGACGCAAATGGGCGTGGCCTATATGAGGAGATGCGTCATGACCCAAGGAATCCAGGGAAAAAGGAATTTTAATTTTCCGACCCACGGTTCAAGAGTTACAGGCCAAAAGGTAAAGTGGACTGTTATAGCGCCACCATGAGGCCAACTGACGAAATTATTTTTTATTTAATCCTTGATATCATTATAAATCTCCTCTCCAAGTTTTGAAACTGTAGCCCCTATGGTTTGCGAGAAAAAAAATATTGAATGTGAGTTTTTGCGATTCCCATTATAAGTCAATGGGTAAAATTAATTCACTAATAAATTAATATCAATTAAACGATACAACTTTTCTCTTAGAAAAGTAATAGCACCCCATTCCCGGCCGAGCCGCACGTTTTGATGTATATATTGCGGCGGTGGCGTAAATGGTGCGGCAGTTATTACGTGCCGAAATTCTGTCGGAACATATATATATATATGTCACGGTTTGATAGAGAAACAGGACGTTCGAGAAACGGAGCGCTCGCCGTGCTGCACGGGGCGGAACAAGCGACACTGCAAGCGGCGCGAAGGCCAGCGGTCCTTGGTCCTGCTCTTCGCCCCCGAGCGCCGCAGGCGCGAGTGGCCGCGAGTTACGAAGCCGTGGTGAATGCAATCGTTATATTTATGCCCAGGCCGTAAGGCCTGGGCAAGCGCACGATAAACGCCCTGTCCAAGCGACTACGCTAATGGCTAAACACTGCCGAGCTAGGCTAGTAAATAAAGAAAGAGTCGCAAACGAGTGACGTCAGCGCGACAAAACAAGCGCTCTTACCATGAACGTACTGAGTTACCCAAACGTCCTGTAACATATATATATATATATATACTAGAAAAGAAAATTTCTAAGAAATTTTAAGTGTGCCTGCAGCTCGCTAAATGTCTGCAACCTTGTAATGCAGTTGGTGTTACTTTTTTTACTTTGTTTTTATTTAAGACTGCACACCAACAATAATTATAGATCAATCATGCAAAATAATATAAAATAAAATAAAAACAAATACAAAAGCAAACAAGGGGTTACTGGGGTTCACATTTACATTGTCAAAGTTGCAATTCTCCTCTTTTGAATTTATACATCAACCATTTATCCCATCTTTTGTTAAACAGATCTTCTTTTATCCTCAGTTTGTGTGTTAACTGTTCCATGTCCTGAATATTGTCCATTATCGTCCTCCATTGTTCATAGTCCGGGGCTTCAGTGTTAAGACAGTTCCTGGTAATTGCCTTTTTCGCAGCAACTAGAAGGATTTTGGTTAGGTAATGATCCTCTGTGAGTACAGATTCCTCCATGTGACCCATATAGAGTACCAAACATGAATTAGGTATGTTATAACCCAAAACCTCACATACAGTTGAGTGTACGACTTCCCAGAAGGGCTGAATATTTTTACAGGACCAAAATATATGGGAGTGATTCGAATCGTTTTGATCACATTTCCTCCAACAGATCTGCTGAGCTTTCATTTGTTTACTTTTAATTTGGGGTGTGATAAAATACCGAATTAAATTTTTCCAAGCGAATTCTCTCCATCCTAATGATTGAGTTGTTGTTTGTTGTGTTCGCCACATATCATTCCAAACCTCCTCTGAGATGTCCTCACCCAACTCTTTTTCCCATTTATTTTTAACATACATTGTTGAATCTCCTCTGGAACCCATTAAGCAAGAATATATTAATGAAATTGTCCTGGGTATGACTTCACCATATGCTCTTGTTATCATTTTTATTATAGGATGAATTTCCATTTCCTTCTTTTTAATGTCTTTATCATAATAATCTCTCAGTTGAAGGTATCTAAATAAATCCTTATTAACCAAATTATATTTGTTTTTAATTTCTTCGAAACTCTTCATCTCTCCTTTTTCTATTAATAAACACATGGCAGTCACACCCATTCGATTCCACTGCCTAAACGTTGGATCCATCTTCCCTGGTTTAAACTCTTGATCAAATGCAATCCATTTCAACAAACCAAGCTCTTTACCCAATTTCAACTTTTTAACAATGGAGTACCATTTTCAATGGAGTACCATTTTTACCAGATTCAGAGTGTAGGTTGTTATTGGGTCGATTTCATTTCTAAGGTTTACTGGGACTTCTTTTCCTCCTATAAGTGTCTGTATCGGGAATGCAAACCCAGGTGCTTCTATATCCTTCCATCGAGCAACATAGTCATCACTACACCAGTACAGAAGTGGGCGCAATTGAGCATTAGCATTTTTGCATTAACATTAAAATCATTATTATAATTTTTTACATTAGCATTTTTATCATTAGAAACATTTTTATTAGCATTAGCTTTAGCATTTTTAGCATTATCATTGAATTTTTCCCTTTATCATTTTAAACATTAGGCATTTGTTAGGGGTTAGCCGTTGGGACTGTGGGACCACCCACTGACTTTGAGACCAGTAGCATGTTGGGAAGTGGAGACATGGCTGTTTAAAGCCCAGCCAATAGGAAGGCAGAGGGGGTGGGGCTTAAGCAATTACAGATAATTCCTATTTGCCATGTAAGTACACACAGCGAGTTTCGAGACGTTACCATGCTGCAAACTGGAGATAAAGCTGTTTAAAGCTCAGCCAATAGGAAGATAGGGCGGGGCTTAAGAGGGGCGGGGCTTAAGTAATAAGTCCCTATTGGCCGTTTAAGTCCAGGCACCAAGTTTCAAGACGGTACCATGCTGTGAACTGGAATAGTGGCTGTTTAAAGCCCAGCCAATAGGAATGCAGAGGGGGCGGGGCTTAATCAATTACAGCTCATCCCTATTGGCCGGAAAAAGACCAAAGTTGTGTGTGCATTTTAAAGTTTAAATCACGTTGCTAGGCAAAAGTATGGCAGAGTTATGTGGCGCCAAATTTTCAGGTTTTTTTCCGAGTCCCCCATTCAAAGTCAATGAGGGTTTTTTCGCGTAGTTTTTTACGAATTACGTTGCCATGGTAACGTGGATCGGAAAGAAAAGTAATAGCACACCATTCCCGGCCGAGCCGCACATTTTGATATATATATTGCGGCGGTGGCGTAAATCGTGCAGCAGTTATTACATGCCGAAATTTCCCCCATTCTAAGTCAATGGGGTTTTTGGGCGTCGTTTTTTGCGAATTACGTCGCAATGGTAACGCGGATCGGAAAGAAAAGTAATAGCACACCATTCCTGGCCGAGCCGCACGTTTTGATGTATATATTGCGGCGGTGGCGTATCTGGCGAGTCTGTACGACAAACGGTTCATGAGTTATAGAGGCACTTCCTGTTTGGCGAAGGACACTTCACTTCACTTTTTTTTTAGATAAAAAAAAAATTTGAGAAAAAAACAATTTTTGAGAAAAAAAAACAATTTTTGAGAAAAAAAAAATCTTTGAGAAAAAAAAAATTTTTGAGAAAAAAAAATTTTTGAGAAAAAAAAATAGAAAAAATGTTTTGAGAAAAAAAATGGTTTGAGAAAAAAATTATTTTTGAGAAAAAAAAACATTTTGAGAAAAAAATAATTTTTGAGAAAAAATTTTTTTTGAGGAAAAAAAGAATTTTTGAGAAAAAAAAAATTATGACACGAGTCTGTACGACAAACGGTTCATGAGTTATAGAGGCACTTCCTGTTTGGCGAAGGACACTTCCTGTTACAGAGGGGGCGGGGCTTAATCAATTACAGCTCATTGGCCGGAAAAAGACCAAAGTTGTGTGTGCATTTTAAAGTTTAAATCACGTTGCTAGGCAAAAGTATGGCAGAGTTTATATGTGGCGCCAAAGTTTTTGGTTTTTTTTCGGAGTCCCCCATTCTAAGTCAATGGGTTTTTTGGGCGTAGTTTTTTGCGAATTACATCGCAATCGTATCGCGGATCGGAAAGAAAAGTAATAGCACACCATTCCCGGCCGAGCCGCACATTTTGATGTAGCCGCAAATTGCAACACTAGATTTTTTTATAATCGGATGAATCTAGGGTTGCAATACCTCCCATAGGGATCCAATGCATCAAAACAGTTTTTTGCTATCTGATTGTATTAAACGACTTCAAACTCACCAATATTGCGGCTCTATCGAAAGCTTGGAATTTACTCTTTCTATCTGCAAAGTGTTTGTTTCAGAAAAATCCACAGTAGACATGTTATGAGTCACTTTCTATCCAAGAAATTTGGTTCCGGTGATCATTTTTTTTAAGTCCTGGAGTTTGGAAGCGCTTGTGGAAAATCCCTCAACGGTCCTGTGACCACCTGGTTCTAAATGTCACACTAGAAATACTGTTCCTTCGAAACAGTGTGGGCTCGATTCCAACCCAACAAATAGGATACTTTAAGGTACTGTAAGGTACAGTACCCTACAGTATTGTACTGTACCTTACTATACTGTACTGCACCTTACTGTACTGTACTGTACTGTACTGTAACTTACTGTACTTTACTGTACTCTACTGTAACTTACTGTACTTTACTGTACTCTACTGTACCTTACTGTACTGTACTTTACTGTACTCTACTGTACCTTACTGTACTGTACTGTACCTTACTGTACTGTACCTTACTGTACTCTACTGTACCTTACTGTACTATACTGTACTGTACTCTACTATGCCGTACTATAACTTACTGTACTGTACTCTACTGTACCTTACTTTACTGTACTCTACTGTACCTTACTGTACTCTACTGTACTTTACTGTACTCTACTGTACCTTACTGTACTGTACTGTATTGTACTTTACTGTACTGTACTTTACTGTACACTACTGTATCTTGCTGTACCTTACTGTGCTGTACGTTACTGTACTTTACTGTACTTTACTGTACACTACTGTACTGTACTGTACCTTACAGTACTGTACTTTACTGTACTCTGCTGTACCTTACTGTACTTTACTGTACTCTACTGTAACTTACTGTACCTTACTGTACTGTACTTTACTCTACTCTACTGTACTGTACCTTACTGTACTTTACTGTACTCTACTGTACCTTACTGTACTGTACCTTACTGTACTGTACTTTACTGTACTCTACTGTACCTTACTGTACTATACTGTACTGTACTCTACTGTGCCGTACTGTACCTTACTGTACTGTACTCTACTGTACCTTACTATACTGTACTTTACTGTACTCTACTGTACCTTACTGTACTCTACTGTACTTTACTGTACTCTACTGTACCTTACTGTACTGTATTGTACTTTACTGTACCTTACTGTACTGTACTCTACTGTACCTTTCTGTACTGTACCTTTCTGTACCTTACTGTACTTTACTGTACTCTACTGAACCTTACTGTACTTTTACTGTACTCTACTGAACCTTACTGTACTGTACATATTCTATGTGTTCTAGATCTACATTTTTGATTCTGTGTTTGGGAACCAGCAACTGTCAAATGGACTCCAACTGTAGTGGAGTATATTGAGTGCATATACTGTAGGCTAACAATCCCAGATCACATCTGTCCTCCACTATGTCTATAACCAAGGCGTTCTTCTATGTGGCCACTCCAGACTGAGGAGTGGAGCATGGCTTTTATTGTGTTTGTGGATCTGACTTGGAAATGCATTGGTTTTGATATCTCCCTGACAACCAACAACAACCACTAATATGGCTGACTGTCCCTGCGGGCTCTAGGATATATGGCTATGGGATTTACATCCCATCGCCCGGACTTGATTCTTGATCACAGCTGTGTAATCAGTAGAGTGGAGAGGGACATTTATTTATAGTTTTAACTATAACTATAGTTTTATACATCACACAGCTTAGACATTTGGATCAAATCAGAGAGCAGACCTGTGTGAACGCAATGATATAGATAGCATATCTGAAGTGTGAACACTGCAGCCACAGCGCCTTAACATAAACATGGGTCTATTATCCTTCCCTCCACTCTACTAAACCCATTGGAAATGCATTGGGTGCTTAAAGTTAAACATTTTTATTTTTTTATATTTATACTACAAAACATTTCAAAAAGAAAAATACACGCACACTTGTCCTCAGTAAGCTGAACACATAAAAATTTGAATGGTGTTGAAAGGTGTAAGCGTTTAAGAGATGAAGCGCGCCAAAGTTTTGAGGATACTGACTAGTATAGAAATAAATAAATAATGAAGATAACATACGTGTGCTCGCCTTTAGGCGAGCCCACAATAATGCAGGAGGCAGCGGGACATGGCGTTATAGAAGACAAGCGCTTCCGAAGTTCAACACTTAGAAAATAAACCATGTCTGCTCGGATTTCTTGACAGAAAATAAATCATAACAATTATACGGTGGATTTTTCAGAAACAAACACTTTGCAGATAGCAAGAGTAAATTCCAAGCTTTCCATAGAGCCGCAATATTGGTGAGTTTGACGTCGTTTAATACAATCAGATAGCAAAATAACGTTTTGATGCATTGGCTGCCTATGGGAGGTATTGCAACCCTAGATTCATCCGATTATAAAAGAAATCTAGTGTTGCAATTTGCGGCTAATTTTGATGTATATATTGCGGGGGTGGCGTAAATCGTGCGACAGTTATTACGTGCCGAAGTTTCCCCCATTCTAAGTCAATGGGGTTTTTTGGCGTCGTTTTTTGCGAATTACGTCGCAATGGTAACGCGGATCGGAAAGAAAAGTAATAGCACACCATTCCCGGCCGAGCCGCACGTTTTGATGTATATATTGCGGCGGTGGCGTAAATCGTGCGGCACTTATTACGTGCCGAAATTTGCAAGAACATTACTTACTTACTTAAGTATGGCGGATTACAATAAGTGTTCTGCTATTGCATAGCAGGCACACTTAATAAGTATGGCGGATTACAATAAGTGTTTTGCCATTGCATTGCATGGCAGGCACACTTAACTAAAATTATTGTGATCATTGTGGGCTCGCCTGGAAGGCGAGCACACGTATGTTATCTTCATTATTTATTTATATACTAGTCAGTATCTCCTCAATATTTTGGCGCGCTTCATCTCTTAAACGCTTACACCTTTCAACACCATTCAAATTTTTATGTGTTCAGCTTACTGAGGACAAGTGTGCTTGTATTTTTGGTTTTGAAATGTTTTGTAGTATAAATATAAAAAAATAAAAATGTTTAACTTTAAGCACCCAATGCATTTCCAATGGGTGGAGAGAAGGATAATAGACCCATGTTTATGTTAAGGCGCTGTGGCTGCAGTGTTCACACTTCAGATATGCTATCTATATCATTGCGTTCACACAGGTCTGCTCTCTGATTTGATCCAAATGTCTAAGCTGTGTGATGTATAAAACTATAGTTATAGTTAAAACTATAAATAAATGTCCCTCTCCACTCTACTGATTACACAGCTGTGATCAAGAATCAAGTCCGGGCGATGGGATGTAAATCCCATAGCCATATATCCTAGAGCCCGCAGGGACAGTCAGCCATATTAGTGGTTGTTGTTGGTTGTCAGGGAGATATCAAAACCAATGCATTTCCAAGTCAGATCCACAAACACAATAAAAGCCATGCTCCACTCCTCAGTCTGGAGTGGCCACATAGAAGAACGCCTTGGTTATAGACATAGTGGAGGACATATGTGATCTGGGATTGTTAGCCTACAGTATATGCACTCAATATACTCCACTACAGTTGGAGTCCATTTGACAGTTGCTGGTTCCCAAACACAGAATCAAAAATGTAGATCTAGAACACATAGAATATGTACAGTACAGTAAGGTTCAGTAGAGTACAGTAAAAGTACAGTAAGGTTCAGTAGAGTACAGTAAAGTACAGTAAGGTACAGAAAGGTACAGTACAGAAAGGTACAGTAGAGTACAGTACAGTAAGGTACAGTAAAGTACAATACAGTACAGTAAGGTACAGTAGAGTACAGTAAAGTACAATAAAGTACAGTAAAGTAGAATAAAGTACAGTAAGGTACAGTGGAGTACAGTAAAGTACAGTAGAGTACAGTAAAGTACAGTATAGTAAGGTACAGTAGAGTACAGTACAGTAAGGTACAGTACGGTACAGTAGAGTACAGTATAGTATAGTACAGTAAGGTACAGTACAGTACAGTAAGGTACAGTAGAGTACAGTACAGTAAGGTACAGTAGAGTACAGTAAAGTACAGTAAGTTACAGTAGAATACAGTAAAGTACAGTACAGTAGAGTACAGTAAAGTACAGTAAGTTACAGTACAGTACAGTACAGTACAGTACAGTACAGTACAGTACAGTAAGGTGCAGTACAGTATAGTAAGGTACAGTACAATACTGTAAGGTACTGTACCTTACAGTACCTTAAAGTATCCTATTTGTTGGGTTGGAACCGAGCCCACACTGTTTCGAAGGAACAGTATTTCTAGTTAAATTTGATCCTGATGAGTTTCTTTTATTCTCAGTTTCTCATTTTTATAAAAGAGACACGTTCAAGAAAATATCATGTTTAAACAGGGGGGGGGGGGTCTTAGGTGCAGGCGTACGCATATATTACAATAATTTCACACTAAACGTGTTTATTTTGACATCCATTTGTGAACGAGGGAAAAATATTAAACCCGGAACCAAGCCACACAAGCAGCGGCGTTGTTTGTTTCCATGGGGCTCATTTCAGTGTTGCGCCGCTATACAGTAATGGTGGATTCAGGAGGAGAATGTACCGTGGAACGGTCGCAGTGAATTGCCTTTTATACAGCATTATAGTAGGTAATTCTGCCGTTTTCACTCATGTAAGTCACATAATGGACGTCAACTATTGTCCACCCCGCATTTTAACCGTTATAATTAATCCGTAAAGTGCTTGTATTAACGTTGCCAGGCAGGTCATCTCATCTCTCATATAACTAGTGTGATATTTAGTTGGGAGAAATGACATTGCCATTGCTGTGAACGCTAAGCTAGAAGTCAACATGAAAGTGTTAAAACGTTATCTTATAGATTAGTGTTTTTCAAACGTTCACATTTCAAGGTCTCCCCTTAACTCTGACAGTGTACAAATGGAACCAAATAAACCATTTGGTTACATGTGTACACTGTCAGAGTTACTGACTTGTATGGGTTAATTCAACCCTTTCAGTCTGCGATCCCCAAAATAAATATATTTTAACCAGGGACCCCCCACCCTGAGGAGCACTAAGAGTTGAGGCATTACATTTTGTACAACATGTTTCTATTGTGAAAATAGCAGATCTACATGCACAGTGTGAGCATGTAGATTGGCTTTTTTTCCACAATTTCTGCCTCTAATATTTGACAATTTGGCATTTTAGACTAGAGGTATTAAAAAGTCCTTAAATTGTCACTATAGAAATGGTCAGATACCCTATACACTTAAACTGTATGTTGGTTTGATTACTGTTGAGAGAGAAAACAATGTTGCACGTTAAGTTAATCATCTGGGACTGTAAATATCATGTCCTCTCTCCTCATGACATGGAGAGATAACCGTGACTAGGGCTGTCACGATTATGACATTTTACATGACGATTAATTTTCTCTCAAATAATTGCGATTAACGATTTAATTGTGTTTTTGTCGTTGACAATTACATTTCCGTTTGGCTTTTAGGTTTTGAATTACACATGGTAGATATGACACATAAGCTAAATATACAAAGAAATGACTGACATATTTGACAACTTTATACTTAAAAAAGAACATTGATAGTGGAAATAGCCGATCTACAAGCTCACAACGCGTCGTGATGCGACGCGTTGTGAGCTTGTAGATCTGCTATTTCCACTACTTTTTAAAAGTGTTTGAAACTGTATTAACATTTCTCAACATGGAAACGATTATGACGATTATGCAAAATAATCGCGATTACCTCAAATATTCACGATTAGACGATTATGTAATAATTGTGCCCATGTAGGAAACTAAACATAGCAGATGGAGGGAATATAGTATTTACATACAAATTGGTTCAAAGCAACATTTTCTTGATTAAAATAAGTTTCAGAATCAGAATGGAGCTTTAACCCTGTAAGACCTGGAAAGCATCTGTGTCACGACTTAACACATATGGTGCCAACCCCGAGTTTCCCGAGTTTGTATTGGTACTAGTGCTGTGCC
The DNA here is from genome assembly GCF_963921795.1 of Nannobrachium achirus. NCBI lineage: Eukaryota > Metazoa > Chordata > Actinopteri > Myctophiformes > Myctophidae > Nannobrachium > Nannobrachium achirus. Next base: position 40,666,685 of record NC_137829.1, read on the forward strand.
AACCCCGAGTTTCCCGAGTTTGGGCCGTTTTTGAATTTTTTTTTTTTTTTTTTTTTTTTTTTTCAAAATGTTTTTTTTCAAAAAAAAATTTTGGACCTCCAGAAATGTATTAGGCATGATCGCGATCGCGAAATTGCATGTTTAACCCCCATACCAACCCATTCTTTCAAACATGGCAGCCATGTTTGTTTACATCTGAAGAAAACATAATGGCCCATAAATCATGAATGCCTGAACGGATTTCCAAGCGGATTTTTTTGTTTGAAAGCTGTGAACAGCATCTACACACGTGGTGCATCATCTAGGCATGGGCGTGCACTTTTTACACACTTGCACAATTACATGGAAGTCTATGGTAACCATGGCAACGCGGGACATTGGCCGGAAAAAATCATTGCAACATAAGTGTTAAAATGTAACCACTTTAACCATTATTTTTATACTTTAGCTATTGCCGCGCTATGAGCTTGTGTAGGCCTATCTGCTTTTTTTGAAAAATTTGGTAAAGCAAAACATTTGAAACTCAAATCTTTCTTTCTCGGGTACAACACATTTTTAGATGGGAGGTCCTCGGTCAAATACATATAATTCTAGGGGGTCCTTGACATGAAAAAGTTTGAGAATCACTGATCATAGAAATATACAGTACATTTTTCAAAAAGGATTTATCAGACATTTGTAGAATCTGACTCGGGTCCTCACATCTATCTTCTGACCCTGTCTCTGTCCTCCGGTAGGGCTGAGAAGAACTGAGTGGAGACCAGATGTTTTGTGTGAGGAGGTGGGTCCCTTGGCTGAAGCCTGGGGCTCAGTTTGGTGCCGGGCCCCGGCACGGAGCCCATAAGCTGGCCTCGCTTCAAGCCCTCTCCCAGACGTCGCTGACGAAAAAACTCCAAGGCCTTCTTTATCCCTTCGACCAGCTGGAGCCTTACCTGGACAGGTCTGTGTACTATGTGACTTTATTTCCAGTATTTGTTCTAACTAGTTAACTAGTTTTTTAAGGCAATTGGAGCAGTGATTCTCAACCTTTTCATAGGGTTTCGCTCTTTATACACTTTATATCACAGTCAAAATAACAGAGGATTTTACAGTGTGTAGATCAGTGTTCATTTCCTCGGCTAAAACTATTGACTATTATCGTCGACTACCTTTTCTCACTGACGAAAACTAAATTAAAAACTAAGCTACAGTATGATGACTGAAACTAAATATATTGACAATCTCGTTAACAAATAAAAACTACTAGTAAGACGCCTGTTGCACTCTGGAAATAGCAGATCTACAAGCTTGTAGATCGGCTATTTTCAGCAGGCAACCAAGTGTAAAATCAGCCATTATGACGCCATCAGACTGATCAGAGCCCAACAAAATACTATTTCATAGACAAAATCAAGTGTAAATTTGACTAAAAACTCAACTTTTCAGATGACAAAAATATGACAAAAACTAAATGACATTGTATTCAAAAGACTGGATAATTGCTAAAACTAAACCAAAAGTTGCAGTCAAAATTAACACTGGTGTAGATTGTGGTCCCAAAGATTTAAAAAAAAATTGTATCAACCAGGGCTCTTTGAAATGAAAAAGGTTGAGAACCTTTATGTTGCTGCGTCCCACAGAAACCCATTTGTGGACGCCAGGTAATGGCTTGTTGAATCAGTGTTGTTTTCTTCGACTAAAACTATGACGAAAAATGTTTGTCGACTGCGTTTTTTTCACTGACGAAAACGAAATAAAAACGAAATAAAAATTAAGCTGGGATGACTAAAACTAAGACTAAATATATTGACAATTTCGTCAACAAAATAAAAACTAGACTAACACGTTAGTGGAGAAGAGAGTCATTTTATGTTGCTCTCAGGTGTTGCGTGCTGAAAATAGCCGATCTACAAGCTCACAACGCGTCGCAGCGCGACGCGTTGTGAGCTTGTAGATCTGCTATTTTCAGCACACAACCAAGTGTAAAATCAGTCATTACGACGCCATCAAGGCCTGCCAAAATACATTTCAGTCGACTAAATCAACTGTAGATTTAGTCACCTAAAACCTCATGATATTTAGTCGACTAAAATTAGACTAAAACGAATACTTTTCAGGTGACTAAATTATGACTAAAACCAAATTACATTTTATTCAAAAGACTATGACTAAAAACTAAATCAAAATTTGCTGTCAAAAACAACACTGCGTTGAATTGTAATCAAATAAAAACAAAACATTAATGTGAACCCAACTCGACACAGGTCTGTGGACAAGAGCCAGTTCCAGCTGTTCCGTCCCGGCGTGGAGGCCATGCTGGAAGCAGAGAAGTTCTTCTGCTCGTCTCCCTCGCGTAAGATCGACTATGTCTCGTCCGCCGTGAGGATGGACCACGTACCCAACCTGACACAGCCCGAGGTCAGTGGATGGAAGACTGTGTGTGCGTGCGTGCGTGTGCGTGTGCGTGCGTGTGTGTGTGTGTGTGTGTGTGTGTGTGTGTGTGTGTGTGTGTGCGTGCGCGTGTGCGTGCGTGCGGGTGGGTGAGAGAACATGAAAACATTTAAGCTTGGTAATCAAAACCTGCACAAGGCAGATATGACATACAGGGTTCCCACGGTCATGAAATTCCTGGAAATATTTTGAAACTAGAAAAATATTTTTCCAGTACTGGAAAAGTTTTGGAATGCATCAAGGGTCCTGGAAGGTCCTGGAAAAAATAGCTATGCATTGTCTTTGGTTATTGATTTTGTTAATACCTCTGAAATGACAAATTAAACATTGGCCAAATTGTCAAATATTAGAGGCAGAAATTGTGAAAATAGCAGATCTACATGCTCATAACGCCTTGCAACGTGAGGCGTTGTGTGCATGTAGATCGGCTATTTTCACGATAGAACAGTGTTATACAAAATTCCTCAACTTAGTGCTCGTCAGGGTGCCGGGGTCCCGAGTTAAAATATGATTATTTCTGAGGTCACAGCCTGAAAAGGTTGAGAACCACTGGCATACACCACCTGTCTTTAGGCATTGTGTATAGGAGTAAGTAGTCTCGCGTAGCCAGACAACTATTCCACAATCTCTGAATGCTATATAGAGTCTGGAACAGCAGCTCCCGAACGGCGAGTATCGAAAACGGGCATTAACGTTCAAAAAAATATATTTTAAAATGTCATTTCTGCTAAGCAGCAAGCTAAAAATGCTTATATGATTTTTATTTATATAATGATAAATATGTGTGATGTGAGACTGAAACGGAAGTGACGTGGGGGCTTCACTTCCGCTTCATCTCGCACTCGCCGTTTCTTCCCCGGTGCGCCAGACTGTATGCCGGGAGCATTTGACCAAATCGCGGAGGCAACAGTCTGGCCACGCGAGACTAAGGAGTAAGTGACTTGTTATTGAGCGGAATTATTGTTATAATGTAGTCTTGGAAATTGGGTTAAATATTCTGGGAAAGTTTTGGAAAAGTTTTGGAAATTCATTGGTAAATATGTGTGGGAACCCTGGACATAGGGCCTCCGTCCTACTCCTCCCACCCAACACTCCCAGCTGATCAGTGACCGCCCCAGTCCGTAGGAAGTCATGCAGTGACAAATATCACCCTCCCCGCCCGGCTTCCCTCCCCCGAACACGGGCCAATGGTGTTTGCATAGACGCCCGACAAAGCCGGATGCACCGCGGTGTAGGGCTGTCACGATATATGACATTTTACATGACGATTAATTGTCACTCAAATAATTGGCGATTAACGATTTAATTGTGTTTTTGTCATTAACAATTACATTTCTGTTTGGCTTTTAGGCTTTGAAGTTGCACATGGCAGATATGACACAAAACCTAAATACACAAAGAAATTACTGACATATTTGACAACTTACTACTTAAAAAATAACACCTTAAAAAATAACATTGATAGTGGAAATAGCCGATCTACAAGTTTTTACGATATTTTATTACGATTATGTAATAATTGTGACAGCCCTACCGCGGTGGATTCGAACCCACAACCTCCGTGGCAGTGGGCAGGAATGGAAATGATTTGAACCATCATGCACAAATAATTGCGATTGGATCAAATAATCGTGATTTGTTAATCACCTAATCATTGCAATACTTGTGTCAGGCCGTCGTGTGTGTGTGTGCACATGCGCGCTAGGGCATTCACGAATAGTGATTTTTAGTATTCAAATTATTCGACCTCAAAGTATTCAAATAGTCGAATATTCGACAGGACTGGCCAAACTGTCAAATATTAAGTAAGCAAGAGGCAAACATTGTGAAAATAGCCGATCTACATGCTCACAACGCCTTGCGTTGCGAGGCGTTGTGAGCATGTAGATCTGCTATTTTCACAATATTTATCTGCGGAACCGAGTCACATTAAATGTAATATCTACAATTCCAAGTGCTTGTCAGGGTGGGGGTCCCCAGTTCAAATATGTTTATTTTGGGGGTCATGGCCTAAAAAGGTTTGAGAACCCCTGGTATAGAGCATTAACAAATGCATCCACCAGGGGCATTGACAACTCATTCTTATGACTTCCTATCTAGCCAAGCTTTATAAACTATATATTTTTAAAGAGAAAACAATAAAAAAAAAATAATAATAAGCGAATATTCGACTTCGGTGAACAACGTCGAATAGTGACATTGATATTCGAATATTCGAATATTTGGTGAATGCCCTAATGCGCGCAAGCAAACATGAAGGCATTGATCATATAGACTTAAAGGGGAAGACCACCCAATTTCAATATTGAACTATGTCATTAATATACCTTAGAGGAGTTGTGTGGAAATAAAAAAAAGTTCCCCCTCTTCTGTGTTGCCTAGAACTGAAGGATTGATTTTGGGGTTTGTATTGTAAAGTACAATGTGTGATGTCATCAAGTTGTAATTTGCAATACAAACCCCAAAATCAATCCTTCAGTTCTAGGCAACACAGAAGAGGGGGAACTTTTTTTTATTTCCACACAACTCCTCTAAGGTATATTAATGACAAAGTTCAATATTGAAAATGGGTGGTCTTCCCCTTTAAGCAGTCACTCTCAGTGTCACGAGACTGCCTTCATAACCCAGACACGCAGGCGGTTGGGAGCTTCAGAACGATGTCTGGGAGCAGCCTCCTCCTCCTCCCACAGTTCATCCATATTTTATAGCAGCTGTTGGCGCTTCCTAAGAAATGAACAGATTTATAACCTGCAGAGTGCAGCGGCGTTGGCCCTCTGGGCTCAGGATTTGTTTTAGTTGATTTTGATCCTCAACAAAGTCATCACAAAAACCAAAACATTCCAGCAATTCTCTCTGTCTGATCGTAAAGGCATAGGCTGAAGTTCAAAGCACATAACATACCCATTTAGAACGGGCACACATTATGGTGTATCATTATTTTATGCTTTAACTATTGAAAAATAGCAGATATACAAGCTCACACAGCGCGTCACCGAGTGACGCGCTGGGAGCTTGTAGATCTGCTATTTTTGAAAAATCGTGAAAATTTGAATTTTGACCCGATTCTAGTGTCTTTTGAATCCTTCTAAGATTTTTTGAAAACCCTATGTTTCTATGTCAGCAATCTGGCTAGACCTCGTCAAAAAAAAGGTCCTTTTCACTTAACTGGGGCTCAGTTAGTCTGTTCTTGAGAGACTACTATGTCAGTGGTGCTCAAACCTTTTCATGTGAAGGACTCCCAAAATGATATTTATTTGGCCACGGACCCGCATCTCAAAATATTTAGTTCCAGGGACCCCCCAGAAGCAAAATTTGAGATACAAAACGTTCGCTTTGAAAATACATATATTCAAAGATTTGCACACATTTTCACGACTTTTTCAAAAATAGCAGATCTACAAGCTCGCAGCGCGGCACTCGGTGCCGCGCTGTGAGCTTGTATATCCGCTATTTTTCACTGGTTAAAGCATTCAATAATTCTAGGCCTAAATGGGTTAACATTAACATTTCCATTGAAAATAAAAGTTCATATTGAATGAACACTCAGACATTATCCGCTTTTACATTACCGATATCACTGTTCGTGATAAAACGAACATTCCATCATATTCAAAAAATAAAGTAAAATTCAAAAAATAAAATAAAATACCTTACAAATGTATACACACTCCCAATATATACAGTACCTATATACACATGTTGTATTAACTGTATACAAGCACCAATACTGCCACATCACACCCTGTCTCTCAACTATTACATGTTATACTGTAATTATAATGTAATTATAATTTAATTAATTAAATCATGTTATTATTTAGGATGGAAAGGTGTGTGGTGCAGTAGGACTTTGGTGTAAAGCAACTAACTAAGTACATGTACTGTACTTTGGTAACATTTTGAGTAATTTTTACTTTGCTGGAGTATTTCCAAATTTCTAGACTTTTACTTCTACTCCATTACACCTCAGAGGCAAATATTGTACAACAAGCTACAAGCTTACAATCCTCCCACGGTCATGAAATTCCTGGAAATATTTTGAAATTAGAAAAATATTTTTCCAGTACCGGAAAGGTTTGGGAATTGATCAAGGGTCCTGGAAAAATTAGCTGTGCATTGTCTTTGGTTATTGATTTTGTTAATACCTCTGAAATGACAAATGAAACATTGGCCAAATTGTCAAATATTAGAGGCAGAAATTGAGAAAATAGCAGATCTACATGCTCACAACGCCTCGCGATCCGCTATTTTCACCATGAAACTTGTTAAACAATATTCCTCAACTCTTAGTGCTCATCAGGGTGCCGGGGTCCCCAGTTAAAAGTTTGAGAACCACTGTCTTTGGGCATTGCTTATAGGAGTAAGCGACTCGTTATTGAGCTGAATTATTGTTATATAGTCCTGGAAATCGGGTTAAATATTCTGGAAAAGTTTTGTAAATCAATTGGTAAAAATGTGTGGGAACCCTGTTATGTTCCTTTGGTATTACTTTGGTATCCATTATCATATCACACATTGCTATATATTTACTGTATGTAATATGTTTTGTAAGTATGTGTTAGAAATGAAGTGTGTTTATCTCCTACTAGGTGTGCTTCATTGGGAGGAGTAACGTGGGTAAATCTTCGCTCATCAAAGCGCTGTTCTCCTTGGCTCCTGAGGTGGAGGTTCGGGTTTCCAAAACTCCAGTGAGTAGACATGGTGCAATAAAGCAGTGAGCCACAAGAGGGCGTTCTTAGGCACGACACAAAGCATCCCATTTCTGAAATAAAAGGCAAATATAGTTAAATCACTACATCCTTTACAGCAGTGGTTCTCAAACTGGGGGTCTCCAAATGATTCTGGGGGGGGGGGGGTTCTTATATGACGCGATATGAAAAAAGTCTATGGGAATTCAGAATGGGGGGAAAAAAACGTGAACCAGGTAGGATGGGCAAATGACGTCAGACTTGCTCTATTAAGCCCATTGAATGCCCATATATGGACATATACTGTGTTGTTATTTTCATGTGGTCTATATATGGACATACTCTGTCAGTCTTATGTGGTCTATGATGCCAGACATGATGATGTCCGACATCAAATCCATATCTGGGAAAAGTTTATTTTGAATTAAAGTAAATTAATTCACGAATAAATGTATAAATTAAACTATTATATAACATATCTCTTAGTAAAATAGCACGCATGTGCGTCCCCGAAGAAGCCAGTCGATTTGACATACCATGGGCCAAGTGCGTGCCACCAAAACTGGGAGGAATTCTGCGGAAAAGAAAAAAAGTTTACTTTGAAGATGGAAGATGGAATAAAGTCAGACAAATGCTATAGTGCGGTTGCCCCTGCAACCACACTCATTATTTTGGTGGTTCGCGGTGTGAAAAGGTTGAGAACCACTGCTCTACAGTAGGGCTGTCACAATTATTACATAATCGTCCAATCGTGATTTTTTTTGACATAATCGTGATTATTTTTCATAATCGTCATAATCGTTCCCATGTTGAAAAATGTTCATATATTTAAAAGAAAGTCAAAAATAGTGGAAATAGCAGATCTACAAGCTCACAACGCGTCGCGACGTGTTGTGAGCTTGTAGATCGGCTATTTCCACTATCAATGTTCTTTTTAAAGCGTAAGTTGTCAAATATGTCAGTAATTTTCTTTGTATATTTAGGTTATGTGTCATATCTACCATGTGCAACTTCAAAGCCTAAAAGCCAAACAGAAATGTAATTGTCAACGACAAAAACACAATTAAATCGTTAATCGCAATTATTTGAGTGACAAATAATCGTCATGTAAAATGTCATAATCGTGACAGCCCTACTCTACAGTGTTTACTATGTTTTAACTAAAAGTCGTTGGGTAACTAATGAGGCTTGGCTTCCATCTCTCCTTTCCTCCTCAGGGTCACACGAAGAAGATGAACTTCTTCAAAGTGGGGAAGGCGTTCACCATGGTGGACATGCCGGGATACGGACACAGAGCACCCAAAGACTTTGTAGACATGGTGGAGCCCTATCTGCTCACAAGGGAAAAGTGAGCATTTAAGCACTGCTAGGGTAGCCTGACACTCAGCCTGAATTGACATTTCGTTTCACTTCATTATTCAGTCTGAAGTTGCTACCACCCAGGGCGATTGCTGGGATGGGCGTTGCCAAAGAGGCAGTCCTCTGCGATTGGTTCACCGTCTGACCAACACAACAGTAGCAAAGCAGATGACGTAGTGTTGTTATGTGTGGCTGGCTAGTGGCTAGCCTGTTGCTTGCAAGTGCTACTTGCTAACCAAAGAAACAGCAGGAATAGGAGCACAACGAATTAGTAATCAAACACAACATAACATGTCTGCGACTGATGTTTCATAGCGAGATCGATACGATCGCATTTTACCACAATTTACCGCATTTTACAGCGACGCGATGTGTGCGGTCCCGTCCGGCGGCGGTGAATTGCACACGAGTTCTGGGAAATCCCCACCCACGCTGATCACAAGACGCTGATTCACAACGCTGATTCGCTGTACGGATTTTCAAACGAGGAAAGCCTCTTCAATGCAGGGACTCATTCATGTCATGGTCCTGGGGTCCCGGGCGGGGATGCGCCTCCATTGGAGTCCATTAGAGGTCTTCGGACCTGCCCGAGATCCGAAATTACCCGCGATCCGAACCGCCCCGAGCCGGGTAACGGGGCCGTTTTCGAGCTTTTACCGCGGGGCGGGCCGGGGCCGGGGCCGTCTGCCCCGGTTCCCCGGGTATCTCCTGTTACCCGAGTGGAGCCGAGACAGGCCGAGATTGAAGTGAAAGCGAACGCAACAACTGCACCAAATAGATAACGCCACACGATGGCACTAAAGATGCAGCATGTAATCTGTTGCATTGGTTGTGAGAACTGACTCACTCAGTCACAACAACACTGACTGTATCAGTTGGATTGTTATTATTATCAAAGATATTAACGTAACGTTTTGGTTAACGGTTTACAATGGAGTTGTCATTGCGTGTTGTCATGCTCTGCAGAGCAAAATGGACACTCAAAGCAGAAAGATATAATGAACAACACATGCGACAGAAAACGATAGCATTAGCATTGGCTAGCCAAAGAAGAAGGAATAAAAACATGGATTTATTTGTATTTACAAACTGTCCGCATTGACTTACTGGTCTGGGAAAAGATCATCTTTTGGCGAGAGGCACAGCGCCGCTGACAGCAACAGCAGCACCGTGGCGACGTTAGGTAAGAAATATGTCTGATACAACTCTTAACACATATGGTGCCAACCCCGAGTTTCCCGAGTTTGTTTTCAAATAGACCGCTGTGCCAACCCCGAGTTTCCCGAGTTTGGCCTTAATTACTTAATTAGGTTAATTACACTCTCACCCATCTTGTTACAAAGTTTGTTGCTTCTGTGATAAAAAATAAGTCAGAAATCACATATTCAACAAGTAATGTGACCAAAAACAAAGACAAATGCTTCCCATGAACCACAATATTGCTAAACCATGGCTCAAATGGCTCAAATATGAAATTCATAATAACTCGCTATGACGAAATGCTTTTCAGTGCGTCCAGGCCATAGAGTATATATAAAAGGTCCAGGCTAGTCAATTTCACCTTTATTACACACGATGGCGCCATTGTCAGATTAGTGTACCCCCTGCTGAAGTGAAACCAATGGACTGAAGCAAGCCAGCCAGGGTGTGTGTTTGTGACACACTATCTACTTGTGTTGTGATCATCACCCACCAACAACTCTAGTCTGCCTGCCTATCGTTACATTATTCTGCAGCTTCATCATCACATCAAACAAACGAGTGGGTCGCTGTAATTTCTACTTCACCATCAAAGATGGCGACGCTGCGCTACAACAGCAGCGGGACTATCCATTTTACTCATCATCATCATGATCACCGTTTGAGCTCTGCTCAATCAACTCCAACGGTGCAGACTGCTCCAAACGGCAAACGGTGATAGTTCGCTGGGTAAGTGGCTCAAACGTGCTGGCTGCGGTGCCGCCGCCGCGTCGCCGGGCCGGTTCTCCCCGTCCCCGATCAACTCCAAACGGGCAGTCTTCTCCAAGCGGCGTTGCGGTGCCGGGCCGGTTCGGTTCTCTAGACGCCGATCAACTCCAAGCGGGCAGGCTCTTCCAAACGGTGACGCGGAGCCGGGCCGGTTCGGTTCCAAACGCCGTGATACGGCTCCTTCGCGGGTCGCCGTCAAGTCGTCCTGGTCAACGTACCACGATGTCCCGATCACGCACCGTGATGTCCCGGTCCTCACGCTGCTTAGCCGTCGGCCGGACCGATTGTCCGCACGCCGTGATGTCCTGGTTCCTCCTGGTCCACTCCAAACGATTGTGGTTCATCATCACCTCAGTAACCTTACCTCAGTAACTAAAAACCTGCCCACGCTAGCCGGAACAGCGGCCCGTCGGGATAGTGAGCGGACCCCCACAAGAATTAGTCGGTCGCGGTGACAAACAACATATTCTTCATCATCATCATCATCATCATCATCACAACACACTCTAGTCTATCACGGGCTGCTGTGAATGTCCTGTTAGTGGGTCACTGTGACAAAAAAACGTGTTCTATTTCATTACAACAATGTCACCTCCTTCAAAGACGGTGGCGCTAACAACAGCAGCTGGTCGCGGTGGTGCGCGGAACCAGTCGCTAACGCGAGTCCATTCAGCTCTCAGAAGACGCAGTCTAAAACAGCCGATCTACAAGCACACAACGCCAGCCGATCTACAAGCACACAACGCCTCGCATGGGGAGGCGTTGTGTAGTCCCCTGACTGACTCGGTGAAGAGTGGAAACCACAGCGAGATCGAAGGCACACATCCCATTCCCAGAGACCCAGACCACAACTTTCCAGTGAGTTTGTATTTTATATATATATAGCCTATATAATCGTCAGATGAATCAATTTATTTTTTATAATCTAAATCGCTCTGGGTAGGATAAATGTGTCTGCTAAAACTTTTAGGCTAAAGGTGTAAATTGATTTGTGTTTTTTTTCCTCCCATCTGGGAGGGGGAGAGAGAGAGAGGGCTGGAGGGATAGATAAATGTGTTTATTGTGTTTGTGTGTGTGTGTGTGTGTGTGTGTGTGTGTGTGTGTGTGTGTGTGTGTGTGTGTGTGTGTGTGTGTGTGTGTGTGTGTGTGTGAGAGAAAGAAAGAAAGGGAGGGAGGATAAAGCTCCATTGAATTGACTGTGTGATTGATTGTGTGAGAGAGGGTTAGAGAGAAATGTATTGTGTGTGTGTGTGTGTGTGTGTGTGTGTGTGTGTGTGTGTGTGTGTGTGTGTGTGTGTGTGTGTGTGTGTGTGTGTGTGTGTGTGTGTGTGTGTGTGTGTGTGTGTGTGTGTGTGTGTGTGTGTGTGTGTGTGTGTGTGTGTGAGTGAGAGAGTGAGAATGTATTGTGTGTGAGAGAAAGAGGAAGGAGGAAGAGAGAGAGAGAAAAAGTATTTATTGTTGTGTGTGTGTGAGAGAGAGAGGGAGGGGAGAGAGAAATAGTGTGTGTGTGTGTGTGCGTGCGTGCGTGCGTGCGTGCGTGCGTGTGTGTGAGACACATTGTATTGTATTGTAAATGGATTTTATTTTTCTATATTTATAGGTAGTGGTTCGTGCAGAGGAGCCTGCTGACTTCCCTTTGGAGAACTGAAAACTTTCCTTGGCCTGCCTGCTGTTTCTGACCGGCCTCATCTCAACTCGCACGTGCACGCACGCAGCCTCTGAACTGTGAACATGCACATGCACACGCACACGAGCATGCATGCAGACTCTGAACTGTGAACGTGCACACGTACAGGCGCACGCATGCACGCGCGCAGACACACAATGTGAGAAACAATGTGAACAAGCCAGAGAAACACTGAACTAGCAAGAATACACTTGATTGAAAACGGTAAAGAAACAAAATAAAAAACACTTATTTGTCTTATTCTTTTGTATTTCTTTGAAGGAAAAATACTGTAAATACAATATTGAAGTCATTGAAATCAAAGCTAAAAAGATCAAGTGAGTTTTCAGCCTGATACAGTATCATTCACTAAAAGCTATTTTTCTCAAAACAAGGTCTAAAAAGGGGTCATTTTTGGCCGTTTTTTTTTTTGTCTGGCCTATAAATACAGAAGCGAACATCGTAGAAACATGGTTCTTGGACCGGGTGAAACTAGAGAATCTCCTCTTTCATTCGATGTGTTGTGTGATTTTGTCACGATAAAACTGAATGCGGAGGCTGTCTTCGAAGTTGGTCAAAAACATGGCAAGAGCACAGTACAGACAGAAATAAGCCATGGCAACAGATGTGTTAATATAATAACGTTGGCATTCTTTCATTTCGGGGTGACAGGTTCGGGTCTCGGATCTCCCGTTCTGCTCGGGTTTCGGATCCAATTTTTCTAATAACAGGCGGGGCCGTTCGGATCGGATCCATCACGTCTCGGGGCTGATCGGGTAACGGTTCTCAAATTCCAAATGATAGACGGGGCCATATGGGTCCGGGTCCATTTCCCCCGGGTCCTTTTGGGTTCGGGTAGTTCAAATTGGACCCGTGAAGACCTCTAGAGTCCATGTTAAAATTATTTACCGGGTCGCGGTAAAAGAAAAACATCTAAAAATTCCACAGACACCACCATTGTTCATGGGTGAAAGCATCCTACTTTACCCTACGTTAACACAAATAAAATCCACGTAGAAAGTCTTAAACAGGCGATAGAAACGTCAATGTTTTGATTCCACCGACGTCCGACGCCATTTTGCGGCCCGAATTCATTAGGGTTACATGTTTTAGTAGTTCTAAGTTCAAACATTAGCCAAATTGTAAAATAAATATAAGAAATAGGCAAACATTTTGAAAATAGCCGATCTACAAGCTCACAGCGCCCGAAAACATTGTATTGAGGACTCATAAAACTTTTCTGGGACCCATTTGAATGACCACCTGTGGGTCCCGGGACCCATTACATTGAAAACCTAGTAACATCACTGTCAATGAGAGCAATTCTAGACCCCTGAATCGCCAAAACAACATTTTAAAGGTGTGTGGCTAGCGATTCAAGGTCTGGAACTAGGCTACTGCTAGGGTTGTATATCGTCACTATCGGGCAGAAACCTTGTATCTCCAAGTTTCAAATGTGTATGCTTTTTTTTTTGTTTTGTTTTTTGAAAGTTCCTTTGTGCTCAAAATTATTCAACCCCCCCTACAAATCTGGTTTATTGGCTTCACAAACTGTCAACTGAACAAAGAAATAAATCATACAAGAACAATGTAAATAGCTCAACAAAAGTAATATTTGTAGTGTTGTTGTTGTTTTTTTCTGTTTTTTCTTTTCATAAATTATTCAGCTCTTAAGCACACCTGAAAATATGTGTAATCAACTGCAATCGACCAATCAAGGGCTTAAATAGTTGCATCAGGTGTGCAACCTGGTCTGACTAGAAGTTTGTTGATTTGTTGACAGTGATTAGATTGATTGATTCGGTTAGAAACATGGCTAAGTCTAAGGAACGGTCAGAAAAGTCAAGAGAAGAGATTATTGCTTTGTACAAAAAAGGAAAAGAAAAAAAGATGCCAACACACAACGCATACATTCAATCTGACAAAGGCCTACTTGTTCTTTGTTGTTTCAGCCTGGTGAGGACGTTCCTACTGGTGGACGGCAGTGTTGGCGTCCAGAAGGCCGACCTTATCGCCTTGGAGATGTGTGAGGAGGTCAGACGACCGTATGTGGTACGGAGACTATTTTGTAAACCCATTCAGAACGGGTACACATTTTGTGTATCATTATTTTATGCTTTAACTATTGAAAAATAGCAGATATACAAGCTCACAGCGCGGCACCGAGTGCCGCGCTGCGAGCTTGTATATCTGGTATTTTTGAAAAATCGTGAAAATTTGAATTTTGACCCGATTCTATAAGTGTCTTTTGAATCCTTCTAAGGTTTTTTGAAAAACCTATGTTTCTATGTCAGCAATCTGGCCAGCCATCGTCAAAGAAAAGGTCCTTTTCACTTAACGGGAGCTCAGTTAGTCTTTTCTTGAGAGACTACTATGTCAGTGGTTCTCAAACCTTTTCATGTGAAGGACCCCCAAACTGATATTTATTTGGCCACAGACCCCCATCTCAAAATATTTAGTTCCAGGGACCACCCAGAAGCTAAATTTGAATTACAAACGTTCGCTTTGAAAATACATATATTCAAAGATTTGCACACATTTTCACGACTTTTTTCAAAAATAGCAGATCTACAAGCTCGCAGCGCGGCACTCGGTGCCGCGCTGTGAGCTTGTATATCTGCTATTTAGGCCTAAATGGGTTAATTCCTTCCTGTTAACGCAAAATAGAGAATAAATAAATTATATTACACCCATACTAGGCATCCTTTGGATGATAATATAGCCTTGCAACAGATAATCTTATTTAAAAAAAATATATACAAAAAGATCTACTAGCTCACAATGTGTTGTAACGTGATGCACCACTGCTATGCAACACTTTGAGTAATTACAAAAAAATCTTTAAACAATCCTCTCCTCTCTTCTCTACCCCACCATGGTGTCGGCAGCAGATGAATGTTGAATGCTCAGCCCACTCAGCTATTTAAAACCTGCCGCCTCTGAAACGGTTATGATGAAGTGTCTGTGCACTTAAATATTCATGCTCTTCGGTTATTAACAAATTGACCTCGGCTAAAGACGGTGGCATAACAGGGTCTGTGGATGATTAAACCTCAGTGCTAAAACAGTAGCTTGATACATGGTTCCGAATTGATGTCATTACGTGCACATCCCACATCAAAAACTCATTCAAGTCGCCCAGAGACTCATTCATGTCATGGTCCTGGGGTCCCGGGGATGCGCCTCCATTGGAGTCCATGTTAAAATAATTTACCGGGTCGCGGTAAAATAAAAACATTTTAAAATTCCACAGACACCACCATTGTTCATGGGTGAAAGCATCCTACTTTACCCTACGTTAACACAAATACAATCCACGTAGAAAGTCTTAAACAGGCGATAGAAACGTTTTGATTCCACCGATGTCCGACGCCATTTTGAGCGCCCAAATTCATTAGGGGCACATGTTTTAGTAGTTTTAGTAGTTCTAAGTTCAAACATTAGCCAAATTGTAAAATAAATATAAGAAATAGGCAAACATTTTGAAAATAGCCGATCTACAAGCTCACAGCGCTCGAAAACATTGTATTGAGGACTCATAAAACTTTTCTGGGACCCATTTGAATGACCACCTGTGGGTCCCGGGACCCATTACATTGAAAACCTAGTAACATCACTGATAACAGTAATACCTTTTAAAATGACTATGATTAAACTCCGCCGGGAGACTCTTGAATTTGGCTGTGCGTGCCTGTCTGTCCACAGCTAATTTTCTACAGGGCCGGTGCCCGCTGCCTGTAGAAGAAGGAACTAAATTCTTGAATAGTTTTCAAATCGGTCAAAGAATTGACAATGCAATCTGCAGTGTGTTTAAATGACCAGTAGATGTCAATAGAGGTGCTTATTTTCTGAACTGTGGATTTAACAGAAATGACTTGACAGACCCTTAGGTCTCTTCTGCTCATGCTTCTGTTCTGATAAGCAATATTAATTCAACGGAACTTGTTATTTCTGCTGCACTTTATTTTTTCACTGTATGTAATGCAAAGAACGCCCACTTTATTTGTCACAGCACAAATGTGCAGGTGTAAAAGAGTGGGTCGTTATTGTCCAAGCATCCCACAAATTGCATGTTGTTCCCTTTGTATTAATAATGTTAATAATAAACAGTATATAATAACTATAAGTAATAGCATTATGCATTTAGCTATTTTGTCTTCTAAAATGTTTTAAATTACATTGTAATAATACTGTCATTGTGCAGGTGTTTTACTATTTAAATGTATTGTAATGTTCCTGTCATTTTGCAGGTGTTAAGGTCTTTACACACCGGGGGCGAATTAGCGAATTGCGAATCATTTGCTTTTTATTTAAAACCTTATAAAGTCAATGCAATTTTCCACACCGACTGCAAATTTCGAAAAAGTGGCTGTTATTTATCCGTTCTTGTTTCCAATTTAGTGAACATTCTCAGGCGAACTCCTCTCTCTCTTTGTATCAATTCAAGCTAACTATCCTATTTAACCCATTTAGAGTACACATTTTGGGTACACATTTTGTGTATAATTATTTTATGTTTTAACTATTGAAAATCAGCAGATATACAAGCTCACAGCGCGGCACCGAGTGCCGCGCTGCGAGCTTGTAGATCTGCTATTTTTGAAAAATCGTGAAAATTAGAATTTTGACTCGATTCTATAAGTGTCTTTTGAATCCTTCTAAGATTTTTTGAAAAACCTATGTTTCTATGTCAGCAATCTGGCCAGCCATCGTCAAAGAAAAGGTCCTTTTCACTTAACGGGAGCTCAGTTAGTCTTTTCTTGAGAGACTACTATGTCAGTGGTTCTCAAACCTTTTCATGTGAAGGACCCCCAAACTGATATTTATTTGGCCACGGACCCCCATCTCAAAATATGTAGTTCCAGGGACCCCCCAGAAGCAAAATTTGAGTTACAAACGTTCGCTTTGAAAATACATATATTCAAAGATTTGCACACATTTTCACGACTTTTTTCAAAAATAGCAGATCTACAAGCTCGCAGCGCGGCACTCGGTGCCGTGCTGTGAGCTTGTATATCTGCTATTTTTCACTGGTTAAAGCATTCAATAATTCTAGGCCTAAATGGGTTAAAGAGAGAGAACCTGGTTGAGGGACCATCCCTTTGCATTGAGCCCGAGGGGTACAGTGTTTCTGCTTCTCCGTGTCGTCTCGTCTGTGTGTGGCTGCTTGCTAGTATTGCCGTCAGTGGTGGAAAAAGTACTCAAATTTCTTACCGGTAAAAGTAAGGTTTATGTATGTTTTATTATAATCTATATCTGCTGAATATTGGATAAAACATTGCAATAGGATCCGAAATGTAGTGGAATAAGGAAAAGTATAGGCTACTAAATACTAAAATTGGACGTAGGCCTACTCAAGTACAAGTACCTACAAGTACAGTACTCAAGTAAATGCTGCTGCTGACAGCCTGTCTGCTGTGGGGGAACGGTGAACCTGTGGTTTCCTCTCTGCTGTGATGTGATGTGATGGGTTGTGTGAGCCAGCCCCAAACAATGCGCACAACAGATAACTTTATTCAATTAGGCGGATTTTAGACACATATTCGTGTCGCACTTTGGTGTGTATGGGAAAAAGTAGGGCTGTCACAATTATTACATAATCGTCTAATCGTGATTATTTGACATTATCGCAATTATTTTGTCATAATCGTCATAATCGTGAATGTTGAAAAATGTCCGAAATAGTGGAAATAGCAGATCTACAAGCTCACAACGCGTCGCATCGCGACGCGTTGTGAGCTTGTAGATCGGCTATTTCCACTATCAAAGTTATTTTTTAAGTAGTAAGTCAGTAATTACTTTGTATATTTAGGTTATGTGTCATATCTACCATGTACAACTTCAAAGCCTAAAAGCCAAACAGAAATGTAATTATCAACGGCAAAACACACAATTAAATCGTTAATCGCCAATTATTTTAGTGACAATTAATCGTCATGTAAGATGTCATATCGTGACAGCCCTAGGAAAAAGTGTCAGGCGGATACTTTGAAATTTTGGGTCGCTTTTTCGCCAGTGTGTAAAGACCTTGAATGAATGAATGTTCCTGTCATGTGTCCAGGTGGTGGTGAATGAATGAATGTTCCTGTCATGTGTCCAGGTGGTGGTGACTAAAACCGACAAGGTGACACGAGGGGCTCTGCTCTCCAACCTGTTGGAACTGCAGGAGCTTTTAAAGACTCAGACGACAGGATGTTTCCCTCAACCCTTCCTGGTCAGGTAGGACCGACTCGAAACTGATCTGAAGAATCATAATCCTTAGAGGAGCAGACCCACAGCCTCACTTAAAGTGATAGTCAATGGTGGGAAAACATACTCAAGTTCTTCAAATACTGCAATGTAGAAATACTTTATTTTGATTGATTAATTGATTGAAGAATTTATTAGAAGGTTGCCTAGGAAAAAGTACAGTTCCATGACAAATCACTGGTACAAGGTCAACTAAAAGGAGATCCTAGTAAGTTTTCCGGCTTATTTACACCGATACCACTTTATGTATCTCATATAAGATAGACAGACGGATAGAACCCAGTACTTTGCATAGGATATCATCCGTAACAAAAGGGAAAAAGCATTCAAAAAGAAGAAAAAGGGGAAATAAAATGAAAAGAAAGGGGAGATATTTACAGTGGAAAAGGGGAGGTAAGTATAGGCTTAGCCTTAGACTATTCACTATTACAAGTTTCGAGTAGCAGCCTTCTGTGACTTTTCATACAGATTTTGAAGGAGGTTAGGGATTTACACTCCTTTAGGGCTTGCGGTAAGGCGTTCCACATCTTAGTGGTATAGCAGGAGAACGAATTTGAGCCTTTTTTTCGAGTCAAATCTGGGTTGAACGTGATTTGTGGAGCTGCCTCTGGTGTTGTAATTGCGGACATCCTTGACGTTTAGGAATTATTTTGTCAGGTACATGGGTATCTTGGTGGTGTAGAGTATCTTGTACACCAGGCCCATTGCAAGATGCTGTACTCTGTCAGCTACTGTGAGCGACTCCACCCTATGTAGTGATAAGCGGTGAGGTGGGCGTAAAAGTGTGGAATTCAAAATGTACCTGAGTAAAAATACAAATTCAAAAGTAGGGGTCAGTAGTGCTGTCGCCTCATTTTGATTCCCACCGGGGATGCTGTGGGCACAGGGGGCGTGTTCTCTCCTCCGCATCATCAGTGCCCAATCTGCCCATACCCTAGGTGGGCTTGGTGAAAGGACCTTTCTGTGTGGAGTGTGCATGTTTTCCCCGTTTCCCCTAGGATAGGTAGCCTTACAAAAAACATGTTTTCATTCCTGGTCTCTATAATGCCTCCCCTTGGTCAGCCGGGGCACCTGATGGAGGGGAAAGGAACTGGGTGGAATAACGTGATCCTTCCAAATGCAGCTACGATCCTACCGGTTAAACTCCCCCCAGACAGTAGGAAAACTGAAAGGGAGACGTGTAGGAGAGACAAACAGTAGGAAAGCTGAGAGGGAGACAGTGTAGGAGAGACACATGATATGACAGCTGAGAGGGAGACAGTGTAGGAGAGACACATGATATGACAGCTGAGAGGGAGACAGTGTAGGAGAGACACATGATATGACGGCTGAGAGGGAGACAGTGTAGGAGAGACAGACTGTAGGACAACTGAGAGGGAAGACAAATGCAGTGGCGCAGAGATATAGAAATGATTTCTCATCACAGTTGCTGCTGTTACTGGAAGTGTGATGACAGTGCAGTACAGTATATGGTGTTAAGGATATCCATCAGGTCAGATGGATATCTGCGATCAAACGAGATAAGATAACAGGACTATGTCACACACGCACGCCATACTCTCTCTCACGCACGCACGCACACACCACAGACACACCACACACACAGTCAGAAAGGGTGGTGTACAGGCCAGATGCCAGAGATTTTATTTTATTTTATAGAAATGGTCCAGCATGGAGTACAGACTACACGACACACCTGTCCTTCAACCGTGCGCGCGCGGTGTACAAGGTCGATGTCGTCTGGCTGAAGGACGGGTGTGTCAAGTGTGGATGAAGATAACACTGATGACACTGATAGCAAGCTGATAAGAAAACCCCTGCAGAGCTACTACTTTCTACTACTACTACCCCCCCCCCCCCCACACACACACACACATACACACACACACACACACACAATGAACTTCTGGGGACATTGCAATGACTGCCATTTACTCCATATTCCACCTACTGTAATATTGAATTTTCCGACACCGTTTTTTACTAACGTGGCCTGCATGTCAGGCACACACACAAATGCACACTTGCACGTATGCACATGCTACAGTGAAGGTGAAACGTACCAGCGATTGAACGTATGCTACGCCGATCATTTCATGCAACATTTCATGCGCCACACCTGCCCATAGACGAATCCAGACAGAGCGCTGCCCGCCCTGTAATTGCGAAATCGTTATTGACGCCTGTTGCGGTGTGCATTCTGCTCGCTTTACCTGCTACTTAACACTTATGTTGCAATGATTTTTTCTCTTCAATGTCTCGCGTTGCCATGGTTACCATAGACTTCCATGTAATTGTGCAATTGTTTTTTTTTTTCAAAAACGGCCCAAACTCGGGAAACTCGGGGTTGGCACAGCGTTGGTATCAATACAAACTCGGGAAACTCGGGGTTGGCACCAGATGTGTTAAAGGGCCAGTTCACCTCTGGGACAAGCAGATCTTATTTTATTGTTGTTTGGGACAAGATCAACACAATCCTGAGTTATTTTTTGTGTTCAATATGTGTTTTGAGATATTTTAGTATTTCAGAATGAATGATGATGCATTTTGCATCATATGACTCATCATGCTGCATCACAAAGTGTTGTATCTGGCTGATACAAAGTGTCATTCTCTATTCTTGACGAGTATTTCTACATTAAGCATTTGAGTACTTTTTCCACCACTGCCCGCCCAACACAACAGTGGTCTGCAGGTTCATTCTTAGACAGGGAGGGTGGTGGTCCCTGGTTCACAATCGGTTGCCCCTGGTCTATTAGACTGCACCGCAATTATTAATTCTTCAACCGCATCATACCACACACACACACACACACACACACTACAAGTAAGACCATGTCCTCAAGAATAAAGCCAAGTTACTTGATCCAGCTGCAAATAAGGAAATAAAGTGTTATGGTCTAACTTTCTTTGCTGTGAACCGTGAAGAACGATGTTTCAATCATTTTAATCCCCCCAAAAAATATCCACTCAACTGCGTAGGCGGTAGCACTTGTATAAGCCTCATTCATAGTTTATTTTGCACTAGACCTTACCCGTTTGAAGATATGTGCTCCAATATATGTGCAGAGTGTGGGTTATGGAGAAAGTAACTGTAACTGGTGCGTGCGTGAGAATGCGCTTGCTCTACATAATTTTGCCATACCCGTCGGAAGATAAGACACACATCAAATGCACCCGGTGCATGAGTGACCCGTGCATGCAGGCAAACCACATGAGAGAGAGAGAGAGAGAGAGAGAGAGAGAGAGAGAGAGAGAGAGAGAGAGAGAGACTGCAACATTCCTAACTGTGAGATTGGTGGGTGTGGGGTTACAGATCCCATGGCCTGGAGGAACGGACCGTTGCCCTGACAACAGGCTGAAGTTGAGTTGAACAGAAGTGGTATAAAAACGCGAAGAAATAGCTTGAATTTGGTGAAAATGGAAATCGGGCTCCGTCAGCCTCTGTCTAATGCTAATGGCCAATGAAAAATGTGAAAATTGGGATCAGTTGCTGAAGAGATAAAGGTAGAAATGCATTTGTGACTGACCTACGACTGACCGATCTCTAAAATTATATGTAGGATGGGGAGTGCCCTCGCATCCACCAACACATTTTAACTCCACAAAAAGGTTTTGCTTCGCTCAGAGACGAGGAGTAACGTGACACAAACTCATTGAACTCCTCTTTCGCTGTGTTAATTCACAGGTGACATATTAACGTGTGGAACGTTGGTGCTGCCAACAAATGATACAACACCGTTATCATTAATTGCCGTCAACATGAATTACGTGTCGTCACTGTAAGATCTCATTAAAGATTGTGCAACAGGTAGTCTCGCGTAGCCAGACAACTATTCTACAATCTCTGAATGCTGTATAGAGTCTGGAACAGCAGCTCCCGAACGGCGAGTATCGAAAACGGGCATTAACGTTCAAAAAAATATATTTTAAAATGTCATTTCTGCTAAGCAGCAAGCTAAACATGCTTATATGATTTTTATTTATATAATGATAAATATGTGTGATGTGAGACTGAAACGGAAGTGACGTGGGGGGTTCACTTCCGCTTAATCTCGCACTCGCCGTTTCTTCCCCGGTGCGCCAGACTGTATGCCGGGAGCATTTGACCAAATCGCGCAGGCAACAGTCTGGCCACGCGAGACTATGCAACAGGTAAACCAGCAGCTGGACAGAATAGAGGAGGCATGTTGACATCTCGTCTTCAATCAGTCCCCCAGCATATGCGTGCATGCGTTAGGGATGTGTAAAAGTGACTAAAACGACTATAATTCTATTAACACATGGGATGCCTTCATGCCTAACACGTCCAGGAACGGGATAACGATTACCCCCGCGTAGTGCTGCAGCCCCATTATCACGTCCAGGTAACCGATAGCCCACTTCCTGCGGCGACACCATGCTT
This sequence comes from Nannobrachium achirus, assembly GCF_963921795.1. Classification (NCBI taxonomy): domain Eukaryota; kingdom Metazoa; phylum Chordata; class Actinopteri; order Myctophiformes; family Myctophidae; genus Nannobrachium; species Nannobrachium achirus. The sequence continues at coordinate 40,689,450 of NC_137829.1, forward strand.
GCACACAGATCATCGCGGTTGTATTTTGTCTTCTCCACGTGAAAGACACGACTTTGAACGGCCGTGAATGGGAGCCACCGTATAAAAAGTCCCTAAAATTCCTTTTTTGTATTACTTCCTATAAACGCAAAATAGAGAATAAACAAACATTACACCCATATTAGGTATCCTCTAAAATGTAGTTGCACCCATACTAGGTATCCTAGTAAATGTATTGCCAGATTTTGGATGACAAACCTGGATGATAGCTTTTGGAACAGAATTTCTATTAAAAGAATATATATATTCTGACCTATCCCACCATGCGTGTGTGCATGCATGCATGCGTGTGTGTGTGTTCATAGTAGATCGGGTGGTGTTTGATACATAGGCTATCCTTTATCATTTAAGTTGTCGACGTCGGTATGGTGTGGTTGAAATTATGAATTAATAATTGCGGTGCAGCCGATTATAATGGACTATTTGACACTTCCCATGTGATCAAGTCGCCAAACTTGATGTTAGTTTGTAAAACAGCGGGTAGCAAGCAGTTTCCAAGCAGGATGATTGTTCCTTAGCTGGTGACATGCTCTACTACGGACGGCGTTGCTGTCAGTCACGCTATTTTTCTCTCCCATCCTCTCCCCTGTTTCATGAAGGGTGGGGCTCAACACACACACACACACACACACACACACACACACACACACACACACACACACACTAGGGCATTCACCAAATATTTGAATATTTGAATATTCGAATATCAAAGTCACTATTCGACTTTGTTCACCGAAGTCGAATATTCGCTTATTTTAATTTCTTTAAAAAAATCTATAGTTTATAAAGCTTGGCTAGATAGGAAGTCATAAGAATGGGTTACCCCTGGTGGATGAATTTGTTAATACTCTATACCAGGGGTTCTCAAACAATTTTTTGGCTGTGACCCCCAAAATAAACATAATTGAACTGGGGACCCCCACCCTGACAAGCACTTGGAATTGTAGGTATTACATTTAATGTGACTCGGTTCCGCAGATAAATATTGTGAAAATAGCTTCCCAATGTTGGCCTCTTGCTTACTTAATATTTGAAAGTTTGGCCAGTCCTGTCGAATATTCGACTATTCGAATACTTTGAGGTCGAATAATTCGAATACTAAAAATCACTATTCGTGAATGCCCTAGGCCTAGTACACACACGCACGAGCTCAAGATACAACTAAAGAGTGTAAGTGCAAGTGCAATAAAAATCAACAGCAACTGATCTTTCTGTCTCTCTCTCTCTCTCTCTCTCTCTCCCAGCTCCCATAACTTTTCAGGTGTCTACCTCTTGAGGTGTTTCATCGCTCACGTTACATCAAACCTCAAGCTCGCAGCCACCAGTACAAGCTGACCTGAGGACCACCCGAGTATAATAAATGCACTATTCAAGGGAATACTGCACAGGTGAAGCTTTAAATGTTTCCCACAAACCTTGAAAACAAATAATTGTGTATGTTTACATGCACAATCATATCCTGGTTATTGTCTGCCGTCTACTTATAACGAAAAAACATCTCATGGATGCACCTGGGACGTATCCTCAGTGATGTAGCCCAAGCTCATCGGGGTTTCGGGTCTCGCAACATCATACCCATAGGCGATTTTAAGGGGTGTCCTAGGGTGCACGTGCACCCCCTGGCCGCCAGGCGGCCATTTTGATTTTTTTTTTTTTTGTAATGTAACTTTATTTTATAATTATTAAATAAAACAGTGATCGTGATTTGTAAAATGTGCGCAAAAAGAGAGGTGGAGGGGCAAGTATTAGTAGTTCACTCGACACTGACAGTAATGCTAATGAACGTGAACCAGAGGAGGTGGACGGAGCTTGCAGCAGCATTGATCCAGCCACCGACATCACTGTGGAAGGCTCGCCGTTGCCGGAGACCGAGGCCCCGGTTCCTCCACAGCAAGCAAGCCCCACTCCAGACTCAACTGTTGTTACCCCAGGCCCAGACCCAGAGGAGCCAAATGAAGCCAACTTTGTTCATGAAAGAGACCCTTGCCATGGCCCGGATAAAGCCAAGCAGTTTTTGGCTTTGGGTCCATATCAGCCAGAAGATGTAGAATGTCCATTAAAGGCCGCTGGCGAAAAACAACGCAAATTCAGAAAGGAGTGGTTTAAAGATTTTGCCTGGCTGGAGTATAGCGTGCGCCATGACCGGGCGTTCTGCTTTCCATGTCGGGCCTTTGGTTCTGAGAACGCCGAGCAAGCTTTCAGGAGGACAGGTACATAAAGACACATCTCTGTTTACACAATGCTGTTGTACTCCCTCCAAGTGCATAGTCTATTATGTTCCCTTAGGCTTTTTTCAACTGTTTCGTTATATTGAAGAGAATGTGCGCAAAAAAAAAAGAAATGGAGGACACGACACTGTTTGAAAAGAAACTTGCTTTTTTTCAAGAGAAGGGAATGCATAATTCTGATTCATTTGGTACATTAAAACACGTCTACACACTGTACCTCACCATACCAGTTACGAGTGCTTCAGCTGAGCGCAGTTTCTCTACTTTGAGACAACTAAAAACGTATTTACGGACAACCATGACTGATAAAAGAGTGTCAGATATAGGCATTTTACAGATTGAGAAAATACACGAAATTAAAGTGCAGAAAATAATTGAAAGGTTTGCAAGTGCCAAAACCCGGAGGCTGCAGTTCATTGTGTAATAAGGATGTGTCTACTATTTGTTTTTGTGAAATGCTTATTTGACACTGTAAATGACTGCTTGATTGCTTGATGAATGATGATTAACTTGATGTTTGGCTTTATATGTCCTGGCTGTGCTGCCTCTGTCTGCAAAATAAGTAAATAAATCCTATAGATAGACATATGGTGTCTAGAAAAAGAAGCACCTGTTTTACACTTTTTTTTGTTTATATTGTGTTACATTTGGGTACAAAATTAACTGCAGAAATCCGCTAAAACAACATTACAAAACCGCTAATATCCGCAATTGCACGCGCTGCGCGCGCGTGCATGAGGTAATAGAGGTCGTGCACCCCCTGCTGGAAGAGGCTAGAATCGCCTATGATCATACCCCTCACCTGGGTGACCCAGCCGGGGTTGATCAAGTCCCGACTTACGTCCCAGTAGCTACCCACGATCAGTCCCACTAGGGAAAGACAGGACCAGTCACTCCACCACTCCAGAACTACTCTGCCAAGACTAGGGAAAGAAGTCTGGCGCTTGGAAGGACTAGGCTCTGTGGATTTACTCCTGTCCGGGCCCCTCCTGCTCTCACCAGGTCCAGGACATGTGCGTTGCACCAGACTTTAGCCCCAGACATTTCACTCAGGAGTGGTGATTTTTACCACCTCGCCCAACGGCAGTGCTGCAGGCTCTGCTTGCGGCTTGAATGGCCCTCCTAAAATAACATCAGAGTGGAACTTCAACATGGGTCAGTGGATTCAGACTCATCATCATGTTCAAATGTCTGCCAGCTCTGCCTCTCTGCTCTGTTCTGTCCATTGAAGGAGATTCTTCTCCCCAGAATGTCTGTATAGAATCATAAGGACATGGCATAAGTGAATAATGACCTCAGACTACACTGTACAAAGGAGATTAACGTGTTTGATCTCTGTTTTCTTGATTTAATGATGGTTGATCTGAATAATTCGTTTCAATCACTTTCCGACATGGAATGTTAGTTCTGTACATTTTATGGGATAATGGCTTGTTTTATTTGATAATAAAAGTGAAATATGCGGTTAATGGTATGAGTTGGTTGTTCAATAACTTTTTGTGTTAAATATTTCCCCTTTAAGCTTTTAATAAATGACAGAACCCTGGGAATGACAGACACATGAATAAACTGAAGACGGATTGACAGAGGAACGTTTTGCATCTTTGATTGTTGGCTAATTAGAAGTTGATTATTTTACGGCGGCTTCTTACACCACTCAATACAAATAATGTAATAATAGTTACCTTTAACTTCTCACATTTAATAATAACCTTTATTGTAAGCATGTTTCAAAACAGAGTTACAAAGTGCTTCATAAACAAGTTAGACAATTAAACACAAAATAGCACATATTAGATGGACTTCGCTACAGGATTAAAATATAATAAATATAATTGTATTAAGAGAAGGTATCTAACACAAAATAGAATAAACATGTTTTCAGCTACAACACTGCAGCAAATCCATGAAGAAAGCAATCACATTAGACATTAGATCCAAATACTGTGACACGGAAAGAATAATTAACAATGCCTATAAACAGGCCTTACGTTAAAGATACCAATTCTGCCATTTGTGGAAGAATACTAAATGTTTTTTTTAGATAACATTGCAATTGCAAGCTGTACTAAATGATGTCCTTGTGGTCCGTTTGGAAAGGGTTTTTGTATGACCGTGTCTCAACTTTGATACATCAAAGGATAAAACTATGTGTGTCATTCTCATCTCATTGTGTTCTTAATTGCCGTCCGTATGGGTGCAACTTTATCTAGCCCGGCTCTGCCAGGAAACTCTGACCCAGATGGGACCACTATATTAAAAAGTTACAAATGCAGGATCTTTTACAATGTCCCTTTCCTCTTTTACTGTCATTGGACCTGCCTGCTGGCACTCCTGATGACACACACACACACACACACACACACACACACACACACACACACACACACACACACACACACACAAAGGACATTGTGCTTTCAAGGTGTGTCTGCCGTCCATGGTTTTAACACTAAAAGGCATCTTACCTTCAAGGAGGATGATGATTCTGCTGCAGTCCCAATAAAAGTTTTAAAGGCACAAAGGGCGATAAAAGATGAACATGGTGTAATCACATTTATTATACTACCGTGGTCCGATTTGAAACGACTTTTGTCTTTATGTGTGTGTGTGTGTGTGTGTGTGTGTGAACACTGACCTCGTAAAAAAACAAATCCATAAGCATGGGTTAATTTTTTACTTTTTTTCAGCATTTCCCTCACCCCTCCCTTAAATTCTTTTGAGTCGCTGCTAGCTAGAAGTTAAAGAGCAGCGGGGTGACGGTCCTCATTGTGTTTCTTGGTCTCTGTGGATAGCAGCAGCAGAGCCTTCCTTCTAAGGCACTGCCACACCGCCAAGGAACATCTTTCACCATCTCTTCGCGGAGTCGATTCCCCCCCCCCCACTGCTTTTATCCATCAGCCATGGCCACCACTGCGCTCCCCATCACCTGCCCCTCGGACGCCACCATCTGCTCGGGGTCCAACTGCCTGGTCCCGCCCAGCAACTATAACGCCATCCTGAGCCTGGTTAGTCGGGGAATGTTATCAGAATAATGTCAAATCTGGGAATAACATTCCTTACCACTACTTTATTTCTTCACCTATGTGTTTGTAAAGCTCTCTAGAGACCATGGGGAATATGTGACAGCTGCTGAAAGTTGGGGTACCATTTAACTTTACTTTACAGGAAAGAAATACCAAAGAAAATTCTGCTTTAATAGCATGTGAGGGGTCAAACTCGTTTTGTTTTCATGATTCTGAATCCATTGCAGGAAAAACCCTCCTTGGGCTAAAAACAGCCCGACCAAAAATGGTTTAGTGATGACCTGGAAAAGTGTCTATGGACGGTTTTCCAGGTCATCAGTGACCAGTCCAGTCACAAAAGTCACTTGTTATTTTTCCACTTCACAGTCTTTTTTTATTGTATTTTATTTGTATTTATTTATTGACCAATAACACCCCTCCATAGTCCATAGTCTACATACAGCAAAAAGCTGCTAGAAGCGTCACAGAAAAAGTGAAAGCAAAAGCCACAAGTACATTTAAAATGTTCCTAGTGTGCTGCATGCATGCATTGAGAGGCTCAACTATATTTTTATGAGTGTTTTTCGTGCAAAAACAAACGCTTGCAATGGATTCAGAATCATGAAAAACTCTTGGTTTGAACCCCTCACATGCTACTTAAAGCTTAGAGCTACTGATCTATTCCTATCCCGTGGTCGACCTTGTTCTGTTCTCTTAACTTTATATATTAAAAGTCACGACACGTCAACCTGTATTGTAAAAGTTAATGGTACCCCAACTTTCAGCAGCTGTCACACATCCCCAGGGGAAACTGAATTTCAATCTGTTGTGAGATGTGTTTCTACTAGACACCTTTTACAAACACATTGGTTGAAGAAATGTAATGGTAAGGAATTCATTCCAGGTTTCTTTTGAACTATCACCTGACTATAGGTGCTGAGCGTGGTGCTCACGGTCATGCTGGCCATGGTGATGTTCGCCATGGGCTCCACAAGCTAACCCATTTAGGCCTAGAATTATTGAATGCTTTAACCAGTGAAAAATAGCAGATATACAAGCTCACAGCGCGGCACCGAGTGCCGCGCTGCGAGCTTGTAGATCTGCTATTTTTGAAAAAGTCGTAAAAATGTGTGCAAATCTTTGAATATATGTATTTTCAAAGCGAACGTTTGTAACTCAAATTTTGCTTCTGGGGTGGTCCCTGGAACTAAATATTTTGAGATGGGGATCCGTGGGCAAATACATATCATTTTGGGGGTCCTTGACATGAAAAGGTTTGAGAACCACTGACATAGTAGTCTCTCAAGAACAGACTAACAGACGAGCTCCAGTTAAGTGAAAAGGACCTTTTCTTTGACGATGGCTGGCCAGATTGCTGACATAGAAACATGGGTTTTTCAAAAATTCTTAGAAGGATTCAAAAGACACTTATAGAATCAGGTCAAAATTATAATTTTCATGATTTTTCAAAAATAGCAGATCTTTTTTTCAATAGTTAAAGCATAAAATAACGATACACAATAATGTGTACCCGTTCTATAATGGCTGGGCTTGACATAATTTGTTGCGTGTGGTGTCGTGAAGTGAATGAAATCAAGCCCTTAACAGGTTTCTTTTGAACTATCACCTGACTATAGGTGCTGAGCGTGGTGCTCACGGTCATGCTGGCCATGGTGATGTTCGCCATGGGCTGCACTGTGGACATCCACAAGCTGTGGGGCCACCTCAGGCGGCCGTGGGGCATCTTCATCGGCTTCCTGTGCCAGTTCGGCATCATGCCCTTCACCGCCTTCGCCCTGGCGCTGGCCTTCCGCGTCCTGCCGGTGCAGGCCATCGTCATCATCATCATGGGCTGCTGCCCCGGCGGCTCCAGCTCCAACATCATCTGCTACTGGCTGGACGGAGACATGGACCTCAGGTGAGACGTCACGTTCAAGGTTCAAGATCCACTTTATTTGTTACATCTTCTAAAACGGCTGGATCCGTTCCTTGATTCTGATTGGCTGGAGCATCACAGAAAAAGTTTAACCAAATGCCAAAAGTAGAGCTTAAACCTTTATCCCATGATTTTGTAACCCATTTTTAACCCAGTGTCAAGTACATTTTTAATTAACTTGTTCATAAAGATTTATTAGTTGTCCCAGACAACTGGACAAGCCTAAAGTCTATGAGCCTTTCTGCACCGCAAAAAAATACAAATATAGTTGAGCCTCAATGCATGCATGCAGCACACTAGGAACATTTTAAATGTACTTGTGGCTTTTGCTTTCACTTTTTCTGTGACGCTTCTAGCAGCTTTTTGCTGTATGTAGACTATGGACTATGGAGGGGTGTTATTTGTCAATAAATAAATACAAATAAAATACAATAAAAAAAGACTGAAGTGGAAAATTAACAAGTGACTTTTGTGACTGGACTGGTCAAGTGAATGGGAAATGTACTTGTCCAGAGGACATGAAATCTATTATTACTTTTCTTTTGACCGCAACAAATAATGTAAAAGCAATAGGCTAAAGCCTCTATCAGAGTCGTCACCGCGGTGGAAAGCTATCCCCCACGGTGTAGTCTTTTTGAGTCATAAAACTACAAAGTTACGTCATTACTCGCGTCGAGTCCCGACACATCTCTCTGTATTTACTTTCAGACAGATAGGCTCTTCACCCCGTTCACTGATTGGTTGATCTAGACCAGTCAGTCACAGTGAATAGGACTTCACCGTGACTGACTATGATGGCCTCCACTTATTTTCTCCCTTTAGGTGGATAGCTTTACACCTAAAATTTGCGGTGGATAGCTCTTCACCGCAGACTCTGATAGAGGCTTTATGGGCTCCACTCTACTATGAGGGCTGCTGGGTTCTGCTGGGGAAACTGGACAACAGGGGCATTTCAGCCTAATAGACCCCATGGACAGTCATTTGAGATCAGTATGAGTAGGAAAATGAGCCAAGATGTTATTTAGTCTGGAGTTGTCCTTTAAGAATGAATGTCAGACAGGATGTGCAGACATCATCGAACCTATCTGCATTAGTTGCTATGGTAACAACCTAACAACATAGGCGTGAGTAATGCTTAACTGTTATACTGTCGTAGTACACTTGTAAAAGAAAATAACCCTTCTGCAAGCTTGAGGATGGGCTATTTTCTTCCAACTGAACAGTGCACTAAATGGCCAGGTGACTTACAATGATGCATCAATGTTGTCAGTTACTGGGAAGTCGGAGGGCAAGACATTTCACAGAAAAAGAAGTCTCAAGAAGGAGTGTACCAGATTACCTGATATACAACCTGATTACTTGTTAATTCTTTTACTGTCTATTGTTCATTTTGACCCAACCCTAACCCATTTAGTTTTAGACATAATGTTGACATCTGAAAAGTTTTAGTCTAGTTTTAGTCGACTAAAGGTCTTTTGCACACTGCTGCATTTTTCGGGCCGAATATCGGAGTGAATTTCGGAGCGCGCAAATAAAGAAATCAACCTCACGTTATATCAGTCACGTTTGCACACTGCTGCCCGTTTCGCGCACCACTCAGTCCCTTGCTCTCTCTCTCTCTCTCGTTGCACTGAAAAACACATTTCGCAACGAAAAACGCAGCAGTGTGCAAAGACCTTAAATACGATGTTTGTCGACTAGATCTACAGTTGATTTTGTCGACAAAAATGTTTTTTTTTGTCAGGCCTTGATGGCGTTGTAATGCCTGATTTTACACTTCTTACAGTGATTGTGTGTTGTTGACTTTTTGCAGGCTGCCTGAATTAATGTGTGATCGAATGCTTGGTTGACTCACTAATTACTGTACAGTACTAATTACTGCTTAATGCCGCTAAGGAACAAACATCCTGTTTGTCTAAACGGAAATGATTGGCCCTGCTTAATGGCACGTTTAATTGGATTAGTTTAATGTCATGTTTAATTGGATTAGTTTAATGGCATGTTTAATTAATTGTAGTTCACTCACTCCATTCTAAGACATTAAAGGGCCACTTCACCTCTGGGACAACCCGATCTTATTTTATTGTTGTTTGGGACACGATCAACACAATCCTGAGTTATTTTTTGTATTCAATCAGTTTTTTGAGATATTTTAGTATTTCAGCATGTACTATTGATGCGTTTTGCATCATATGACGCAAAACGCATCACTGATGATGCAAAATGCATCACTAGTCATGCTGAAATACTAAAATATCTAAAAACACAGATTGAACACAAAAAATAACTCAGGATTGTGTTGATCGTGTCCCAAAAAACAATAAAATAAGATAGGGTTGTCCCAGAGGTGAAGTGGCCCTTTAAGCAATGTGAGTGCAGAGCTTTTTGACCATGAAACCTATTATGAATACAATATTACCTTTATTTTAATTTTGTATTTTTGTTTAAAGTACCCCATATACATATTAAAACAATATATTGCATATAAATGTAGGCCCATAATACGTTTTTATACAGGTTTAAGCCTAAACAAACACCCGGATATTGAATTTGTATGCTCTTTCTGTCTGTCATTCCAAGCCTTTTCAGCAGTAATACCCAAATAAACCTGATGAAATAAAGGCCACAAGGAGTGGCTGGACTATTTTTCATAATCGTCATAATCGTTTCCAGTTGAAAAATGTTAAAAAAGTCAAATATAGTGGAAATAGCAGATCTACAAGCTCACAACGCGTCGCATCGCGACGCGTTGTGAGCTTGTAGATCGGCTATTTCCACTATCAAAGTTATTTTTTAAGTAGTAAGTTGTCAAATATGTCAGTAATTTCTTTGTGTATTTAGGTTATGTGTCATATCTGCCATGTGCAACTTCAAAGCCTAAAAGCCAAACAGAAATGTAATTGTCAACGACAAAAACACAATTAAATCGTTAATCGCAATTATTTGAGTGACAATTAATCGTCATGTAAAATGTCATATCGTGACAGCCCTACTATTCAGACACGCCCATTCAGACAATCCCTGATATGAAGATGAAAGACTGTGTGTTAAAGGGGTACTGTCACCTAAAGGGGTTGAGGGGCACACATTACACTGTGACATGAGCTTCTCTGAAAACAGTCTGAAACAGTCTGAAGCTCATGTCACAGTGTAATCTGCCCCTCACCCCCCCAATAACAGCTGACCAGTACAGTAAGTAGTCATACAGTCAGGCTATACAGACAATTAATTTGATTGGCTTATAATTGCGCATCCCCACAATGACATCATAAAAATATTAACTTGTTTTTTAAGATGATTCTTAAAGTGACTGTAACCCAATTTTTTGGGGGGGTAGAAGCACTGGGGAGACCAAAAAAACTGAAAAGGTAGAAAAAGGTTAGATTCACGGTGTAGACCCTTTAAATGTATGTACAATAAAAAAAATAATTAAAAGGAAAATCAAAAAGGGGTCTACTCTGGACATATATTTGCCTGAATATAAATGATGACATGTGTGTCCTCAGCAGGCACGTGCACACACAGACATCAAATGGGGCTTGAGCCCCTGCCCTTTTATACACCTGTAAAAAGTGCCCTTTCCAGACCATAAATGCAGTTAAATGTCCTCTTTCCATGCCATACCTGAAGGAGCATTCAAGAGAATTGCCTTGTCCAAACCCTCCTGAACTTGAATGAAGCATCTTGTTGAAAGAATTAGCCTACCAAAAAGCTTTTGTCCAATGCTAGCTTAGAATATGCCCCTCCCAAAAAGCTTTTTGTCCAATGCTAGCTTAGAATAACTTCCTCCTTGCCAAAGCCTTGGCAAGCAGGAAGTTATTCTAAGCTAGCATTTTCAAAAATATTTTTGAGAGGGGCATAGCTACAGACTAATTGCCCTCTCTGTGTAAAAATCAATGCCGTTTGCCACATCTCCAGTATTCGCTTGATTATCAGTGTTCCATGTGGTATCAAGTACGGAAAATAGCCAACCTCCAAGCTCAGAGCTTTGAGGTCTGCTATTAATTTTCTATATTTTCACCAAAAGGCCCTTTTAGAAGTTTCAGCTCCTGCCTCTCTAACATTCTCTGCACGTCCCTGGTTCTCAGCATCAGCATGACAGCCTGCTCGTCCATCCTGGCCCTGGGGATGATGCCCCTGTGCCTCCTCATCTACACCAGCGTCTGGACCTCCGCAGACACCATCCAGATCCCTTATGACAGCATAGGTACACAGTCCACACACCTAGCCTGGGACCGGTACCATTGTCGGGTTTCTGTCTGATCCGGTCGGGAGCGGAAATAACCACACAAAATGGCGTTTTTACGTCATTTTGCAGTCATGGGGCGGCCAGAACCTAGCCTGGCGGGGCCCGACGTTATATCTGTGTTCATTCCTTCCACAGAATGAACACAGATATAACGTCGGGCCCCGCCAGGCTAGCCAGAACCACCGACGGACAAAGGCTTTGACAAAGGCTTTTGACTTGTCTTTTATGTCGTTTGTGTCTGTTTTTATGTTATGAGTTGTTGCTGTTTTTTACTTTATAGACATTTTTATTGACTATAACTTGAATTGTTTTATTGTCTGTAAAACACAGTGACATTGCTGTGGAACTAAAGTTCATCAATGTATAACAAGCAGTGTGGAATTGAGTGTGTGTGTGTGTGTGTGTGTGTGTGTGTGTGTGTGTGTGTGTGTGTGTGTGTGTGTGTGTGTGTGTGTGTGTGTGTGTGTGTGTGTGTGTGTGTGTGTGTACATATACACACAAACCTGATATAAAATGTTGTGTGTGTGTGTGTGTGTCAGGTATCACTCTGGTGTCTCTACTTGTTCCTGTCGCTCTGGGAGTCTACGTTAAACACAAGAAACCTGTATATGCCAAGAAAATCCTCAAGGTGAGTGCTCAATAGTTTGGCCCATCTATTTGAAATTCCACGTGGGTATTTGTTTGCTGTCTGTGTGTATGTGTTACAGTATGATTGAGAAAAGAAAAGGGAGCGCTTGTTTTCTTCGAGTTCACCACCCTTGGTACAGAACTGCACTTCCCCTGTCATATATTGTGATTAATTCACTCTGACTTTGATTAGCCTACCCCAGGGGTCTTCAACGTTTTCAGGCCAAGGACCCCTTAGTCGAGAGAGAGATGAAGCAGGGACCCCCACAACCTCTTCATAGATTCCATAGTTTCATCGTTTGACAGCACAATCATCTGTGTATTTTGGATTCATGTCAATGTGTGTTTTTCAGATATTTAACCAGTTGAACCGTAATAAAGTTGACCTTTCACTGTACTTAGGCTGCTCTTTTTCTCCTCCAAAGCTCTCCGTTGTAGATCAGCTATTTTTGGCTAAAGTTCTCTGAATATGGACTCTAGGGTTTAAGTGGTTAATATAAAAAAAAGGAGAAAAGAACTTTCTATCACTCAAAGATTTGGAGGACCCCCAGTAGTAACTCTGAGGACCCCCTAGGGGTCAACGACCCCCTGTTGAAGGCCCTACCCATTAACAGCTGTTGGTGCTGATCTGTGTAATCAACACTAGAGGGCGATGCAAGCCAAGGCATCTCATTCTCAGTTGTCACAAACCTATGGACAAACCTGAACCCCAGGAGCCCTCCTGTAGCAATAATGTTTTTCCCCACACATGAATTAAATAATCACAACATATAATAAGATTATTTGTTTTATTCAGAATGACGTTTGAATACATTTTTGAACCACTTCGAAGGGAAGTAGCGTTCCTTCTAGTGTCTGCTAAGTTTGTTTGCTGTTCTCAGCCGTGAGCAGAGCACTCGGTTTGCACCGCAGGGACATCAGAGCCTCCCTCTTGCTCCGCCTCGCACCGAAAAAACGAGTGCACCTTTTTCAATCTGACAGCTTTTCCAAACCTATATGTTTGGTGTGTATGACATATCGTTGCTGTCAGGCAGAAACCTTGTATCTCCGTATTTAACTTATGTACTTATGTACACACACTTATGTGGAACGCACAACCATGAGAAGTTGATATTTTAAGCTGTTTCAGCTAAGCTACAGTATGTGTGCTAATAACACAATGTGGTTATTAGTTCACATTCAAACATTGCACTTGTGTCAATCTGTGTGCTTATTGCTTAATGCTATGTAGATTATTGCGACCGTCAGGGAGCAGTTTACTATGAAAACCTCCACCGGCCGTCCGTCCGTCCGTCGGTCGGTCGGTCGGTCGGTCACACGTCACACCTTTGCCCTGCTCATATCTCCGCATCAGTATATAGGGCTTGTTTGTTTATTGTATGACATCACGCCACATCATCAGCTGTGGACTCTGTGATGTCATCGTATCGCATCAGTATATAGGGCTTGTTTGTTTATTGTATGACATCACGCCACATCATCAGCTGTGGACTCTGTGATGTCATCGTATCTCCATATATGGCCATCTCCGTATATGGAGATATAAGTCGTCCATGCCCAAGTATGGGCTGGTGAGGTCAGACTTTGTGTGATGCGTAGGTTATCTCTATATATGGAGATTCAACATTCCAGGCAATGCTCTCTTCCCTGGTGAGAATTGCCCCTTTATATACTGTAGGGCTTGTTTGTGTATTGTATGACATCACGCCACATCATCAGCTGTGGACTCTGTGATGTCATCGTATCTCCATATATGGCCATCTCCGTATATGGAGATATAAGTCGTCCATGCCCAAGTATGGGCTGGTGAGGTCAGACTTTGTGTGATGCGTAGGTTATCTCCATATATGGAGATTCAACATTCCAGGTGTAACTATGGCTACCCGTATGACGTGAGAGGTGGAGGTTGTGATATTTGTGGAGATAAGCGACCAACGGTCGCTTATCTCCCGATTAGGGAGTCTTACTGGTATATAAAGCGCTCTCTCGCTCATAAAACAGTCCTTTATACCAGGGGTCTTCAACAGGGGTTCCGGGACCCATAGGGGGTCCTCAGTTACTACAGGAGGGCCGCCAAATCTTTGTGTGATAGAACTTCCCCCCCCCCCCCCCCCCCCCCCCCAGAGAACTTTAGCCACAAATGTCAGATCTACATGCTCACAACGCCTGCGCTGCGAGCCGTGAGCTTGTAGATCTTCTATTTTGTCAAAGAGGTTTGGTGTAGGGGGAAAAAGAGCAGACCAAGTACAGGGTGAAAGGTCAAGTTTACTAAGGGCTTGAGGGCTGAAGAGTTTAATGTCTGAAAATATACATAAACATGAGTGCTGTCAAACAAGTACTGTATATGAATCTATATGTAAAATATATGAAAAAGTGCAATCTGCAACACAATTGTTTACAACGTAGACGGGGGTCCCTGGCACTCCCTGCTTCATCTCTCACTCTTTCAGATAGGCTGGAATTCCTGGAAATATTTTGAAATTAGAAAAATATTTTTCCAGTACTGGAAAAGTGTTGGAATTGATCAAGGGTCCTTGAAGGTCCTGGAAAAATAGCCATTTTGTCTTTTGGTTTATTGTATTTGGTTATTATTTTGTTAATACCTCTGAAATGACAAATTAAATATTGGCCAAATTGTCAAATATTAGAGGCAGAAATTGTGAAAATAGCAGATCTACATGCTCACAACGCCTCGCAACGCTATTTAAAACCGTGTTATACAAGATTCCTCAACTCTTAGTGCTCGTCAGGGTGGGGGGTCCCCAGTTCAAATATGATTATTTTGGGGGTCACGATCTGAAAAGGTTAACCACTGGCATACACTACCTGTCTTTGGGCAATGTGCATAGGAGTAAGCAACTCGTTATTGAGCTGAATTATTGTTATATAGTCCTGGAAATCGGGTTAAATATTCTGGAAAGGTTTTGGAAATTAATTGGTTAGGATGTGTGGGAACCCTGCTGTGTTCACATTGTACTGTGTGTGTGTGTGTGTGTGTGTGTGTGTGTGTGTGTGTGTGTGTGTGTGTGTGTGTGTGTGTGTGTGTGTGTGTGTGTGTGTGTAGATTGGTTCCATCGTGGGCTTTGCTCTCATCATCCTCATAGCGGTGGTGGGTGGGGTTCTGTACCAGTCGTCCTGGACCATCGCCCCGCAGCTCTGGATCATCGGCGCCATCTACCCCTTCATCGGCTTCGGACTGGGATTCCTACTGGCCCGCTTCGTAGGCCAGCCCTGGTACAGGTAGGACAAACTGCACTGCACCATGTAGGGCTGTCACAATTACTACATAATCGTCTGATCGCAATTGTTTGACATAATCGCAAATATTTTGTCGTAATCGTCATAATCGTGAATGTTGAAAAATGTTCATACATTTACAAACATTTTCAGAAATAGTGGAAATAGCAGATCTACACTGTGAGCTTGTAGATCGGCTATTTCCACTATCAATGTTATTTTTTAAGTAGAAAGTTGTCAAATATGTCAGTAATTTATTTGTATATTTAGGTTATGTGTCATATCTACCATGTGCAACTTCAAAGCCTAAAAGCCAAACAGAAATGTAATTATCAACGACAAAAAACACAATTAAATCGTTAATCGCAATTATTTGAGTGACAATTAATTGTCATGTAAAATGTCATATCGTGACAGCCCTACGTTGATGTCAATCTCCAAAACCTTTCAGTGGGGATGTCTGATATTATCGGCAGATAATAGCATCTCTCTCTCTCTCTCTCTCTCTCTCTCTTCTCTCTCTCTCTCTCTCTCTCTCTCTCTCTCTCTCTCTCTCTCTCTCTCTCTCTCTCTCTTAATGTAAGTAAAAATAAAAGAAATGGGGGCATGGCCCACAAATGGTTCCCAACATGACAATGACTACAATGAGAATTTAAAGGACAACTTTAGTTTTTTTACAACAAGGGTTCATATTTTAGATTGTAATTAGAGAAAAGAAAAGGTGAGTGTTAAAATGTTTTCATTTACTTTGTTTTATTGGTTTATCACGTTTAGCATGCTAACATGTGGGGGCATGCATACGCATGGGGGCATGCGTACAAGTGGCTAAATATGTATTTTTAGACACAATAAGCCAGCAATTTCTTTATTGCTATTATATTATAAAGCTGGTACGCATGCCCCCAGCCACTGAAATCAAAATAATTAAAATCTCTAAAACGATAGAAAGAAGTAAATACAAACATTTTAACACCCATCTTTTATATTCTTTAATTACAATCTAAAATATGAACGCTTGTTGTAAAAACCAAACTAAGTTGTTTAAGGACTTTGACCTGTTAAATACCTTTTTAATACGGCTATTTTCACTTTATTTTTCTGTGGAACCGAGTCAAACTAAATGTAATGCCTCAACTCCTACATTCCAAGTGCTTGTCAGGTTGAGAACCGCTGCTCTAATCAACGCGGCTGCCTCACACACACACTGGACCACATTAACCCATTTAGAACGGGTACACATTATTGTGTATCATTATTTTATGCTCTAACTGTTGAAAAATAGCAGATATACAAGCTCACAGCGCGGCATCGAGTGCTGCGCTGCGAGCTTGTAGATCTGCTATTTTTGAAAAATCGTGAAAATTAGAATTTGGCCCCGATTCTATAAGTGTCTTTTGAATCCTTCTAAGATTTTTTGAAAAACCCTATGTTTCTATGTCAGCAATCTGGCTAGCCATCGTCAAAGAAAAGGTCCTTTTCACTCAACTGGAGCTCAGTTAGTCTGTTCTTGAGAGACTACTATGTCAGTGGTTCTCAAACTTTTTCATGTGAAGGACCCCCAAAATGATATTTATTTGGCCACGGACACGCATCTCAAAATATCTAGTTCCAGGGACCACCCAGAAGCAAAATTAGAGTTACAAACGTTCGCTTTAAAAATACATATATTCAAAGATTTGCACACATTTTCACAACTTTTCAAAAATAGCAGATCTACAAGCTCGCAGCGCGGCACTTGGTGCCGCGCTGTGAGCTTGTATATCTGTTATTTTTCAATAGTTAAAGCATTCAATAATCCTAGGCCTAAAGCTGGTGTTTCTCTGGGTGTTGTTGTCAGGTGTCGTACCATCGCCTTGGAGACGGGCTTCCAGAACTCCCAGCTGTGCAGCACCATCGTCCAGCTGTCCTTCTCCCCAGAGGAGCTGGAGGTCATGTTCGCCTTCCCTCTCATCTACAGCATCTTCCAGCTGGCGGCCGCGCTCGTCGCCGTGGGAGGTGAGAGCTTTCATTTTTACACCTAGTGCTTCTCAAATGGTTTCATGTTGTGTTTTTTCACTTAAGAGTAGTCACTAATGTCCTCACTAATGTTCATGATAAAATAGCAAAAAAAAATCTACTCAGTCCAAGTCTCCTAGGAGAGCTGTGGGAAGTTCAGAATCCATCGTCTTGTGACATCATCATTTTCCCCAAAAAGAATTTAATCAATATTTTTGAAAAAAATATTTAGATTTTTATTATCGCGAGAACAATGGCTTCCACTCAACTTTTCAGGAATAGAAAGCCTGCCGTTTCTATAAGCTGGATTCGCAATCGATGATGTCACAAGACGATGGGTTTCTGACCTGCCCACAGCCCTCCTCTGAAAAAAAAAAAAAAGAAAAGCTATTTTTGAGTGAGGACCAATTATATGAACATAGGTTGAAAAGTGGTGGAGTACCAACAGCAATGTAGAAATACTCTGTTACGAGTGAAAGTCGAGAATTCAACATTTACTATACAAAAAAAAGTGGTGGTGGTTGAACCGTCTCACCCCTACATTATACATACATGCATGTACGTAGTACCTGAGTCTCTCCTTTCTAAATGTGAGACACACTGCTTAATTGCTCAAACATATTCAGACCACTGTTAATATTGTCTACTAAAACTATGACGAAAAATGTTTGTTGACTACCTTTTTATACAAAACGTATGCTATGATGACTAAAACTAAGACTATTTCGTCAACAAATAAAAACTAGACTAAAATGTTAGGGAGGAACGAGTGGAGAAGAGATCCAGTAGAGCTAAAAGACAATTGATTTGATTTTGTTTGGTTGCACTCAGGTGTTGCACTCTGAAAATAGCAGCTGTACAAGCTCAACACGTTGCTCTGCGATGCGTTGTGAGCTTGTAGATGGCAACTATTTTCAGCATGCAACCAAGTGTAAAATCAGGCATTACGACGCCATCAAGGCCTGTTGTTTTGGTCGACTAAAACTAAAACTTTTCAGATGACTAAAATATGACTAAAACTAAATTATATTTTATTCAAAACACTACCACTGAACTAAATCTAAATCAGCTGTCAAAATAAACACTGATTCCGACTGAGGTCTGTTTTACTGAGCCAGGGTGCTCTCGTTCGCAGGCTATCAGGTTTATAAGAGGAATTGCATGAAGAGCTTACCTGAGACGGACAGCGAGTGCCCTGCAGTGGAGGCCGGTGCCGTCATCAAAAAGAAGGAGGAGCTCGCCCTGGAGAATGGAGGCTTTGTCCCCGACGAGAACGGCAACGCCAAAGAAAAAGTGAAGAGCAACACTGAGCTGTGAAGCGGGACTCTTGCCACACAGACACACGATGCTGACCTCTGCAGGCTGTATACATGCACTGCAGGCCCTGCCAATTAGCTGACTTTAAAAGCCCACTATTATTCCTGCTATGAAATTGAGAAGACTCCCTCTACATCTGTTTCTCTGCTCGGTTGGATTGGTGAAAGTACACATGGGCATTGAGCATTGGTATAGGCAGGGGCTGATGATGACTGAGTTTTTGGTTTTCCCAAATGTAAGCTGTTCATTACACATTTTGGGCAAGTCTGCATGGAGTTGAGGCGTACTCATCCCTGGGTGCTGTTGACTTAGAAGATTGAAAATGGACTACCCATGCATAGAAGGAAGCATGAGGTTTGTCCGTTGTCTCCCCAGGCGCGGCAGAGAGAGAGCAGAGCCCAGGATAACATAGGCAATTGGCACTGGGTGAAAATGGGTTAAAAAATCGTGGGATAAAAATTATAGAAAAAAAATATATATTGAAAATGCCAGGGTTCTTGAAAGTGAGTGTAATATGTTTCAAAATATACAGAAATGGACAAAGGTATGTTATTTCTGTGGATATACACACGGTATTCTGTGATTCGCCCAAAAAACGAATTCCTGCTGTCCCTGTGCAGGTTTATGTGCATTTTAGCTTTATTTATATTTCATTTATATTTTATTTATTTTTACCATTCGAAATATTTTCTCACATTATTTCCCCACAAATATATTTCTTGGCCTTGTTTGTATATTTTGAAAATCATGACACTTTATTTTTCTCTCTCCAAGTATGTGTTGTGTGCAACATTTGTATGTGTGTGTCTTGTATTGTACTTATTCTTATTTTTTTGTCATACCTCATGAATTAATATTAGATGTCATAGAAGGAGGAGACAATTTTGTGTCAGGAAGATTTAGGATTCGGTGTTTCTGAGTGTATTCAATACATTCTCTGCTTGGCCATGGATACGGTTGATGAATCACAAGTTCACAACTGTGTTATTTATAATCTTTATTCTTACCTTTAGCTAATTTATTAAGTCATGTTCATTGTTGTACAGGTTTGTTTGTAGCCATTTTCTGTATTTTAATATGCGTTAATAGGATAACATTTGCATTAAAGGGGAAGACCACCCATTTTCAATATTGAACTATGTCATTAATATACCTTCTGTGTTGCCTAGAACTGGAGGATTGATTTTGGGGTTTGTATTGTAAAGTACAACTTGATGACATCACACATTGTACTTTACAATACAAACCCCAAAATCAATCCTCCAGTTCTAGGCAACACAGAAGGGGGAGAACTTTTTTTCAATTTCCACACAACTCATCTAAGTTATATTAATGACATAGTTCAATATTGAAAATGGGTGGTCTTCTCCTTTAACCTGAACCCTGGGGCAAATATTTTGTGAAAATAAAAAATAATTGGTTGCTTATCTTCTGCAAAGAGATATGGCGTACAGGGAAATATTAGCTTAACTATTATAGCCTACTTGCCCCGGACGCTGGTCAAAGTATATGTTTATAGGGTGCAGTGAAGACCAAGACCAAGGCATTGGATGGGTTTTAATTTGCTTTGATTCTTATTACAAGTTTGCATTTTCTCTCATTTTCGGGACTGTGATGCTATTTTACACAATGACTTCTCTCATCTTCAATTGCTTAGCAGTTATGGTTGTATATGTCTTGTTGCAAACAAAACATTTTACACTTAACAAGTTAACATTTTGTATTAATTAATGTTTTGATACATACTGTACACCAGAATACTCAATAAACATAACATTTTCCAAAGTAATCAACAAACTATCCTTTAAAATGGCCAAACATTTGTCAAAATTGTCAAATAATATAAGAAAAACATTTTGAAAATAATATATTTTCACAATATTTATCTGTGGAACCGAGTCAAAACTAATTTGAATGCCTCAACAACTCGTCCAAGTGAATTGTCAGGGTGGGGGGACCCCAGTTCAAATATGAAAAGATTGAGAACCACTGAAGTAGCGAATCTTGTACTCCAGTTTTTTGTGAGTAGCTACTCACTTCACCTTAGTATGAATAAACCTTGACAGTCTAACTAACTATCACATCTGCAGAGGTAGGAAACTATATAGTCCCTATACTCTTCCATTGAGACATGTTGACCGTGACACCGGTTGACAAGAAGTAGGTCTATACTGTCTGCCTGAAGCTCATATCAGTAATCTCCCCTGATCAAGCAGGGGGTCCCCTCCCCTCTTGCTTAGGAGTAGTCGATGATTCTCCCACATCATGGGAGACCTGGGTTCGAATATAGGAAGGACATTGCAGCTTTAACTCTTAATAAGACGTAGGAGGAGCCCGGCCAGGAGTCAACCCATAGAGCCTAGTTCTTCCACGCGCCAGAATGGCTCCCCAATCCTGGCAGAGTAGTTCCGGTGCTGCACATTGAGTGACCCTGTCTTTCCCTAATAGGACTGATCGTGGATAGCTACTGGGACGTAAGTCGGGACTTGATCAACCCCGGCTGGGTCACCTGGGCGAGGGTGTATGATGTTGCGAGACCCGAAACACCCGTCGACCCCAGGCTACATCACTGATGATACGTCCCAGCTGCATCCTTGTGATGTTTTTTACACTATTAGTTCTATTTATAGTGGCTCATAGGAATAGACTATGTGACAACCAGGAATAGTTTGGTGACCACCGGAGACTCGGTTGACGGCCGGAATTTAGACGGCACCCGGGAGCAGGTTGGGTTAGCGCCCCAGCCTGTGTCTTCCGTGAGGAAGAAGCCCAACAAATCCACGGTGAGGCCTTTAGGAGGGCCATTCAACTGCAGCAGCTGAATGGAATGTTTGGATTGGGGTCTGGTGCAACGCACAGGTTCTGAACCTGGTGAGAGCAGGAGAGGACCTGGTAAGACGTAGGAGGAGCCCAGCCAGGAGTCAACCCATAGAGCCTAGTTCTTCCACGCGCCAGAATGGCTCCCCAATCCTGGCAGAGTAGTTCCGGTGCTGCACATTGAGTGACCCTGTCTTTCCCTAATAGGACTGATCGTGGATAGCTACTGGGACGTAAGTCGGGACTTGATCAACCCCGGCTGGGTCACCTGGGCGAGGGTGTATGATGTTGCGAGACCCGAAACACCCGTCGACCCCAGGCTACATCACTGATGATACGTCCCAGCTGCATCCTTGTGATGTTTTTTACACTATTAGTTCTATTTATAGTGGCTCATAGGAATAGACTATGTGACAACCAGGAATAGTTTGGTGACCACCGGAGACTCGGTTGACGGCCGGAATTTAGACGGCACCCGGGAGCAGGTTGGGTTAGCGCCCCAGCCTGTGTCTTCCGTGAGGAAGAAGCCCAACAAATCCACGGTGAGGCCTTTAGGAGGGCCATTCAACTGCAGCAGCTGAATGGAATGTTTGGATTGGGGTCTGGTGCAACGCACAGGTTCTGAACCTGGTGAGAGCAGGAGAGGACCTGGTAAGACGTAGGAGGAGCCCGGCCAGGAGTCAACCCATAGAGCCTAGTTCTTCCACGCGCCAGAATGGCTCCCCAATCCTGGCAGAGTAGTTCCGGTGCTGCACATTGAGTGACCCTGTCTTTCCCTAATAGGACTGATCGTGGATAGCTACTGGGACGTAAGTCGGGACTTGATCAACCCCGGCTGGGTCACCTGGGCGAGGGTGTATGATGTTGCGAGACCCGAAACACCCGTCGACCCCAGGCTACATCACTGATGATACGTCCCAGCTGCATCCTTGTGATGTTTTTTACACTATTAGTTCTATTTATAGTGGCTCATAGGAATAGACTATGTGACAACCAGGAATAGTTTGGTGACCACCGGAGACTCGGTTGACGGCCGGAATTTAGACGGCACCCGGGAGCAGGTTGGGTTAGCGCCCCAGCCTGTGTCTTCCGTGAGGAAGAAGCCCAACAAATCCACGGTGAGGCCTTTAGGAGGGCCATTCAACTGCAGCAGCTGAATGGAATGTTTGGATTGGGGTCTGGTGCAACGCACAGGTTCTGAACCTGGTGAGAGCAGGAGAGGACCTGGTAAGACGTAGGAGGAGCCCAGCCAGGAGTCAACCCATAGAGCCTAGTTCTTCCACGCGCCAGAATGGCTCCCCAATCCTGGCAGAGTAGTTCCGGTGCTGCACATTGAGTGACCCTGTCTTTCCCTAATAGGACTGATCGTGGATAGCTACTGGGACGTAAGTCGGGACTTGATCAACCCCGGCTGGGTCACCTGGGCGAGGGTGTATGATGTTGCGAGACCCGAAACACCCGTCGACCCCAGGCTACATCACTGATGATACGTCCCAGCTGCATCCTTGTGATGTTTTTTACACTTAATGGAGCCAATTAATTGGTTAATCATCAATCAATCCCAAATGCATTTGAATGTCAAATAACTTGATTATAATAACTAATAATATACAGTGATTTTTCAAATAACAAGAAATATGAGTGTATACTTACACTCTATCACACAAATATTTCAGTCAAAGATATAATTGAATACATATTATCTGAATTAGGCCATGTTTGGTCTCAAAACCCCTCTATATTAACCTGACTTGCGTCAGATGATGGCAGTAGGCTTTGATTGATTGATTGAAGACTTTATTAGAAGTTTGCATAGGAAAAGGTACAGTTTCATGACGGTACAGTTCACTGGTACAAGGTCTACTAACAGGAGATCCATGAAAAGACTAAGCTTATTTCCACTGGAAACCATTGAAGTATCTCATATAACATTGAATGACAGACAAATAGAACTACCGCTCTACTTACGCACTACTGCCACCATCTGATGCAAGTCAGGTTACCTCTATATCACTCAGGGGAATAAATCATGTTGAGATGCTCTTTATCTCCTCAGGTGAAATATTAACATTTAACAGTGCATTTACAAGCCTGGACTGGGCACAACGCTTCCTATAGGCCTATAAAAGGACCCCCTGACTGTTTTTTCCTACCACATGGCTACCAGTTGTGACTGTCATGTGATTTTATGGAATGTTTGTGCTGTAGTCAAGTCAGTGGGTGTCATTGTTTTACATGGATATTGGCGACCAATGGTATTCCGTGACTGCACACTGTCAAGACTGTGTCTCTCTGTCATTAGAGAGTTGATTAGCATGACAACCAATATAAATCAGAGAACTGGGTTGTTTTTGTTTTTGGAAAACAAAAATGGCTGAGGATGAATGTATAAAATGTATAGGCCTATATAATGTAAAAAAAAATACAACATGTGTACAGCGGCCACTGGAGTCACAGGATTCCACAGGTCACTAAAGTCAGTGTGACAATGTGTATTGTCATATTATGG
Source organism: Nannobrachium achirus (assembly GCF_963921795.1). Taxonomy (NCBI): domain Eukaryota; kingdom Metazoa; phylum Chordata; class Actinopteri; order Myctophiformes; family Myctophidae; genus Nannobrachium; species Nannobrachium achirus. The sequence continues at coordinate 40,713,409 of NC_137829.1, forward strand.
TTAACTTTTGCCTTGATCTTATCTGCTCACACTCAGACTGTTCTTCCTCCTTCCTTTTCCTTCCTTGAATTGGTTACATTATTCCATGGCTCTCAGGGGGGCTGGGCCGGGGTACCAGCAGGGTCCTCAACACAATTGAATGTTGACTAGAGTGACCAGAGAGAAGAATTAAGTATTCAGATAGCCAGGACTATTTTACTTGTAGCAATATAAACATACTCTGTTACCAGTAAACGGCCTGTTTAAGAATAATGCGTTTGGCACTGGCATCAAACAAAAGCATTGGCATCAAAATATATATATAAACAGGGCATGACATCACAGCTTTAAATACCAGTACAAAACATGTTTGAAAATTGCAGATCTACAAGCTCATGATGCTACCACTGTGAGCTAGATTGCATGGCTATTTTCAAATAGCCTATGTTAATGTGCGTTTTATAGGCCCTATAATTTATACCTGCAAAGTAACTATAAACTAAAGTTTTCAAATAATTGTAGTGGGGTAGCCTACATTAAAGGAATAGTTCGCCCCCAAAATGACTTTTTTTCTATTGATTAGTCACGCCATGGAGAGGCTTTAGAGTTCAATAATATTTTTAGTTTTTTGTCGCATTCCTAAGACAAAATTTTGATTCGAGTAAAACATTGATTCTGGATGGGGACCCGTTTCGAAACGGGTCCCCATTCGGAACGAATGGGGGTAAATTTATTGTTATCACATTTTTATCTTAGGAATGCGACACAAAACTAAAAATATTATTGAACTCTAGTCTCCATGGCGTGACTAATCAATAGAAAAAAAGTCATTTTGGGGGTGAACTACTCCTTTAATGTTTTACTCTGAGATGTAGCAGAATTAAGTAAAACTATTGAAAACTAGCCCTTACCCGTTCAAAGATATGAGCTCCAAAATGATGTGCAGTGTGTGGGTTATGGGATGTGCACTGTGCACACAGTATATGAGGGATGGAAAGTAACTTTGGTGCTTGCATGATAATATGTAGGAGTGTTGTAAGAAACCCGTTTCGTTTAATGGCTACAGAGATACTAATGGCTACTTCTACACCAGTAAAAGTAAAAGTACCTAAAAAGTTTACTTCAGTTACACCACTGATGATGATGACACATCTGACTATGGGGGTCCAATACAGACACACGCACGAGCGCGTGCGCACACACACACACACACACACACACACACACACACACACACACACACACACACAAACGTAATGTGGGTGTCCTCCATGTGAAAAATGTGAGAACCAAAGTAATGAGCATTATTATTAGTCATATACAAATGTTGACTCAGCAACAAAACTGGAATGTCGAAACCCTCAACTGATCTGAACTGACATAAAGAGAAGCGGATGAGTGTCATTTACAGGAATAGTTTCTCATCTCTCTCTCTCTCTCTCTCTCTCTCTCTCTCTCTCTCTCTCTCTCTCTCTCTCTCTCTCGCTCCTCCCTCTATTTGGATGTGTGCAGTGAGTGTGTGTGTGCGATGGATCGCATCAGCAGACAGACACTATAATTATAGTGGAGAGACAACAGCATTACACCAAGAGGATCTGCAGGCGTGTTGTTGTAAGTCGTTATAAATAACTCTCAACCTTTATAGCTTTTCTTAGTTAGTAATAACATCCATCACAACAATACGATTGCTCCATTGCCATTTGATTCGGCACGAATAGCCTATACTTTCTGTGGGGAACACGACATCTCTTTAAGAAAACTAAAAGTTGTTCAGCGCTGTTCAGATTATCCCGCTATGCCAGGAGCAACTTTTTTTCTCGGGGGACTTGTGGTCGATCTGTTTTTCCTGTTAACATGTTGATTTGCCTGGTGATGATGAGTCTATACTACGTTTGTCAAACGAAAAGGATGAGTCGCTTGTTTACTTTAGTCCCGTGAGGCTGAACCGCGATAGTTACTGTAACTAACGGGACATGTTTCTATTTCTAGGCCACAGGGATGGGCACACACTCACACAATGTATGGAACCATGCTCACAGCATATAGAAAACATAATAGACATTGATTTCTAGGCTTTGTGAGCATACTAGAGATAGAGATCAGATGCTATATAGTCTACTGTACACAGTAGGCCTATTCATTCACGTAAATGTTTACTTGTTTACTAATGTTTACAACACGTACGCGTGTTTTTACCTTACCGCGTGTTTAAAAAAAAAGTTAATTATGTAAATATACTAGAACTACTAGGTTACTATACAAGGCTACTGTTAAAACTACCTACTTTACTGCCTAGTAGTAGTAGTAGTAGTAGCCTAGTAGTAGTAGTAGCCTACTAATAGTAATAGCTTTATCACATTTGGATATTATTCATATAGAATGTTAAACTAAAGTAGTTACAACACAGAATTGGCAATAAACTCTAGTTTTAAAGGGATATTCAACAGGGAAACACCTTATGGGCTTTTCTCCACACACACACCCATTGTAACTTCAAACTACATTTTAACCATGATAGATTCATTAAAAACACACATAATCTGTTCTGGTTACTCATACAAACTCCCTAATACATGAGCAGGGTGTGTTTTTTCGCTAACTTTTTGAGAGACAGCCGCTGATACGAACGACCTACGGCCTGGTCGCGACCTAGGCCACGACCTGGAGGTCGTAGGTCCCGGTTCTGGAGGTCGTAGTTCGCGGTACATACTTGTTAGGTCGCGGCCGGTCTAGTTTCGCGACCCCCGGCCGTGGTTGCGCCACTTCGGTCGTCCCCGGGCCGTTGTTGCGCGATCGGGCCGTTGTTCAGCGACCTGGGAAGTCCGCGGTCGTATTTAAAAGGTCTTTTTGCAGAATATTCTAGAGCAGCAGCGCTATTCAACCTTTTGAAGCTTGTGATTGGCTGAACCGGAGGTAGGAAGCGCTCCATTGTAGTCACTTGGACCGCGCGAGGTGCACCAAAACCTATCCTTAACCCTAACCCCAACTCTAACTCTAACCCTAACCTTAACCCTAACCCCAACTCTAACCCTAACCCTAACCCTAACCCTAACCCTAACCCTAACCCTAACCTGCCGACACTGAGTAGCTAACCTGCCGACGCTGTTGAAAACGAGCGCTCCTTCCCTTAGCAAGCGTAGAGTTTCTAAACTCGCGTCCCTTCCCTTAGCAAGCGTAGAGTTTCGATCGCGGCGCTCCTTCCCTTAGCAAGCGTAGAGTTTCTAAACTCGCGTCCCTTCCCTTAGCAAGCGTAGAGTTTCGATCGCGGACTTCCCAGGTCGCTGAATTACGACCGAGATCGCGCAAAACCTCCAGAACCGGGACCTACGACCTCCAAGTCGTGGCCTAAGTCGCGACCAGGCCGTAGGTCGTTTGTATCAGCGGCTCTTGCTGGACTTTTTTCATTTATTTTTAATAATTATTTGGGGAAATGGAAAAAATTAAATACAAAAGATTATTATTAAAAATAAATGAAAAAAGTTATGAATCTATCATGGTTAAAATGAAGTTTGAAGTTACAATGGGTGTGTGTGGGGAGAGGCCCTGGGCCTGGAGGGCCTGGTAACATTTACATCAAATATCTAAATATTGAATCAAGCAAATTACAAACTGTTCAGGGTGCTCATAAAAGCCTGATTAGACGATAAAATTACCAAAAGTTTATTTTTTTTAAAGTGAAATATCCCTTTAAGTAGGCTATGGGTAATCAATTAGTCTACTCAATCTAGCTGGGTAGAACAGAATTAATACCAGTCTTTTATAGAATGTGTGTGTGTGTGTGTGTGTGTGTGTGTGTGTGTGTGTGTGTGTGTGTGTGTGTGTGTGTGTGCGCGTGCGTGCGTGCGGGTGGGTGGGATTGAAAGATAGACAGACAGGCATGATTCAAAGAGATTAGGGATGTTTGGATGTTGTTTCTTGGTTTGGTGGGCATGTCAGGGCATTTAGTGGCGGCCACCCTCCTGTGCCTATGCCTAGAAGAACCAGGCCTGGCTAAGATGTACTGTAGACGCTTGGTTCCTTATGTAGGAGACCAGAGATCTAATCCAGGTGGTGACCATGCTGCTGACCTGATACTGACCAATTGCAAAATATGAAATAGCTCACTTTATTTTCCCCTCTCAATCAATGACTGTGTGATATCTGATATGAAGAGCACTAATTCCTCTGAGGTCCAAGTTCACAAATTCTGCCCTGACCCGACATGATGTTTTGTGTGCTGGGCGGGCCTACAATGTATGCTAATTCTAATTACTAACCAACTATTTTGCCGACTATTATATGTTCTTTCTCTGACTGGCGCTGCCTACTGGTGATCTTTTTTTCGTCTTTTCTGGCCTCAAAATATGGTAATTGTTCAGGCCGGGTCCAGGCCTTACTTTTCAGGCCTGTTGAGAAATCTAGGTCCGGTCCAGTATGGCTCAGTTGTCAGTGTTGCAGTTGTTTTGCAAGGTGTATCATCATAGACATGCAGGACCAGTGTTTATGTTGACACATGCTCGGATGTCAATGATGTTACATTACTATTACATAAAAGTAGTATGCTCTAGGGAGGTCAGCTGCTGGGGAGGATCCAGTAAGTGATTGATGGAGTAATGATTTCCGCTCCTCTGAGTCAGCTGTTCCTAAACCAGTTAAATTGTCTATCTGGACCTGAGTTGTGTCTGTACTTAATTGGACCGGTTTTCCCTTCTACACCAGATCTCTTCACCAAAACATGCCTGGTTGATGTTCCACCCAGAATATGGACACTGGGGCTCAAGGGGTTAAAGCAATTAATGGCAATTTTATAGATGTAGATGTACAGTACTGTTCAAGCTGACAGTGCTTCACATTGCAACACGTTGTGGGCTTGAAGATCTGCTAAATCTAGAAACATGAGAAATTAGCGTTCGTTTTTGGAAAATCTTAACCTGACCGTGTCAGATGGTGGCAGTAGGGCGTACCGCCCTACTTTACCATCTGAGATCTCTCGGTGAGAGTTGATAACACTCGTAAAGTCCGGACCAATCAGCGGCAGCTACGGGCGGGCTCTGAGCGGCTCTGAGCCAATAGAGTCTGATTGCAGACCACGTGGAAACCCAGGAGGCGGATTCTGGATGTAACGTCATGCAGACAAGCCAATATGAGTGGTTGGAGTTGGCACTCCCAGACTGTGATAGAGAGAAGGCCCCATCCAATCACCTGCTAAAGAATTTGAAAAAATGGCCCGCCCCTTACATCGGGTCTGCCGGAACAGTCCCAGATGCTAGTAAGCAGAGCGGTATGCAGCCAGGCAAACGCACTGCTGCTATCATCTGGCGCAGTCAGGTTAGGAAAATCTAGAATCTAAAAAAAGGTTTTGCTTTGGTAAAATACTTAAACCTACATTGACGTGTACCAAATAGGGTATCTCAATGGATTCTCTCCACGTTCTCAGTGATTCTACAGAGGATCTCCTTGGCAGATCAGGGACATTGCTGTTTATCCATGGACTGGCCTTGAGAGAAGCCTTCATTTACAGTACTTTCACTGTAGCGACTACAGTCGAGGTCTTGCATAAGCTGCTGATAATGTGCTGCTATTGTTGAGGTCAAATAGATTCATAAGCTAGAAGTTATTTAAAGATATTAAGCTCAGTCAGGTTTCTTGATAAGACCTTTAATCTTTGAGCAACATTATACCAAGTAATGATCTGATTTTGTGCTTTACACAAATGTGTACAATGATTTTTCCTGCTCGATGCATCTAGCTCAGGTGGTTTTCAACCTTTTTCATATCAAGGTCCATTATTTATTCTGCATTTGAGCCACGGACCACCATTTGATGACAATCAACTAATTTTTTTTATTGTTGTATACAATTTTGTCCATATTTATATCCATGCTGTATTGATGTGGTACCATAGGAGAGATAACAGGCAAACGTTGATCAAAATGCGTCATTTTAATCGACTGACAGTCCTAATTTACGTATTATTTATTTTACATTTTAACACTTGTATACAGTACTACGTTCTAACCCTGTCTTGATGTGACGTGATATGATAGATTGCTGCTGTCATTGTTGTATGGCTTGGCTCAGGTTAGACCCTTTGTAACAAATACATACAGAGAATGAATGCCATAGAAATTCCTTTTATTATCTAGTTTGACAGTCACTCATAACAGGAAAAATATTTCCTTTAAACAACTGTCAAAGGACATCCACAACTTAAAATAAGATATTTAAACCAGTAAGACTCCCTAATCGGGAGATAAGCGACCGTTGGTCGCTTATCTCCACAAATAGGCCAAAAGTTTGTTTTACCAATTATCAAGACATACGGGCAGTTGACAGTTTGCCATGGTTACTCATTGAAGTTGAATCTCCATATATGGAGATAACCTACGCATCACACTAAGTCTGACCTCACCAGCCCATATTTGGGCATGAGCAACTTATGTCTCCATATATGGAGATATGATGACATCACACAGTCCTCAGCCGATGATGTGGCGTGATGTCATACAATACACAAACGAGCCCTACAGTATAAAGGGGCAATTCTTGCCAGGAAAGAAGCATTTCTTCGACTCAGACCTTATCGCCAGGGTTGGCTTATAGCAGCTGTCGGTAGGACCATATATGGATTCTGTTAGTGTGGATCTCCTAACAGGGCATCATCTGGGATACAATCCCTTTTATGCCCATATATGGAGATCCCTAACAGAATCCCTTTCATGCCCATATATGGAGATCCCTAACAGAATCCCTTTTATGCCCATATATGGAGATCCCTAACAGCATCCCTTTTATGCCCATATATGGAGATCACTAACAGCTAACAGAATCCCTTTTATGCCCATATATGGAGATCCCTAACAGAATCCCTTTTATGCCCATATATGGAGATCCCTAACAGAATCCCTTTTATGCCCATATATGGAGATCCCTAACAGAATCCCTTTTATGCCCATATATGGAGATCCCTAACAGAATCCCTTTTATGCCCATATATGGAGATCCCTAACAGAATCCCTTGTATGCCCATATATGGAGATCCCTAACAGAATCCCTTTTATGCCCATATATGGAGATCCCTAACATAATCCCTTGTATGCCCATATATGGAGATCCCTAACAGAATCCCTTTTATGCCCATATATGGAGATCCCTAACAGAATCCCTTTTATGCCCATATATTATGGAAAAATCCCTGCTCTGAGTATCTGACATCAGTGTGATGTCACCTGTTTATGCCCATATATGGAGATCCCTGCTCTGCGTATCTGGTTGCTATGGTAAACAGTTGGTTGCTAGGGTAAAAAAACATGGTTGCTATGGTAAACAGTTGGTTGCTAGGGTAAACAGTTGGTTGCTAGGGTAAAACCATGGTTGCTAAGGTGGTTGCTAACGTACACTAACAAACCAGCAACAACAGACTGTTGCCACAGCAACGTACACAAAGGTTTGTGTACACATGTGGTGTGATGTCATACTGATGCGGAGATATGAGCAGGGCAAAGGTGTGACGTGTGACGGACGGACGGCCGGTGGAGGTTTTCATAGTAAACTGCTCCCTGACGGTCGCAATCAGTACAGTAACAGTATAAAACAGTAGTACAACATGAATTTAAAAAAAAAACATAAAAAAATAAATAAATAGTTATGCGTTATCATCACCTGATAAATTACGTCATAGGCTGAATGGTGCACAGGCTCACATACTCGCCGATACCCATGCTGTATCGGAGGCATTTCCAATACTAGTATCTGTATCGTAACAACCCTAGTTCTAGCTTCACCCTGAATAGCAGGGTTAGCTTGGTAGTCGGTGTTTAGATAAGGTACAGTATACTCTTAACTAGGTGTTTGTGGAAGTTATACGCTGACATGTCACACTGGTGACTGAGCACCTGCAGTGACCTCAGAGGTGTGACATCTAGATAGGGCTGTTGTAGAGATTATACAACTGCTATTTAAGTTGAGTAATCTTTTCAGTAAATAGGTAATCAGTTACTGATGTGTTTATGACAATGCAGAATCGGAATGTACACTTTAGTTTATGACAATGCAGAATCAGAGTAAACTTTGTTGCCACATCACAAGTTTACAGGTGTAAAGAAGTGGGTGGGTGAACACAAAGATTGGAGTATATTGACCAGTAAGACTCCCTAATCGGGAGATAAGCGATCAGGATCACTGTAGTCTGTTGTCGGCGTTATTGGCATTGCTCGACGGTGATATGTGACTTTAAATTGTTATCACTCTATTAAAGGTCCTACACCATGCATTTAAAAATAATTTATATAACACTGTTTGTGTCCCAAAAACGTTTTTGAAAAGGTTTGAGGCTAAATTACCACTCCTGAATACAGAGCCCCTGTCATTTCTGCCTGGCTTTCAGAGCATTTTCAGCTGCAGTACCACCTTGTCCTGAGTGGGAGACTGCGCTATTGAGCCAGTTTTGGCCCCACACTCCTCCCCACCTCCTGCTCAGCAGGCCTGCCCACCCCTCCCCAACCCTCTCCCAGCTCCTCCTGCCTCCTTCTCAGGCCTGCCCACCCCTCCCCAACCCTCTCCCAGCTCCTCCTGCCTCCTTCTCAGGCCTTGTGACATCACAAATCTGACCTTTCACAATCAGGACCGTTCTGAGACATGCTAACATAGATCTGCCCATAAACTGAGAAAGACACAATGGTCAGAAATAGGACTTTGTGAGGATAGAAGTTGCTGGTGGGACACCAAGAAAATACATAAAAATTGGAAAAATGAAAATTCATGGTGTAGTCCCTTTAAGGTAACAAAAGTCAATATTCTAGATTTCCACAACGTCATGTTCTCTCTAAAACGTTCCCGACGGCTGTTTGGAGAATTGACTTTTTGGTTTGTCAGAATATAGCTCAGCGAGGTTGTTACAAGATAACTGTTCAGACTGTAATACCAGTAATAAAACAAATCAGTGGGATTTCAAATAATAACTAGACTACAGTTCAACTTTTGGTCTCAGGGGGTCCTATCTCCCCAGCTAAATGATTGATTGTTAATTTTCACAATCAGAGACCAAAATATATTTGAACATTTCAAAATGTTTTTTGAGAAACAAAATCAATATTTTTTTTGTCCTTTTTGTACATTTTGACACACAAGTCATAGATCATCTTTTCGGTATGGCCGTCATCTAAACATCAGCTGTGACAACAAACTTTGCCATCCATGGTAACGGGCCACAGCTCTTTAAGATGACACCATGTGACCTGGACCATTGTGTTCAATGGGGGGTGAATGATTGATGGCCGTGAACCATGGAGAGAGAGAGAGTGTGTGTGTGTGTGTGTGTGTGTGTGTGTGTGTGTGTGTGTGTGTGTGTGTGTGTGTGTGTGTGTGTGCGTGTGCGTGTGTGTCAGGTATCAGGTGTCATCAGGTGTAGTGAGCAGCCAGCCAAGACAGTCTTTCATCATATTTCTATGAACCGCCTTTGCTCACTGAGGGGTTGCGTCCCATACTGTACAGTGTTCAATTCGTCAAATACAATGATGACTAAAATATGATTAAAACTAAATCAAGCTTTATTCAAAAGACTATGACTGAAACTAAATCAACATTTGCTGTCAAAATCAACACCATCGTCAACAGATGCTGCGATGAAGGCGTGGGGATTCCCGCCATGAGTCAGAGAGGTCCGTGCCTGTGGCGAGAGCTGCCTCAGAGCTGTCCGGCGCCCGCTGACCGCTACAAGCACGCCTGCTGCTCTTACGACGGGAGCGTCTACGTGCTGGGAGGCCGAAGCAGCCGCTCCCTGAAAGACCTGTGGAGGTACAGTGTAGGTAAGAGACCCTGCCACGACGGATGACACTTTTCATGTTTCTGATGGCGATGTCTGATATATTGAGTGTCTGCTTTTAAAGAGTCCTTATTTCATCTGCAACGTTGGACAGATGATATGAAAGCTGAGAGAGACAGACATTAGGAAAAGAGGAACACACTCAAAAGATGTGATATTCTACTGTAGGGTCCTTCGCTATTTTAAGCACATGAACCCCAGCGTTCATGTTGTGGGGAAAGCTTTCGCAGAAACAAATCGTCTATTAAAGCTTTCCCCACAATAACAGAAAATAGAAAAGACGCTCTAGCACGGTGCCCTGAGGGACTCCGGTCAACCATATAGAGTTTAAGTGGCTAACAGTGTGTGTGTGTGTGTGTGTGTGTGTGTGTGTGTGTGTGTGTGTGTGTGTGTGTGTGTGTGTGTGTGTGTGTGTGTGTGTGTGTGTGTGTGTGTGTGTGCGCGCTCGTGTGTGTGCATGTGCGTGTGCGTAGTGCATAATGAATGGACAGAGCTGGTATGTACCGGGGAAGCAGTGCCAGAGGAACTTGAAGAACATTCAATGGTGGCCCATCAGGTATGACCCACTGATCATCAGTGTCTGTTATTATGAGCGTATGAGATGAGATCTAGCATTTTCAGTTTGTATACGGTATGTTCATTTGGACTTGGACAGCAGTGCATATAAATGAACACATACAATGCTGTGTAAATACACCGGATTTAGCAAGAATGCTACATTTCAATCCGTAGTCCCCATACGGAAAACAAGCAACATTTCAAAAAAAAATCACACCCAGTGTGAAGTGAGATTTCAAGCTTTAGTTTAGCCGAAAGTTAAACCAATCTGGGAACTAAATCAAAATCAATATCTTTCTTCACAAATGTGATCATAAAGGTGTCAACTATCACCTCTGAACTCTCTCAATCACAACTCCCTTCGGAAACTTTGTAGGGGGCCAATCAAAGTTGTGGGTATCGGGATACCTGGGCCTGGGATTAAAGGGGATAAATAAAATAAATGACAATATGAGCGTATGAGGTGTGTAATTGGGGTATGTTTGGGCTGCTGAATCCATTCCAACCATTAGTTTTCAGTTAAAATTACTCCTTGGCCATAAAATAGGCCTAATTGGCTAAGGCTTAGCCAATCATGTCATTCGAGTTCACCTGTGTCCTGTTAGTCCCTATGTTTTAAACCCAAGTGTTCCTTGTCAGATTGTATCATGTTATCCTGTGTGTCATGATGTGCGCTTACCCGTCTGATCTTGAATAGTTTTCATGAATTCAAACCCTACTCCAACCATTTCTTTTATTGCCAGTATTATATGTCTCGTGGCCTATTTTATGGCCAAGGAGTAATTTTTACTGAAAACTAATGGTTGGAATGGATTCAGCAGCCCCAAAATACCCTAATTACACACCTCATACGCTCATATTGGCCTTTTTTTTTTTTTTTCCCCTTTTAATCCCAGGCCCTCGGGATACCCCCAACTTTGATTGGCTCCCACAAAGTTTCCGAAGGGAGTTGTGATTGAGAAAGTTCAGAGGTGATCGTTGACACCTTTATGAACACATTTGTGAAGAAAGATATTGATTTTGATTTAGTTCCCAGATTGGTTTAACTTTCAGCTAACTTTACCTAACTACTTGCCTTGGTCAATGAGCCAAGAGTGGGACGGACAGACAGACAGACAGACAGACAGACAGACAGACAGACAAAGCCAGTTGTAGGAGCAGTTTGCGCCCCTCAAAAAGAGGCTGAGCACATACTAGTAAGACGCCTCAGGACGACATGCGAGGTTGCGCCATGTCTTGGCCGTCTGTCCAGTGATGTATATCGGATCAGTTACCCATATATGGAGATCCATGTATTGTATATGGAGATATGCTGTGAGACCCCAAACATGCTTACTCAGTTATTCGTTATTTGAAAATCCTATGACGTCTATCACATCTGACATCATACATACAATCCCTTTCATGCCCATACATGGATGGGCTTAATTCACCCCCAAAATGACTTTTTTCTATATGATTACTCACGCCATGGAGACTTGAGTTCAATAATATGTTTTGTGTTTTGTCGCAATCCTAAGACAATAATTTGATTACAATAAAGGTACCCCCATTGATTCCGGATGGGGACCCAAATGCATTTGGGTCCCCATCCGGAATCAATGGGGGTAAATGTACTATAATAATTTTTTTGTCTTAGGAATGTGACAATTACAAAAAAATATTATTGAACGTATTGAACACAGACAGACAGACAAAGATACGTGGACAAGATGTGCCGGTTTACATAGTTAACCGCGACCTACGGTCGCAATAAACATTACTAAAATGGTACAAACAGAAGAGAAAAAAATACAGTAAAAAATACCTAGGCCTCACATTTAGAATTGTTTATATCTTCGAACTACCAAGTGCATAGTTTCAACTTTGTGCTAAAATATACGGATATACTGTTATCATTCCTGTTATTCATTATTATTGTAATATAATATTTGTTTTCATGACACATTGAAGTGTAAACACGCTGACTGTGTGGCTGTCACAGGGGTTTCTCTACGTGTTTGGTGGAATGCTGGACTCTGCGTACACGGAGTGGAAATGTCCCCTCTGGGTGTTTGATGTAGGTACGTTGTCACAGTGGGGAAACACACAGACGGGAAGACAAAACCTGCCCGTGCTTGTTCATTAACACCAAGGCAAACACTTCTACGCTGCTGAGAAAATATTACACGCCAGGGCACGGCCAAGGCAAGGCACGTTTAATTGCAGAGCACTTTTCAACAAGGCTTTAAAAGTGCTTTACACATAACATGAAAGGTGCAGTAAGTGCCATGTGTTGGTCATAACAAAACTAAAAAAAGGTCTATATTCTTATAGTAATCATTGCAGGTTCCCAAACCTTTTTAGCTTGAGACCCAAAAGAGAAATCGAGTGAAAATACCAGACCTACAGTACAAGCCCACAACGGTTTGCATAGCAACACTACGCCTGGCTTTGTGTGTCCCTACAGTATGTCCCTATGTCCGTAGTACGAGACTAACGTCGCACAAATAAAGGGATATTTACTCGTGAGTCGTGACCCATACAAACAGTATCTCCTTTTGGTATTTTCAAATCAGAAAATTCATTTTCAGGTGGGTCGTCACTTTCATACAATCAGGAGAGAGAGAACATATTTATCAGATAAATTACCAGTTCCACTTGTTTGTGTCGACTGTGTTTTCAGTTGGGGGTCCACAACCAAATACAATCTGTCTGTACTTGACACGAAAAAGTTTGAGAACCACTGGCTCAAAAATCAGCTCATTCATGCAATGCATGAATATAAAGAAAAAAAAAGCCATGGAATTTGCTTACCAAAATGTGTGTGCAGCAGCAGTTCCCTGAAAACCAAACAGGACATGCTTCCTGACAACGGCACCACATGTCTGTTCCTGTTTGTGAGCTTCTGTTAGCCCGCTTCACCGTGCACAGCAGGGCTGGGAAATGAACTGAAAAAATATATCAAAACCCACATTTAGAACCAGTAATAACAGAATAAATCGAACAATACAGAATCAGGTCTTATACTGCAGTGGTTCTCAACCAAAATAATCATATTTTAACTGGCAACCCCCCCCCACCCTGACGAGCACTAAGAGTTACATTTTGTATAACATGGTATATGGTTCTGTTGTGAAAATAGCAGATCACAACGCCTCGTGTTGCGAGGCGTTGTGAGCATGTAGATCAGCTATTTTCACAATTTCAGCACCTAATATTTGACAATTTGGCCAATGTTTAATTTGTCATTTTAGAGGTATTAAAAAGACCTTAAATTGTCACTTTAGAAATGTGTATATACCCTCTATACACTTAAACTTTATGTTGGTTTGTTTACTGTTGAGAGAGAACATAATGTTGCACATTAATAAGTTAATAATCTGGGGACCCCCCTAAATAATTTGGGGACCCCCCTGTGGGTCCCGACCCACAGGTTGAGAACCACTGTTATACTGTATAATGAATGAATTGACATGGAAAAAAATCACCTAAGTGAGCGGTGCTATTTATGAGTTGATTTCATTAAGCTCCCCGCTAGCCAATCACAGCGCGCCCTGCGAAGCTTTGCCTTTGAGGGACCCTGAGCGTACAACAAACGTTGAGCCATTTGCGCCAGGATGTAGGCCAGATGTAGGCCATGCTTCAGAGCCCGGAGATTTTTGGGGGGCCGGAGATTTTTTGGGAACCGGACAATGCCGGATGTTGGAGCTTAGCTCCTTCCAGGAGCACCACTCAAAAATGTGAACGATCTTTTTTTATATAATCAACTAAATAGAATAGTCTGATTAACCTGATTACACTTAGTTGTACAACGGTGCCGCTTTTCCTTTTCCTTCAATCGTTTATGAATCATAATAGAGGCAAAAGTGTGAAAAAAAAATTGTGCTATTGATTTGAAGTCATATCGCCCAAGCCCTAGTGCACAGCCTGTTTCACCATGGCCTGCAAGTGTTAATTTTGACAGCAAAATTAGATTTAGTTTTAGTCAAAATCTTTTTGATTTCTGATTTCACACTTGGTTGCATGCTGAAAATTGCCGATCTACAAGCTCAAAGGTTCTACTGGATCTATTCTCCCTAACATTTAATCTAGTTTTTATTTGTTGACGGAATTTACTAGTAGGCCTAGTCATAGTTTTAGCCAAAGAAATTAACACCGGTGGACAACCTGCCTCATATCAGTTCACCTCTTATGTTTCATCATTGTTTTGTGTTGCCGTGTGTTTCAGTGAAGCAGAAATGGGTTCAGTGGCGGGGGAAGAGGAACAGCACTCAGGTAGCTACAGTACATAACACCTCACAGGCCACCATTTGAAACACACTGCCTCCTCTTGCCACGCACACACGCACGCACGCACGCACGCACGCACGCACACACACACACACACACACACACACACACACACACACACACACACACACACACACACACACACACACACACACACACACACACACACACACACATGCTAGAGCCCTGCACGGTAACAGCTATTAACGAATATTCCATGTTCACATTTCTTTCAAATATTAAACGTAAAATAAGGCTTGACCCAACAATGTGCAGCCGAAGACCTAACACAAGTCAATTTAATCTCCCCTGATGTGCACTTTCTCTGATGCGCTCTTTCACGCTTTCTGGTGTGTGTGTGCGTGTGCGTGCGTGTGTGTGTGTGCGTGTGTGTGTGTGTGTATGTGCGTGTGCGTGCGTGTACCAGATGCCAGTCAACAGGAAGGCCCACAGTGCTGTGGTCCTGGGTTCTAACATGTTCGTTTATGGAGGCTATGTTGACATGAGAGGATCCTCACAGGAGTTCTGGAGTTTGGATTTCGGTGAGTGTGTAGATAAAACCACACACACACACACACACACACACACACACACACACACACACACACACACACACACACACACACACACACACACACACACACACACACACACACAGATAGGACTGAACGACTCATCAAGAAATGTATTGAGATCACACAGCATTGTGGTCAGAACCTGTCCCTGTCCTCATCCTGACAACTAAACTCTCTTTTAGACTACAATAAATAAGTCAACTAAGTGTCATGGTCAAGTAGTCTGGATATCATTTATTTTCATACTACGCTACAGCTGGGTTTCGGATGAGGTTAGCAGAATCTCATTTGGGCTTCTGCTCAGGAGGGACGTGCACCAATGCAACTAGCAGGGTTCCCACGGTCATGAAATTCCTGGAAATATTTTGAAATTAGAAAAATATTTTTCCAGTACTGGAAAAGTTTTGGAATTGATCAAGGGTCCTGGAAGGTCCTGGAAAAAAATAGCTATGCATTGTCTTTGGTTATTGATTTTGTTAATAGGCATGGAAAGGAGGGCATTTGCATTTCTTTTATAGTAAATACTGAATTCATAGTCTAGAGAGGACAGTTCTTTTTACAGACAGGGTAAAAGAGCAGGGGCTCAAGACCCTTTTGATGTCTATGTGTGCACGTGCCTGCTACTCAGGAGGTACTAGTAGGCCTAGTCTAGTTCTATTAACCCTGAACTTGTACTTTCTCCATGTTTCAGAAATGGCTAATAAAGCCGCTCTACAAGCTCACGACACTTCACATCGCGACGTGTCGTGAGCTTATAGATCAGCTAAGTAGAGCTTGTAGATCAACTATTTTAAAACTGACCTGAAGAAGATCCATAGTGGATCGGAACGTTGTCAATTTATCTTAAATAAAGAAGTAACTCGGATTACAATCAAAAAAGAAAAAAAGATCGAGAAACAGCACAGAACCTCAACGGGTGGAAGGTTTCAGCTTATGGATGGTTGTTTCTAGATGAAAAAGGGCCATTAGTGGTTCTGTTGTGTTGCTGTTATATGGACGTGTCATCTGTCTAACTTTGATAAACAATGGAATTTCCTGTCGCATTACGCAATATCATTATTGATGACATGATCTGAGATCTGCAGACTTCCAAATGAAAACATCCCTCATTTGTTGTTGCCTCCCCAGGGGAGGGAGAAGGAAGGGTGGGTGTGCGTGCATGTATGCGTGCGTGTGTTTATCAAAGTTAGACAGAGGCACAGAGGCACCCGTTGTGCGCCCAGCCCGGCCAGACTCCCGAAATTCCCATCGGGGCGCGCTCTACCAAACTAATATGGCATAGCGGGTGGGTATAGAATCCGCTATGCACTTTACCATCTGTATGTGGGCAAGATAGCAATTTTAGGGATAGCACAACAAACACGCCCATGGCCACACCTCCAAGCGCAAATAACGGAGTCTGCATAATAGCGGGTAGAGTTGCCGTAGTGAAGCACTAGTTTATTCTGATATAAAATTGTGTATTGTCTCTTGTATCATTTTACAGTATTGGCACGGCAACATTTTTTAAGATAGATTACATATCCACCCAAAATAAGATGCATAAGATGTATGAAATAAATTGACACTTGTCTAGGTTTGTTTTAGTTACTTTTGTAAACACAATACATTTATCTAGTTTTTTGTTATTTTAATAGTTTTAGTAGCCTACTTGGTTTGTACTGACCTGAACGGGCTTTACATATGACTTATGTAAGCCTAATGTGGCTTTACATAAGCCTTTACATGCTATTGTGTATGGACTGGGCTATACAAATAAGCATGCCTTGCCTGTTGCCTCGCCTCAAGTTGGACTAATGTTAAACTTGAATGCCATTTCTGTTTGAATATACTAACACACAAACGTTTCACAGTGGATTCAGTGAGTCCATGTGCAGAGGTCCTCAAACCTTTTTGGCTCAGTCCACCCCTGTAAATAACGTTTTCATCCATGGCACCCCTGAATTACATTGCACCATACATTTAAGTCATATTACAGTAGCCATGGTTTCATTTGCACTCAAAAGAGTTAAAGATCTATAAGTCTCTATTTGGTTACCAACCCCATCAAGGACCACTGGTGGTCCCTGAGAACCACTGTGCTAGTTTTACAAAGATCATGTCCTATGCTGCACTAAAAATCTTCTTTCCAGCTATGGCATATCAATAAAGCAAGAGGAAGTTGTGGTAGCAGACTGCAACGGGAGCCAAAATAGATGTACCGGTAGCGGCAGGCTGTTGACTTCCTTTCCTACAGTATGTCTGCGTTGTCGCCCACCGCCACTCGTTCCTCCGTTTCAATAGGGTGCGTTGCTCAGCAACTCAGCAAGTACTCAGCCTTTTCATCGGCATGTATGCGTGCGTGTGTTTATCAAAGTTAGACAGAGGCACAGAGGCACCCGTTGTGCGCCCAGCCCGGCCAGACTCCCGAAATTCCCATCGGGGCGCGCTCTACCAAACTAATATGGCATAGCGGGTGGGTATAGAATCCGCTATGCACTTTACCATCTGTATGTGGGCAAGATAGCAATTTTAGGGATAGCACAACAAACACGCCCATGGCCACACCTCCAAGCGCAAATAACGGAGTCTGCATAATAGCGGGTAGAGTTGCCGTAGTGAAGCACTAGTTTATTCTGATATAAAATTGTGTATTGTCTCTTGTATCATTTTACAGTATTGGCACGGCAACATTTTTTAAGATAGATTACATATCCACCCAAAATAAGATGCATAAGATGTATGAAATAAATTGACACTTGTCTAGGTTTGTTTTAGTTACTTTTGTAAACACAATACATTTATCTAGTTTTTTGTTATTTTAATAGTTTTAGTAGCCTACTTGGTTTGTACTGACCTGAACGGGCTTTACATATGACTTATGTAAGCCTAATGTGGCTTTACATAAGCCTTTACATGCTATTGTGTATGGACTGGGCTATACAAATAAGCATGCCTTGCCTGTTGCCTCGCCTCAAGTTGGACTAATGTTAAACTTGAATGCCATTTCTGTTTGAATATACTAACACACAAACGTTTCACAGTGGATTCAGTGAGTCCATGTGCAGAGGTCCTCAAACCTTTTTGGCTCAGTCCACCCCTGTAAATAACGTTTTCATCCATGGCACCCCTGAATTACATTGCACCATACATTTAAGTCATATTACAGTAGCCATGGTTTCATTTGCACTCAAAAGAGTTAAAGATCTATAAGTCTCTATTTGGTTACCAACCCCATCAAGGACCACTGGTGGTCCCTGAGAACCACTGTGCTAGTTTTACAAAGATCATGTCCTATGCTGCACTAAAAATCTTCTTTCCAGCTATGGCATATCAATAAAGCAAGAGGAAGTTGTGGTAGCAGACTGCAACGGGAGCCAAAATAGATGTACCGGTAGCGGCAGGCTGTTGACTTCCTTTCCTACAGTATGTCTGCGTTGTCGCCCACCGCCACTCGTTCCTCCGTTTCAATAGGGTGCGTTGCTCAGCAACTCAGCAAGTACTCAGCCTTTCATCGGCTAAAACTATGTAACAAATGTGTGTCGACTGCCTTTTTTCATTGACGAAAACTAAATAAAAACTAAGCTACCGGTATGAAGACTAAAATGGAGGGACTAGTGGGCCGAGTAGAAATATAAAAGCAAGTTTTATGTAGCGCGTTTTCTCAACCAAGACTAAAACTAGACTAAAACTAAAACTTTTCAGATGACTAAAATATGACTAAAACTAAATTAAACATACTGTAATTCTAAAGACTACGGTATATGACTAAACTAAATAAAATCAAATTCTGCTAGTCAAATTAACACTGGTGTGTGTGTGTGTGTGTGTGTGTGTGTGTGTGTGTGTGTGTGTGTGTGTGTGTGTGTGTGTGTGTGTGTTTTTTTTTAATTCAGACACCATGGCCTGGTCTGTACCGGAGGGCTCCCAGCGGGGGGGCTCATTAGGCCCGGGCCCCCGGCACAGCCACTCGGCCGTGGCCCACCAGGACTCCATGTACCTGTATGGAGGACTGAGGGGCCTCCGGGAGCAGAGAGACTTCTGGAGATGGAACTCTTCCAGCAACACCTGGAGCTCCCTCAGAACCACGTGAGTGTTGGTCTGGGTTCCCCCCAGAACCACTTGTTAAAGGTGATACACCATGAAATTTAACTTTTCCTATTTTAAAACCTTTTTTTGGGGTCCCACTATAGCACCTTCTATCCCCACAAAGTCCCATTTCAGACCGTTGTGTCTTTCTCTGGTTTTGGGAAGGTGGAGGTTAAAAGCACCCCACAGGTTCTCAAAACAGGCTGTCCAGATTTGCTGCCGTCGATGACGTCATCGACGGCCGTTTTTGAAGAAAAAAAATCTTTTTTCAAAAAGATTTTTTTTTTTCAAATAGATTTTCTTTTGAAGAACATTTTATGTAGTTTTAGTCATATTTTTACCATCTGAAATGTTTTAGTCTAGTTTTAGTTGGCACAACTCTTACTATCTCAATGGCTTTGTACAATGCTTCAGCTCGCCGTGGTGTTGTTACTCGTCAGGAGTGGTCATTCAGAACTCTATCCACACGTTTCCTGTGTCCCATGAGCCCTTGCGTAAAAGTTGGGCATCACTTCCTGTTCCTCTTAGCTGTTTCATTCTGACTGGTTGCCTCAGACCAGTGGATTTCAACCTTCAACCAACCAATTAGTAAGGTCCATTATTTATTTGGCATTTGAGCCAGGGACCACCATTTGATGAGATTTAGCCTCTCAGACCCAAAACTTCAAATATGTTGTTATCGTTGGATACGATTTTGTCCACAATTCCATTCCCGGACCACTGGTTGAAAACCACTTGGTTAGACTATGTAGACACATTCAGTCTGGATTCCCCAGGCCCTCAGAACGAATGTGAGCATTAGTCTGGGTTCTCCTGGCCTGGTTCCTGCTGAAAACAGTTCTGTTTTACAGTTACATTATGAAAAAAAGAAAGAAACATTATGAAAAAAAGGTTATGTGCCGAACATGACCAAGGCATAGTCAGCCAGACAACTTTTACACATTTACAGACAGAGTCCCTAAATGTCCCTATGTATGATCTCATGCTATGCAATATCCAGCACATTACTATAGTGGTGGTAGAAAGTTATTACATTATGGAATGTTTGCTATGCTGCTGCTACAAAGTTACACAATGTACTTTGTCTCCCTCTGCTGACACAGAGAGGCAATTGCAACAATGTCCTTCAATGTTCAAACCAGCTGCAGTATCTATGTTGCTATCAGACTCATTTGACCATACAAAAACAGAGCTTGTGCTCACTGTGTGATTGCATTTATTTATGTATTAATTTATTCATCAATCATTTTCATTTACCGTACGCCTCAGATTATAACGATATTTTTGGGGGGGCTTTTCTGCCTTTATTGATAGTATACAGTGAAGATGTAACAGGGAGAGAGAGAGATGGGGAGTGACACGCAGCAAAGGTCGCCGGGATCGGGGTTCGAACCTGCAACAAGCTGTCTGGCTGCATTAGCTTATGTGGTATGCGCCACGACCACTAGGCCAGCGGGCACCCTGTGCCTTAGGTTATAATACATTTACATTTAGTACATGTAGTACATGTACTACTTTTACCAGTAGAATTCCTGAGTAATTCCTGGAGCGCTGATGAAGTGTGGATGTTTTCCCCCCAGGTCAGGCCCCTCCAGACTGATGGCTCACTCCGCCGCGGCCTTCAGGGACGGCATGGTGCTCTTCGGCGGAGGCGAGAGCCAGACCTCCCCTCAGAGTGGCCTGTGGAGGTACAGCTTCACCTCCCACGCCTGGGAGAAGCTCCCGGCGCTGCCCTGCGGCTCGCAGCCTCCTCCCAGGATGCACCACTGCCTGGTGGGCATCGGCCCCAGCTACCAGCAGCCCCCGGGCTCCGCGGACGACGACGACACCGCTCCGACCTCCGTCAAACACGGCCTGCTGGACGGCAGGTTAAGGCCGTTCAAGAACAAATGCTTCCCTATGACACACGCGCCCTACGGCCACCTGGGGACGGAGGGGACTGACATCGAGCTGGAGACGTTTGCGCCCGATAAGGGCCCCGGCGGCCAGACGGCCCCCGACGTCTCCGACGGAGAGAGCCGCAGCGCCCGGCGCGTCGGAACCTGCCTGACGTTTGAGAACCAGGCGTTCAGGCAGCAGTGGAGCTGCGAGGACGTGGAGGTGGAGGTGGAGGAGGTTAGGGATGAGCTGGGAGATGCAGAGGAGGACAGCATCACGCAGCATCTGCCCAACCTCCTGCTGGTCGTCGGCGGGAAGCCTCTCAGTCGACACGCGGTCGTCTCCGTGTGGCAGATGACCCAGACCGACTCCTGACGTCAGAGGACAGAACCACCTCGCCGTGGCTTTGCATTAGATAGCCTTATATTAACGACTTCGACCCTCTGTTCTTAGTAAAAAACTGAACTGTGTTTTCCATCTACACTAAATCTCTCCACCGAAACTTGCCTCACAACGCTTGGATGCTGGTTCAAGTGGTTAAAGGGACATTTTACCTTTTTTCAACTCCATCTCTATTATAATGCTCACTCGGACGGAGCCATGTCCGTCCACATGCTCAGCATGAGACTGTGGGTGGTTCAAAAAATGTGCCTAACAAGGACATCATCAGTGGTCATTTCTTTTTATTAAAGATTTGTTTTTGGGCTTTTTTTATGCCTTTATTTTGATAGGATAGTAGACCGACAGGAAATGGGGAGAGAGATGGGGAATGACATGCGGCAAAGGCCGTCCGGATCGGGAATCGAACCGGCGACGCCAGCAGGCATCATAGCCCAGTATGTGGTATGCGCCTTGACCACCAGGCCAGCGGGCGCCCATCAGTGGTCATTTCTAACAGGATTCTCAAACTTTTCCTAAATGTTTCATTGATGCAATGGCTTCTATTTTGGCACGCGAAACTCTCCAGGAAGAGAAAGATTGTAGCTTGAAATCCCCACCGATGATGACATTGGTAGAGCAGTTATTTGAAGATAATGGTTGAGATATGGTTGAAAATAGGTGAAGTGTTCCTTTTGACCTGAATTATACTTACAACACAACGTACAACACAACATAATTACAATATTATTGTAACGCGTTGTGCGCTTGTAGTTCGACAAACTTTTATACGCAATGGAATTTTTTTTCAAAAAAGATGACATTTCCTATTATTTAACTGTGTTCATGCTGAAGGGGTGATTTATTACACGCCCAGTCATGTTTATGCTGCTTCATTAACATTAACTGCTTCATTAACATACCGCGTTCTGTTGTGGTAACAATCACATTATTTTCAAAGTGTTAGGGAGCAATCGGAAAAAAGGTTGTCACTCGCACATTGCACCCCTTAGTTCCTAATTCCCGCAAGCTGTGTTTGTTGAACAAAGTTCTCAGTCTGTGTGACAAGAGCCCTTTATTACAGTACAAATACCCTAGGTAACAAAAAAAGATCAAAATTACATTTCAAGGTGGATTGTGAAAGTGTTTACATGGCTGCACTGGTCTACTTTGTAAGCCTGCTGAATGTGAAAGGTGTTACTGTGGTTTGGAGTGTAAACATGTTGAAAACATGTGCCTATGAAACGTGATTTCTTTTCATTACTGTTGTGTATTTTCTTTTACACTAGTTTTTACAATTTGTTTTAATTGCGCCTTTGTATGCCCATAATAATTTAATAAATGTATACACATTTATACCAACCATGATGAATAGAAACATATTTAAACCCCTGCTACGCTAGGCAGGCAGCCTAGTCAAGTCAACATCCATGTGAATTATATGTCGATCTCAATAGAACTCTTTAACACACTACTACAGCTGACCTCAGTCAAGGTTTCAGGAGTCTCTCTTGTCCATGGACCCATTTAATTTCAAAGCGCCATGGACGGACATGAAAATGCATTTTAAGACAGAATCAGAAATGGAGATTTTATCACAGGCAAAGTTCACAGGGAGGGGGGTGTGTAAGGCTTTTTAAGGCAATGGTCTTCAATATTTTAATCTTTATTTTTATTTTTTTCAGCCCAAGGACGCTTGCCTTGAGGCACTTGTCTTGCATGATTCTGTACTGGAAGAGCAGAGTCTGTGCTTTGTAAACAAAAGATGCGTTATTTGTGTGTAATTGATAGAAAATACGTGTTTTTTTGGGGGGTGGGGGGGGTAAACTACTCCTTTAAAATCGTAGCATTTGGCCAATTATTTGGGGGACCCACTTACAATAGACCTTAGTCACATGGCGGCCATCTTGCCATTAAGTTAATGAAATGCCACCCCGGTTCTACAATGCATAATGCAAACATGGCCTCCCCGCAGTGATGTCATTACGTGCGCATCCCGCATCAAAAACTCATTCAAGTAGCCCAGGGACTCATTCATGTCATGGTCCTGGGGTCCCGGGGATGCGCCTCCATTGGAGTCCATGTTAAAATAATTTACCGGGTCGCGATAAAAGAAAAACATTTTAAAATTCCACAGACACCACCATTGTTCATGGGTGAAAGCATCCTACTTTACCCACAAATAAACACAAATAAAATCCACGTAGAAAGTCTTAAACAGGCGATAGAAACGTCAATGTTTTGATTCCACCGGCGTCCGACGCCATTTTGCGCGCCCGAATTCATTAGGGGCACATGTTTTAGTAGTTTAAGTTCAAACATTAGCCAAATTGTAAAATTATATTTATTTATAAAATAGGCAAACATTTTGAAAATAGCCGATCTACAAGCTCACAGCGCTCGAAAACATTGTATTGAGGACTCATAAAACTTTTCTGGGACCCATTTGAATGACCACCTGTGGGTCCCGGGACCCATTACATTGAAAACCTAGTAACATCACTGCCTCCCGGTGAATAGGTCTATATACCCTCGCGGCTCGCCAGCGGGCCCCGGCCAACAGGTTGAGAACCACTGTTTTTTTTAATCTAGCATTGACCAGCAGAAGTGAAGGACACTTGTTGAATGAGCGTCAGGAGCTCTGCAGTGTCTCTGGCTCCGCTGTTGGTGCCCCCCTCCTCCCACACAGTGCCTTGTCCTGTGTGACCTGTGGGGAGCTCTGCGTCTCTGATGTGGTCCCATCATGTGACCTCAGGTACAGGCACGTGCACACATAGGCATCAAAGAGGCCTTGAGCCCCTGCTCTTTTATCCATCTGTAAAAAGTGCCCTCTCCAGACCATAAATTCATTTTTTTTTTATTATGGTGAAAGAAATGCAAATGCCCTCTTTCCATGCCATACCTGAAGGCAGCATTCAAGAGAATTGCCTCGTCCAAACTCTCCTGAACTTGAATTATGTTTAAAGAATTTCTGTGTACCGACCTCCCATCGCGACGCGCTGTGAGCTAGTAGGTCTGCTATTTTCGATATTTTCACCAAAAGGCCCCTTTAGCCCCTGTCTCTCTTAACGTTCTCTGCACGTCCCTGCGCACGTATGCCACTGAAACCATTAGGCCACACAGTGAATGTCTTTCCTCTCCGAGACTCATTCCGCCATAGCGACTTTGAAGGGAGGCAAGCTCTTTTCCCAAGTGGAGCAACTTCACAGCGAAACATCCATGGCACGCGTAAGCTTGGAACTGATATGCTAGTGTACTGAATTTTCTTAAAACTCTGAATGATGAAAACATTATTTGTGAGGTGAGGGAAGCACCTGCACATTGATTGACACCATTCAACTCTGTGCAATAGGTCTCAAGAGCACAAAACACAAGTACTGTTGTATAAGAACCCGTTGACACTGACTGATCTCATCAGACATTTTACAAGACGATTATTTGTCACTCAAATAATTGCGATTAACGATTTAATTGTGTTTTTGTCGTTGACAATTACATTCCTGTTTGGCTTTTAGGCTTTGAAGTTGCACATGGTAGATATGACACATAACCTAAATATACAAAGAAATTACTGACATATAAGAAAAAAAAGGTGCACATCAGCAATGGTTTTCTCAGTGGAGTGCTAGACCTAAAGTCAAATTTACATAAAAAATAGGAATTAAATTCCAAAAAGGTAGCACATCCCCAATGTTTAAATCAGGAGGACAAAGTACTCACATTTCCACTTATTTATTGGCACACACCAAAAAGGAACGCTTACGCGTTTCGGCTAAGAGCCTTCGTCAGAGCATATAGGGTTATATGCTCTGACGCAAAATAATGTCATATTTGAATTCTCCGTCAAAAACACATAAAATGGACACCCCACACGTTTGGATTTCCAAAATAAAAAAAGTGGGAGATGTCGAGAACCCCATATATGGAGATAATCCCTCGTGTCACATGGGACTGTCGTCATAGACGGCATGTCACATGAGACTGGCGTCATAGACAGCATACGTTGCCGGGCCGATGTCATAAACCGTACAATGGCGATGACCATACAAGGAGATGTTGCCAGGAGAATGCATCACGCCACGCGGACTAGCAGCATTCTCGACTTCCATAGGACCTCAATAGATCCGCCTTCCCAAAGTATTAGCCTTCATTCAACGAGCTCTAATTCAGTAGGTGTGTTCCTTGCCGAGGAGATGAAGAAGATGATGATGAGGAGATGAAGAAGATGCTGACCATCGTGTTGCTGACTTTCTTCTCTTTCTGGATGCTGCCTGCAGACTCTAAGGCGCCGTACAGACATCTGCGTCACGCATCAGCATCTTATCGTCTGAGAATGGCCACTGGGGGCGCCGTACTAATGCATTCTCAATGCAAGGTTGTTTGGTGTTTTGTCGTTGCCGTGTCTCTTCAAGAGCGTACAGGCTGCGGTTGAGCTAGAGACACGGCAACGACAAAAAACCAAACAACCTTCCATTGACAATGCATTAGTACGGCGCCCCCAGTGGCCATTCTCATACGATAAGATGATGATGCGTGACGCACATGTGTGAGCGTGGCCTAAGATGGTGAGTACAAAACAAACAAAACAAATGGTTAGCTATACCTATGTCACTTGACTGTAATCATCAAATTTAAATCTAATTATTCCATGAGTATGACGTTTGTATTATAATCATGTATTTTCTTCCACTCCATCCAGATGAAGCCACCACACTCCAGCGACGCCATTCCCTTATCCATGATGGAAGAGTCTGTGGATGACATGTACGCTGGTTGTCATGAACAGATGAAGAACAAAGTGATCAAGACGTACTTGCCTGAGGAGCTGAAGGATGAAGTATTCAGAATGGTCTGGAACGGAAGACCTGTGAGCAACTGTGTAGATGAAGGAGAGGAAGAGCAGACACATTCTAAGACACAACTGAGCGAGGATCAAATTCGAGCGATCTGCACGTATACAGGCGACGTTCCTGCTTTGTACGAGGACTTGAACAAAGCAGTCAGGAACGGCAAAAGGACCTACTCCACCACCGCTTTCAGGTACCACACGTTGCATTTCCACTTGACTGAAGCAATACAGACCCTTAGAAATAGTCAAGGAGCCTGTCTGACCTCCTACCGAAGAACCACCCAGGAGTTCACTGGTCGCCCCAAACAACTCATGCGATTTGGTCAGTTTGCTTCCAGCTCTAAAGATCCAAATTTGTATGGGTTTGGGAATATCTGCTTCGAAATGACTACCTGTTACGGTGCCGACCTGAAGTATTATCCAATGCTTGGTGACACAGAGGAAGAGGTGCTCATTCCTCCCTATGAAGTGTTCGAGATAGTCGAGATGCAAAAGTAGGAAATGGAGGAAACAATGAAAAATTGTGATAAAGTCTTTAAATTGAAAAATGCAGGTAGGCGCAGTGATCTGAACTGCAAACAGGCTCAGCGTGACCGCCTGGGAAACCGGGAAAATTCCTGGTTGGCCGCCATGGCGAGCGGCCTCTGCGGGTTCACACTGTGGTGTATATTATTACCTGCATTTTATACGCTACCATACACGTATATACAGCGGTTACTCTATTAAAATGAGAAACAGCCCCATCCAGTTGTTGTATATGGGAGGTACCATACCACCACACTAAGCAGCCGCTTAGGGCCCCAGGGCGACCTCAATTTGAGGTCGCCCTGGGGCACCACACAGGCCCTGACAGGAGCAGTTGCAAATATTGAAAGTCCCACCATTCATTAAAATAAATGTAGATGGGGAAAATAGGTGTTTGTTACTGTTTATATTAATAAATGTGTGCGCGCTTGCATGAGGGCTGGTCTGATGAAAATTCCCGGGCTGAAAATGAGTCCCACTAGTTTTTCTTTTCTCCATTCCGACATGTCTCCTTTCCGACACTAACCCTATCCTTAACCCTAACCCTAAACCTTACCTCTATGGAAGTGTTGCCACTCCGACAATAAGAAGTCACTGTCGGAATGGAGACCCCCCCCCCCGACTAAACTCGGCTCCACGGTGCTGCCGAAATGTTGTGGCCTCCCAACTTAATTTCGGTACTCAGCGGTGTCTTCTCATTCATTCAGCCCGGCTCCAAGTTCATATGCTCGGCTGTGAAGCAAAGGAAACAGCGTCGTTTGGGAGGTAGACACGCCGACTTCCAATGCTTGAGCGTCGCAGAGCGGATACATTGTCAGCTGGAGACCCCGTAACTGGTGCTGCTGCCTGCTGGAGCTGCTACTTACTGGACCTCCAGTCATTCAGCGTGCAGCGCGAGGGCCAGTCAGATATATATCCGCCCTGCAACGCTCATTCATCGGCCACAAACGTTGTCATGCCACGGACGTCCAATATTTACAAGCGACTTCGGCACTAGCCGTTAAGAAAGTATGGATGAACTACCCCCGAACCTAAATAATTTCGGGTCGGGGAGCCCTCCCGAACCAAAATTAGTTAGGCTCCTTATTAGAGTGTGAAACGACCCTTAGGGTTAGGTTTTAGGGTTAGGTTTAGGCATAGTTTTACTGAGATTAAGTCAGGCTACTGTGTTGGTGTTGACCGTTTCTGTTTGGCTTCCCCACTCCCAGGCCAGCATGCTACAGAACTCAGTAGCCTATATGGCTGCACTGTAGTGTGTGCCAACGGTGACGCAATTGTAGTCCTACAGCGGCCATATTTTGGGTCAAACACAGCAGGTGTTTCAATTGTTTGATTGGCATAGAACTAATGCTCTACAGAGTCTACTCCAATCAGAACACCTGTGTAAGGCTGTGTTGACCCAAGCAATGGCCACGCTAGAACTACATATTGGCACACCCTATAGGCTGTGTTGCACTGCCATCTGTTGGTAGTGAGGTGTAGTAGAATACTAATGTCCACATCTGTACATTTACAGCAAGTTGTATACATGTACCAAACTTTACTTGAGACCATTTTTCATCACTAGGCCTACTATGGTCATGAATGTATCACTCACCTGGTCGGGGACAAGGGGCTGGGCTGTTCCTGGCAGGATTAATTGAAGACTTTATTAGAAGTTTGCATAGGAAAAGGTTTATTAGAAGTTCGCATAGGAAAAGGTACCGTTTCATGACGGTACAGTTCACTGGTACAAGGTCTACTAAAAGGAGATCCTAGAAAAGAAAATGTGTGTGTTTTGTGTGTTATTATTGTAACCAGAAGGTTGGTCCCAAAATGTGGTTAAGACTAAGAGATACAGAAGATCGTTATGGTTCAAATCTAGCTGTGGTCCACCTCTGACGCTCTGGACCAGAGCGAGTTCAAATCCAATATTAAATTGGTTCATGATGTAGCCTAGGCATTTGCATTACGAGAAACCAACACAGTGTCATAAATAAGTAAACACCGTGATTCTCTAGCAAATACATGGACATTAAACATATGGACAAACCCGCACCTTGACACGAACACAGAGATTACACACATTTATCGATAGACCAAGAGTAGCTATATGGAATGGAAAAGTAATTAAACCCTGCTTTTTCATTTTCCTTCTTAAAATTGCTAGATACAATACAAGGCACAAATACTTAGTTTCCATACAATCAATTATTTGCACTGCAAAACGATTCAATACCGAAAACGATACAGATACGATACAAAGCCAAAACGATACGATATTTTGCTTTTGCAAACATTATAGTAGATCATTGCAAATTAAAAACGATTTTTCGATTCAGTTACTATATCGTTACACCCCAATTGAGTGAAATGCACACACGCCTTACAGTTTCCATTTGACTAACTAGCCGGCCGGCGTGGAAATGACTGGGGGACCCAGTAAGCATTTTGAGGTGTATTAGTTGCCTAATAGTCGTGTTTTTATCTTCTACACCACGCGTTGAAAATCAGTGTTGTAAAGGTCTAGATTTGATATTTTTGACTAGTTGTTTAGTCGGCTATATTTACACGGGTTGCTACATATACCACTATTAGTCGAATACAAAAAGTCTACATTTCGCCGTTAGCGGCCGTCGAAAGTAGTGAAAAGTAGGGCGACGGTGGGATTCGATCCACTAATCTCTGACACTCAAGTCAGCGACGCTATCCACTCAGCCATCAATCCTGGTATGATAGTATAGACTTTCTGGCCGTATTAAAAGGTGACATTGCCCACCTGTGTTCATTTTAGTGTAGTGCACATTGTTGAGGAAACTAAATGTTAGCGTGTGTGTGTGTGTGTGTGTGTGTGTGTGTGTGTGTGTGCGTGTGTGTGTGTGTGTGTGTGTGTGTGTGTGTGTGTGTGTGTGTGTGTGTGTGTGCGTGTGTGTGTGTGTGTGCGTGTGTGTGTGTGTGTGTGTGTGTACGCCCCGGACTCATTTTTGAAGCTTGTGATTGGCTGAACCGGACGTAGGGAGCGCTCCGTTGTAGTCACTTGGACCGCGCGAGGTGCACCAAAACCCAATTATCATGGCGTTTATCGTGCGCTTGCCCAGGCCGTAAATATAACGATTGCATTCACCACGGCTTCGTAACTCGCGCGGCGCTCCGCCGGCCGCTTGCAATGTCGTGGACAATAACTGAAAACGAGCGCTCTTTGCCGTTTCCATCCATCTTTCCCAGTTGGATCCATAATCACGCGGCACTGCACTGTCTGTCTGACTGACAGACGAGGAGTTCATTTCATCGTATATTTTTGTTTTAAAGACTTTATATTGACATTGGTTTAAAAAAAGGCGTTGAAAAGCCGGCTATAGAACGACTACACCCAGACAAATAGCTTAATGATCGGATGGCTATTGGAATCATTTTACACCAATATTTCGAGATCAGTTCTGCAACGTGGAGTTGTTTTTTTAAAGAAATGTTTATTGAAATATGGATTAAATCTAATTGTCTAAATTCGGTGTAAATATAAACGTTGATACGGCGACTATAATTAGTTGGCTAAATCTCGGCTAGATCTAAACTATACTTAATAATGATCAACGGATATTATAATTATGTTAGTCCAATATTAGGAGATCAGTTAAGCACCTTACTGTTGTTTTTTTTAATAAATTGTTATCGAATCATGGAATAAATTGCAAAGTATGTTTTCGGTGTGAATATAACCGGAATCTAGCCGGGTGAAATTAAGGCTAAAAAAAAACTAGTCGTGTAAAAAACGACTATTGCTCAGTGGGGAGTGTTGGTCATGAACATTGTTCTTAATATAGGCTACTTGTTTTTATTTCCCAATACATTTTAAAGGTGATACACCATGAAAATTCACTTTTCCTATTTTAAAACCTTTTTTTGGGGTCCCACTAGCACCTTCTATCCTCACAAAGTCCCATTTCAGACCGTTGTGTCTTTCTCTGGTTTTGGGAAGGTGGAGGTTAAAAGCATCCCACAGGTTCTCAAAACAGGCTGTCCAGATTTGCTGCCGTTTGTGACGTCATAAACGGCCGGTGGTGGTGCAGTTCAGGCCAAAGGTGGTACTGCAGCTGAAAATGCTCTGAGAGCCATTCAAAAATCAGAGGCTCTCTTCAGGAGTGGTAATTTAGCCTCAAACCTTTTGAAAAACGTTTTTTGGGACATAAACAATATGACATAAATACTTTTTTAAATGCATGGTGTATCACCTTTAATGTGTTAAGTGTTATGCATTGTGGTGGTGGTAATTAGCCCAATTCACGGCCCGCCCACTCAGCAAATTTCTCAGCAACTTCCTGGTGTTGACGTCATTTTAGAAGGGGAAACTATAACAGAAATAGCTGGACTTACAGTAAAGCCAACAAATCATTATTTCGAACGGTAAAGTAAATTATAATGCTTTGTGCCTTTTACTATCTTGTGTTCTTGATCACGCTAGCCGTATTTTAAACTTTAGTATTCGGAAATTGCATTAAATTTGCGATTTCTGTGTTAACTCTATGGGCTTTTAGAAGGGTTTCTCGGTTTCCCCTTCAAAACGTGACTTCAGCACCAGGGGGATGCTGAGTGGGCGGGCCGTGAATAGGGCTAATCATTAATTATGATTGGGTGGCACCTGTCTCCTATCTCCTGCAGTGCTCTGGTGATCCCTTTGAGTGGAGGAAGATACCAAGTGCTAGAGCAGGAGGGGTGTCTTTATGTTCAAGAGCTCTTAGGTTATGTTGTAACGTTCCCTAGCTTCATGTTGTGGAACCTGAAATGTATCTAATATATTGGAATCAGTTTAGCGAAACCATATAATTGTGTAAGTCAACTCCTGGGCCGTAGTTTGCTATAGTGTGAGTTAAAGGGTTACCAATTATTATAACTGTTGTTTGGTTTAGTCTTGCCTAGTATAAGACGGAGGCTGCAGGGACAGTGGTTCAGACTTGGGTTTTGGGAAGCAAGATGGAAACACCCAAGGAGAGCTGCTAGGGAGCTTGTATGATAGGGTTTATTGCCTGTCAACAGTGTCTCAAGTTTTGGGCTGTTTCCTAATTTGTTTTCTAGTTATTATCTCGTCTCTTTGTTAATTCGTCATTAGTGTTTTGTTTGTTCAAGGCCTTGCCACTGTGCATACTTCGTCATCTGGGAAAAATAAAACATTCTTAAAGGTATTCTTGGACTTTGGAGCCTTGATTGGCCGCTCAGGCAACCTTTACACCCCCCACAAGGGCTGGTGCTTTTATCCAGGGGCGAAACTAGCGCTATGCAGCCGACGCATGCGCCTTAGGGCCCATGGCGTTCAAAAAATCTTATAACAATGTATAGCCTACAGACAGAGCCGCAGATCTGTCCAGTGCTGCTGCTTCTATTTCCTTTAGTAGGCTGCTACCATTTAAAAATAAAACATGTGTTGAATGATCATATCACGGCATAGGGGCGGCATAGCTCAGGGGTAGAGAAACCGTTATTAGAGCACGAAGGGTTCCCGAAGGGTTCCCAGTTCGAATCCGGGCTCCCCCTGAGTTAATGTCGAAGGGTCCTTGAGCAAGACTCTGAACCCCTAGTTGCTCCCGGTGAGCAGGTTGGTGCCTTGCATGGTTTCCTCCGCCACCGGTGTATGAATGCGTGTGTGAATGGGTAATGTAATGCACAATCGATGTAAAGCGCCTTGGATAAAAGCGCTATATAAATGCATCATTTACCATTTGCATTACAAATATCCAATACAATGACTCTTGTTTTGAAATGCCCACTGGTATGACAGGAAGCTCTATGACACAGGCTGAAAAGACATTCTGACTGAAAACAACATGTCGGGCATTATGGAATATAAAGTTTCAACACAAGACTTTGGGGCAACAGTTAATATTTGCCATGCGCTCTGAAACAAGACAATGTGGAATATGGAACAAAGTTTCGCCACTGCTTTTATCCATAGAGGTTTTATCCTGGCTTCTGCGTGCACACAGTGATATCTCACCACTAGGTGGCAGAACAGCTCCCTCTAACAAGCCTTTTAGTTGAATGAAATAAACCTTTCTTTCGTTTCCCCATATCTCTTGAATTTTACATTCCTTCTCTTGAGCCCCTCTCGGTAGCACTTTATAATGAAGTACCTCAATAAAGGCTAATTAACAGCTAATAAGGCACTTATTAACAATGAATTAACAGCTAATAAGGCACATTAAGTCCTAATAGTGCATTTATAAACCCTTTACTATGCACTTATTATGAGATCAATTAACACTAACAAATCCTTAATAAAATCTTTATTATAACAGTATAAACAATTAATTAAGCCTTTATTAACACTTTATTAGGCAATTTAAAGCCACCTATTCTAAAGTGGGAACACATCGGGTACACCCGCCACTCTGACATGTCGGAAAGGAGACATGTCAGAGTGGCGGGTGTACCCGATGTGTTCCCACTTTAGAATAGGTGGCTTTAAATTGCCTAATAAAGTGTTAATAAAGGCTTAATTAATGACTTGTTGTTGTTTATACTGTTATAATAAAAATGTAATTAGTTGTTAATTCATTATAATTAACTCGTTAATTACGGTTTAATAATGTTTGAATAAGAGTTAATTAATTGTTAATGTGCCTTATTAGCTGTTAATTAGCCTTTATTGAGGTACTTCATTATAAAGTGCTACCCCACTCTCTTCTCTTCTCTTCTCTTCTCTTCTCTTCTCTTCTCTTCTCTTCTCTTCCCTTTCTTTCTTTACGGCTCAGATTAAAAAAATGTACTTCTGAACAATTGAGAGGCACGTGTGTCCCTCTGAGGCCAAACAATGAACCTGCGCCCGCCCTTCTCCCTCTTGCTCACTCTCTCTTGCTCCCCCTCTCACTCTCCCCTAACTCTCACTGTCCTCCTCTCCATTCTACCATAAAGTGCAGCTGTCCTCTCTGTATCGCTGAGCCAGCTGAAAATCTGAACAATAACCGAAGCTGAGCTTCAGTCGTCAAAAGATTTGACTTTTGTTTTTGTTTTGTCAAGTAGGAATGTGTCTCAGTCACTTCCAGCTCAGGCAGGAGTTCTCATCAGTCAGTTGCTCCGGTCTCCATGTAGTTTGGTCAGCTAGGGTTGCCAACTGTCCCTTGAGATGCATACATACATACATTCCTTATTTGGAAACTAAAATACGTTTCCCTTATTGAACTGCCAGGAACAAAGCGCCCTTTGGGCGTTTAGGCCTCTTCATAATGTGAAAGCCCCTGACTCCATCACTGCAACCTCCCAACAGTGGCAATCACCCTTTCAGTGTGATAACTAACCCAAGTGCTTAAAGAATGTGTTACGATTGCCTGAATGTAATGCAGGGACGTGCTGGCCATTGGGAAAAGCGGGACAACTCCCGAACGGCCGGTTCATTCCCGGCCAGTCCATGCTGGCCATTAGGAAAAAACATTAAAAATAAAATGTCGGCCTTCGTTCCATTTTGGGGGCTGAGCGGCCAACAAAGTAAATCGTCACTGTCGGGGAGAAACCTCATATCTCCAAGTTTCAAATGTATACATTTTTTCGCAAAGCAAAGCTCTGCTTCATTATATAAGGCTGTTGCACAAAAGTAGTGAAAACAGCCGATCTACAAGCACACAACGCCTCGCGGTGCGAGGCGTTGTGTGCTTGTAGATCGGCTGTTTTCACTAGTTTAAATCATTTTTAAAATGATAAATACAAAACAAACGGTTTTGGACATACAAGGTTTCCAGGCCTCTCCAACTCTTTTTCCCGGGCTGAATCAGGGAGCCAGCACGTCCCTGATGTAATGTATTTATCAAAACAAAGTTATTCTGACCATGTGAATTACGACAGAGATGTCGATGCCTCATCATACCGGTGCCAGGTCTAGTTTGTCTTGTATCCTGTATGAGTTCTCTCTCGCAAAATCTTTGTGTGATGGGATATTTGTTTTAGACCCTAGAACACGTTAACCCTTGCATCCTACTCTGAGGGGAACTTTAGCCAAAAATAGAACATCTACAAGCTCACAAGCTTGTGATCAAACGCTGTGAAAAGAAAATGTCGATTTACAAGCTCACAAAGCCATAGACTAGCGTATAACATACACATACAATTTGTAATTTCTAGTTAATTAACAAAGCGGCCGTTAACCATCACATTGCAATGCTTTCCCAGCAGTTTTTTCCATATTAGGCAGAATCCTCACCATGCTGGCTAGTGAACATTTTGTCATACCGGTAATTATATTTTTGTCACGGACATACTGTACAATGAGCAGACAATAATATTACCAAAAACACATAAAGAGCTAGCCGTAATACACTGTATAGTGTATAGTACAGCGTTCAAGCCCTTCTGGGTTCCTTAGTGGTCTGTAACTCTGAGAGTGTACCAATGGAACCAAATGGACCCTACCAGGCCTGGAATTTCGTCATTTTAGGGGCAAGGCCACTTGGCATTTGGTGTTGTCCATTTTTTGAGGGCACAAAGGCCAAATGCCAGGGCAGGAAGTCCATCAAATTGAATTTGTTGAATTTAAGGGTTAGTATAGATAAATGATGGTATTCACAATGTGATCCATGCTCAGCCCTGCACCAATCAAAGTCACTGGATTGGTTTAAAGATGGGGACTTGGGGGAGTTAAGATTTCAGAACCTCAACAAAAGACACTGATGTCTACGAGACAAGAAAGATACACTGGTGTCTACTGTCTATATATTGACAAGAAAGAGACAGGAGAAAGTGGTATAATCAGATGGGGCATTAAGGCCACTGTGGCCTCAAGTCATGCCATTGGTTGAGGGGCACAAGGCCAAACTAAGCGGCAACGACGGCCGTGGCTTTCATGGCCTCCATGAAATTCCTGCCCTGATTGGTACACTCTCAGAGTTATGGGGTTCCTTGAAAAGTCTAAAAAGTTGTTGTGCCATAATGTCATAGTCAATCAGTGTCATACATATTCTGAAAAAAACCTATAGACTTGACATTCAGCAATTGGGTCTCATAAGAACATTATTATTGTTAATATCGTCACTGTCGGGCAGAAACCTCTCCAAGTTTAAAATTTGTATGTTTTTAAGTAAAGCCCTGCTCCATCATACAAGGCCGTCGGCCGTCGCACAAAAGTAGCGAAGACAGCCGATCTACAAGCACACAACGCCTTGTGGTGCGAGGCGTTGTGTGCTTGTAGATCTGCTATTTTCACTAGTTTAGTTCATTTTTAAAATGATAAATAGTAGAGAAAGATGCCTGGAACAAAGCAGAAAGCCTGCAACACAAAAAAGTATTTTTGGTGCACAGCTCAAAAGAACATGAGACAATGAAGAATTTGCCAGCACTCAGGAATCTCCTTTTAAAAGGTTTTATTTACCTCACTGGACACTGGATAAACGGAGGCGTTTCGACCTTGTAGGTCTTCGTCAGCGTTATCACACAAAATGATAAATACAAAACGAACGGTCTTGGACATACAAGGTTTCCACCCGACAACGATGATATGTAAAAAAAAAAAAATCTAAGATTTGTCCACCGGCAAGGACGAGTCTTTGCCACGGACATTTCGTCCGTGTGTACGGACGGACATGCCGATGACCCCTGGGCAGAGCGTTAGACAATTTAATATATGTGATGTGTATGACAGTTTCCCACAACCCCCTGCGACTCCTCGGGCCCTTAAAATACATGACCCCCGGCGACCCCGGGGCCCTTCCACTGCCCCCGTTGCATCTGTGAAGTGTGACCTCTGGGGCCGGCGTGTGCACAATGCCCACGATTGTGATTGCATTTTAATTCCGATGGCGAGAGCCCAAAAAAACGATGGCTTCCTCTCAGAGCGCTTGTAGGGGGAGCGCGGGGGAGGGGAGGGGAGGGGGGGGGGGGTGCGTTAGATTTATGAGTCCCGTGTCGCGGCCACGGGCCCCCACATCCCCTCTGATCTGCTTTTTACTCTGACGACCCTGTTAGGGGTCATTAGAGACCCCCCCCCCCCCCCACACACACACATACACAGCCTCTCTGACTAATAGACTATATTTAACCACTTAAAGCACTATTCTGTAATGCAGGGGTCTTCAACGTTTTCAGGCCAAGGACCCCCTTAGCTGAGAGAGAGATGAAGCAGCAGGGACCCCCAGATTCCATATAGTTTCATTGTTTGACATCACAATCGTCAGTGTATTTTGGATTCATGTCAATTTGTGCTTTCAGATATTTAACCGCTTGAACCGTCAATACTTAATAAACTTGACCTTTCACTCTGTACTTAGTGTGCTCTTTTTCCCCTCTACACCAAAGCTCTTTGCCGAAAATAGCCGATCTACAAGCTCACAACGCCTCGCGGCGCGAGGCGATGTGAGCTTGTAGATCGTCTATTTTTGGCTAAAGTTCTCAGAATATGGACATTAGGGTTCAAGTGGTTAATATAAAAAAGGAGAAAAAAGGTTTCTATAAAACAAAGATTTGAAGGACCCCCTGTAGTAACTCTGAGGACGCTCTAGGCGTCCCGGACCCCCTGTTGAAGACCCCTGCTGTAATGCAAATGGTGTTCAAGGGTTATATGTAGAAATCCTGTTTAATTTTAATTTTGTGTTTTATTTGTTTTAAAGAAAAGTGAAAAAGAAAATGTTCCACACGGACGACGGATGGCATTGATGAGTCATGTTTATTTCATGTAGCCTAGAAGTTCTGGGGCCTTCTCTCCCAGCCCCACCCCCCACCCCTTTGTTTGTTGTTTGTTTACTTCTCACTTCTCTCTCTCTCTCTCTCTCTCTCTCTCTCTCTCTCTCTCTCTCTCTCTCTCTCTCTCTCTCTCTCTCTGGAAGGCCAAAAATGAGAGCAATGTATTGGATGAAAGGGGGGAGGTGGGGGCAGCAAGCTGGGTAGAACAGCATAAAACCACTGCTTTTCTATCGACAACAAAGTTGAGAGAGAGCGAGCTGATGTCTGTACAGCAGTGGTGTAAAGTAACTAAGTAGGCTACATTTACTTAAGTGATGTACTTCAGTACAATTTTGAGTTATTTGTACTTTACTTGAGTATTCAGTACTTTTACTTCTACTCCACTACATCTCGGATCCAAATATTGTACTTTTACTCCACTACAATTATTTGAAAACTTTAGTTACTAGTTACTTTGCAGATATAAAGGATTATATTATAAAAACATATATTAAACCACTTTAGCCTTATTTTATACCTAGGCTATTTGAAAGTAATCGATCTACAAGCTCACAACGCGTCACATCGCGACGCATTGTGAGCTTGTTGAATTCCAGACTGTTACTTCCAGAGTATTTCTATATTGCAGTATTGATACTTTTACTTAAGTAAAACATCTGAGTATTTTTTCCACTACTGCTGTCCAGGTGGGGGCAGTTCTCCACTTAGAAACATCACCTCTTAGAAACACCCCCATTCAGAAAAAGAAACACCCCCACTTAGAAACAGAGTCTGAGCATTCACCAGTTTAGCATTCACCAGCGTCGGCAGGATAGCATTTCACCAGGTTAGCATTCACCAGAATCGGCGGCAGGTTAGCATTTCACTAGGCTAGCATTCAGCGTCTAAAGCGTCTAAAGACTTGTTTTGTAACTTTTCATCATTAATCATTCCATGACAATAATTTTGTTCAATGAAGTTTGGCCTTATAGATGTGTCTGTTTCTGTGTTTCCCCTTATTTTTTAGACTACTCATGTAGTGTGTTTCAAAATCATTATATAAAAGTCCAAAATAGGACTGTCATTTATAGCTTGCAGCCCTTGGACTTTTGATATTTTGCTGAGTGGCCCCTGAGCCATCTTAAGCTGATTAGCCCTGATTTAGAATATTGGAGAAATAATGTTTCTGAGTGGAGATGTGAATGTTTCTGAATGGAGATGTGTAACCTAGGTTTAGGTGACACCTCCATTTAGAATAATGGAAGTAAATCTTATAAATGGCAATGTTTCTGAATGGAGATGTGTAACCGCTGTACAGTAGTCTCAGGGAGGTGACTGGCATCAGGACCACATATAGCATCCCTATTCTGGATGGAAAGTTCGGTGGCTAAGAGAATTGGTGTAGTAGAGCATACTGTACATGGGCAACTGGCGGCCCGGGGGCCACATGCGGCCCCCACATTCGCGTAATGCGGCCCTCAGGTTAATACCGGAATACTGATATATTATTGATTTCAGCTGTTACAATTCCTAACATGACCTGCTTTAATTCCGTCATTAGTAGCTTAATGACTATAGTAGTATTTGTTTTGTATGTCCAATGTATTTGTATTTAAGTTCATAAAGTTAACATGAGTATCTAACTAAATGCGTTTGAAATTAAATCAAAATGTTACATTTCAGGATTCCAATTCAAAAGAAGCAAAAATAGCCGATCTACTGCGATGCGTTTTGAGCTTGTATATCTGCTATGTTTGCTTCTTTTGTATGAGATATGACAAAGTAGGACGTAGCAATATGCAATGTGGCCCTCTGGAGTGAAGGTGGAAATATAGTGGCCCTCTCTAGCATCAAAGTTGCCCACCCCTGGTGTAGAGGGAAACAACCAGGGGACATGGTATTGTGTGTGTGTGTGTGTGTGTGTGTGTGTGTGTGTGTGTGTGTGTGTGTGTGTGTGTGTGTGTGTGTGTGTGTGCGTGTGCGTGTGCATGTGCGTGCGTGCGTGCGTGCGTGCGCGCGTGTTTGTGTGCGTGACTCAGTGTTCCCTTTGTCCCGGAAAAAGTAATAAAATGGATATTCATTCATTGCTGTTGCTTCACAGTGAGCTTGTTTCTGATCGCACTCAGCCTGACTTCACTGGAACTGTTTCCGAAAATACGGACCATCTTCAAATCACGAGCAGGAACACTGTGTGTTTGTGACTGTGTGTGCGTGTGTGTGTGTGCGTGCATGCGTGCGTGCGTGCGTGCGTGCGTGCATGTGTATTAAATGGCATTCCTTGCATAATTCTTCTACCCGGCATTTGGGATCCCACTTGAAGGACAGTCATCCTCCGTGAAGCTCTGGATCCATTCCTCTCCTTCTGTCCAGCTGGCCACAGACCAGAGTTCCTCCCCTCCTCTGGGATCTTGTTCAAACAGCCACAGGCAGCGCTCTCTCCTCAGTCCTCCGATCCTCCAGTGATCCATCAGTGAAGCCCAGGGACGTGCTGGGCCCCTGATTCAGCCCGGGAAAAAGAGTTGGAGAGGCCCTCATTGCGCGCTATAGAGAGAGATCTCTCTCTTTGCTACTCAAAGATTTGCTATTTCAGATCATGACAAATGACAAGCCAGTGGGCCAATTACAGGAGTTATATTTCGTCGTTGTCGGGTGGAAACCTTGTACGTCCAAAACCGTTTGTTTTGTATTTATCATTTTAAAAATGATTTAAACTAGTGAAAACAGCCAATCTACAAGCACACAACGCCTTGCTCCGCGAGGCGTTGTGTGCTTGTAGATCTGCTGTTTTCACTACTTTTGTGCGACGGCCTTGTATGATGAAGCAGGGCTTTGCTTTGCGAAAAAAAATTACAAATTTGAAACTTGGAGAAACGAGGTTTCTGCCCGACAAATCGACAATGACGATTTACTTTGTTGCCCGCCCAGCCCCAAAAATTGAACAAAGGCCGACATTTTATTTTTATTTTCTTCCTAATGGCCGGCCTGGACCTGCCAGGAATGAACCGGCCTTTCGGGAGTTGTCCCGCTTTTCCCAATGGCCAGCACGTCCCTGATGAAGCCTCTCTCTCTCTCTCTCTCTCTCTCTCTCTCTCTCTCTCTCTCTCTCTCTCTCTCTCCTCCCTTGGCAGTGACCGTGTCCATGTAATAAACGCACCGACCAAACACGCGGGGCCTCCGCGTTGAACCCTGCCAGCTTCTTGAAAGGTTGATTTTAACGGTTGTTGGACGCCGAATGTTGTTCTTTGCCTGCGACCCGCCAAGGACATTTTAGATCCACATAACCTAAATGATATCTTCTGGAACTTAAACACAAAAAAGTCCTCACTTTAGTGCATATTGTGAAAAGTCGTAAGTTGTACTGAATTGAACAGGAAGGCTAGGATCAGAAATAACATACAGTATTATTTAGGTTCTTATTTGATCATTTGGCGTTAAACAAAATAGAAAAACATAACCAGCAATATCCACAATTCAACTATTTTCTTAACAGACCAAACATCTACTCATAGGCTGGTTGGCGCATGCGCATTGCAATGTCAAGACTAAGGGTGATAACCGGTCTACCAGTCTCCTGGTAGCCAGTAGACGGACTACTGAGCCTTAGCTAAGGAATGACAACGGTGATAACAGACCAATACTCATACGTGTTTCTGAAAACGGTGAGGGTGTAAAATACATTTGTAGAATCGGCCTCGGGTATTGGTTAAAGTTACAATCGGGAAGTTGTTTTAACTTAACTCCAGTCTCCCTATACTGTCCAGGATTCAGATCCAACGTGAGGATTCACATCCAACGTGAGGATGGTGTCCTGTACGTATGCTGTGGGACTGGGCTGTGATCCAGTCCCCATCTGAGACCCTCGTCAGCTCCTGTGAGGCTTTCGCAGAGGAAGTCCAGCAGAGACGCCGGAGTCACGTACGGTACCATATCCACCATCGGGCCCCCGTAATTTGTCACAGAGCATAATGGCTGGCTTCCTGGATGTACAATTAGAGCAGAATGCATCGGGCCGAGCAGGGACCAGGCTGCTTTTAACTGAGCGAATTACCAAATGTTTGGTGGTTTTGTAGCAGGTCGTACTTAGATCATGGTCTACTGATGCAGATCCCAGCCTATCAAGCGTATAACCCTCTGTGGTCATGCTTTAAGGGTGTACGTGATGTTTGCTTTTGTTAAGATAAGCCTTAAAATCACTCTATATTCCAATAGAAATCATTGCTATTGAGCAGTGGTGGAAAAAGTAGGCCTCCATTTTTTTACTCAAGTATAAGTAGTATCAATATTGCTGTGTAGAAATACTCTGTTAGGGTGCCCTCACACCAAAATAACTATGAGAGTGGAATCCACGTTCCGCCAATGCATTTCAATGAGAATTTCTGCAAAAAACGCTCCCTTATCATTGAAATGCATTGGCGGAACGCGGATTCCACTCTCATAGGTATTTTGGTGTGAGGGCACCCTTAGGGCACGGTCACACCAAAGTAAGGTTGCCAGCTGATAAGTGGATTCTGATAATGCATTTCAATGGCAATGGAGCGGATTTTTGGAAAGAATCTGTCATTTGCGGATTTCTCCAAAAAGATCTAATTGGCAGAATCCGCTGGTAACCATACTTTGGTGTGACCGTGCCCTTACAAGTAAAAGTCTGGAGTAAAAGTACTAAAGTATTGGCATCAAGTAAAAGTACGAAATGTTTGAAAATAGCAGATCTACAAGCTCACTGCTTGTAGGTCGTCTATTTTCAAATTGCCAAGGTATAAAATAGGGCTAAAGTTCATTGTGTGTGTTTTATAATATTATAATTTTATATCTGAAAACAAATTAGCAACTAAAGTTTTCAAATACATATAGTGAAGTAAAAGTAGAATATTTGGATCCGAGATGTACTTATTTACTTTACGTTCTCTCTCCTCATTGCAAGAAATGGTTAACCTGAACTGAAAATGTATTTTCAGTTTACTAAAGAGATGGAGAGACCCTGGAGACCCCGTGTTAGTGAACAAACAAACTACACGTATAGCAATGGTTACTTGCAACACATCGGCTAGTTAGAGTACAGCAAAAACAGGGGGGTGTTCGTACGGAACGCTGGGGGACTCCGGTTAAGTACGAATATACGGTTTAAGAGAGCAATGTATAAAACACTCTCTGTTTAGTTTAGTTTAGTTTAGTTTAGTTTATTTGATCATCTCATACTTTTTATACAGGTCATACATTCATATAAATCATTGTTACAGTTGATCAAAAGGAATAGGCAGAAGCTGAAAGCTTGTGAATGCCTATCCTACCGGTACGTATACATGAATTAATACATTGATTAGTTATAAGAGTGTTCATATTTTTTTTTTCATCATAAAGAAGAAAAAAAAAGAAAAAAGAAAGAAAGAAAAGAGAAAAAACAAGAGAAAAAACAAGAATGTATATGGAGATAAAGGACTTGATAAAAAATAAAAAATACCCATTTCATAATAATAACAATTCAAGAAACAGATATATGTTATAAGAGTATACAAGTTTGCCGTCTAGAGAATGCTTGCCGAAAATATCCAATTTACAAGCACACAACGTGTCCCGCCCGCAGCGTGTCGTGTGCTCTCCGCCGTACGGAAAAATGAGGTTTGGTGATAGTACCTATAGTTGTTGTCAGCCAGAACACCTCACCCCCACTCAGGGACGTGCAGAGAATGTTAGAGAGGCAGGGGCTGAAATTTCTAAAAGGGTGTTTGAAAATAGCAGACCTCCAAGCTCACAACGCGTCGCGCTGCGACGCGTTGTGAGCTTGGAGGTCGGCTATTTTCGGTACTTGATACCACACTGAACTAAGCATAATCAAGTCGATACTGGAGATGTGGCGTAGCGGCATGGATTTCTACACAGAGGGGGCAATTCTTTCAACATAAGATGCCGCATTCAAGTTCAGGAGAGCTTTGACAAGGCAATTCTCTTGAATGCTTCCTTCAGGTATGGCATGGAAAGAGGGGCATTTGCATGTCTTTCACCCTAGTAAAAGCTGCATTCATGGTCTGGAGAGGGCACTTTTTACGGACGGACAAAAGGGCAGGGGCTCAAGCCCCCTTTGATGTCTGTGTGTGCTTGTGCCTGCCCCCACTCCATCCAGAGTACGCGGCGTGTGATAATAGCTTTGCCACCTAAAATGGTTGTTTTTGACGCTCTTGCGAGTGCTAAAAGCCCACATATCGTTGCGGACTCTGACACGTTCATGATTGACACTAAAAGCAGGGGTGATAAGACGTCTCATCCCCTCCAGGCCTGGGGGGACGGCAAGAGGAACCCGGAACCACACAACATTACAGTTTACAGTTTAGGCATTTAGCAGACGCTTTTAATCCAAAGCGACTTACAATAAGCAGATACAACATCATAATAATAAACAAAATAATAGGTCAGTACATTAACAGCAATATAACAATGTAAATGGATATCTATCTAGAGAAAACACAATATAATCAAAGTTCTAAAGAAACCTAAAAAGACAAATGCTAACTAGCTTCATGTATGGTCATTGATTTAACTGTAGTGCTAAGGGTTTAGGTGGAGTCTGAAAAGGTGAGTCTTCAGTCCACGGCGAAAGCTAGCGAGTGAGTCCGTTGTTCTAAGTGCGACAGGGAGTTTATTCCACAACTTGGGAGCCAAGAGGGCAAACTGTCTCGGACGAGTGGATTTTTGCCCTGGAGTTTTTAGCGAGGGTTCGGTCAGCATCCCTGTGTTGGCTGATCTAAGACATATCTCTAACATCTTGTGTGTTGTGGTTTTTGTGCGTGTTCCATACTGTATGCGAGAAGGAGATCTTTGAGGAGATTAGTAGGTCATTGCGTTGACATCATTTACTGTAGATTCACGCGAGGAACACTTTACGTTATGAAAATCACAGAGTGATGAGTGCGGGTGAATGACAGATGGATATTACATACTGAGAATGACATGACACCCGAGGGTCACACAGGTGTGTGTGTGTGTGTGTGTGTGTGTGTGTGCGCGTGTGTGTGTGTGTGTGCGTGTGTGCGTGTGTGTGCGTGTGTGCGTGTGTGCGTGCGTGCGTGCGTGCGTGCGAGAGAGAGAGAATCTGACATGTCATGTTGCATATTGTGGTTGTGTGCTTTCGTGCTAATAATCGTGCATAATCCGGATGATGTCACACAATTGATTGATGTTATCAATTACAAAAAAGTATTATGAGTTTAATTAGTCTTATTGCATTTAAAGCAAAGTTTAAATGTATTTCTACCACTTTTTCTAGTCACGTGTTCAAATACTGGATTGTGATTGGCTTAAAACAGTAGTAAATGAGGCCACAATAGCCGGAATGTGTGAAATGCCCGGATGTACATGCAAATGAGGCACATTTCCGAGATCAATACGCGATGAACGCATCCGGGGACTTCAGGAGGGAGTC
The DNA here is from genome assembly GCF_963921795.1 of Nannobrachium achirus. Lineage (NCBI taxonomy): Eukaryota > Metazoa > Chordata > Actinopteri > Myctophiformes > Myctophidae > Nannobrachium > Nannobrachium achirus. The sequence goes on from NC_137829.1 coordinate 40,758,318, forward strand.
GGAACCCTATGGTCGGAACACCTTTCCCCCCACCAACAAATGACGGTCGCAGCGGTCCTTTGTTTACTAACGTGCGTACTATCGTTGCCGATTTATTTGGATCCAATGCAATCCGCCAACTTTAAAGCCCCTTTTCTCTGAACCTATGCCTTTCTGGAAGCGAACAGCCTCTATTTACGGCCGGAACGGTGCTTTTAACTGACGTTAGCTTAGCTGTAAGCTAGGCGACCGAGTATTTCCCGGTGAATCTGTGCGCAAAGGTGGGGGCTTGGGAGTGTGGGGGTCTGGGGGACACGCACCACCACTGACTATTGCTGATGATGGAGAGGTTCTATAGCTTAGCCTTTATGTATTGAAAATGAGAGGCACTCTTGCCGATTTAGTAAGAGACTCGTCTCCAATTGCAAGATATTTAAAAGTTATTTGGGGCCATGATGATGATGATATCCTTTTCTTCCCACAACTAGACTAAGGATTTTATATTGTCTGTGTTATTGTTTACAACCACTGAACCACAATTATTCACGTGTGGCAAGATTCACTCGTTTTTAGTAGGCTATATAGTGTAGGCTTAGAAGAAGCCTTTTCAGAAGTTAATTTAATGATTTCCATTTAATGATTTCATTTATCCTCATCTAATGCACCGTATGCACGCTGTTTAAAGGCCGTGTAGGCTTTTCAGAAGTTAATTGAATGTTTTCCATTTGCGCTAATGCACGCAACTGTTTTCGCCAGGTTTTAAGGTCTTATTTTAGTTGTTTCTCATAAGCTCGCAACCCTCCTTGCCCATCGGCCCCCACCTTTGCGCACAGATTCACCGGGAAATACTCGGTCGCGTAAGCTAGACATCTGTCTCAGCATGGAGTTGGCGCCATCTGGTGGTGAGTAGAAGATGTTGTTTGTGGCACTATTTGTTGTTATGGCGGAAGTTTTATAGGCAATAATGATTGTAACTTAAGATCCTTGCAAGTTACAACTATGTGTTTTCTTTCATGTATATGGGAAAAAGTGGTAGAAAAGCTATTTACCACTCGGGGTCGGACATTATGCTCTGATAATGTCCTGTGTTAGGGGGTTATCGGACTCGGCTTCGCCTCGTCCGATCACCCCCTAACACAGGACATTATCAGAGCATAATGTCCTCTCACTCGGGGTAAATTGCTTACTTCTTCTTAGTTTTAAAATATTTTAGAAAATGTTCAATTTAAATACTGTACTGGTTATATTTCATACTGTGGTGGCATTTTATTCCCTAACAGGAGTCAATCCACAGAGCCTAGCCCTTCCATGCGCCATATTTCCTCTCCCAGTCTTGGCAGAGTAGTTCCGGAGCGGTGGAGTGAATGGTCCTGTCTTTCCCTAATGGGACCGATCGTGGGTAGCTACTGGGACGTAAGTCGAGACCGAGTCGATTTTCAACTTGCTAGATTTTTGTATGTATAGTTGGGTAGCTGCTGGCATGTTGTAAATACGGGTAGTACCACTGTATTCCCCATCCTTGAAAATGATTGACTTGATTTGATTAGCCAGTGGAATCAAGATCCTAGGTGGTCTAGAACCTGAGTTACTGTTAAACTAAGAGCAGGTGGCGGCCATTTTGGAAATTGGCTGCCATGGTTACCACGGGACAAATCTACGATGGCCCTATAGACGGGTTTCTTGTTTACAAACATTGAGACTAAATGCACAGCTGACTGTATCATGTAATCAATTCCGTCCAATCCCCAAACCCGTTGTTTTGGGGAGCGCTGGTTTCATTGGCTAATTTTGGTACGGACCCTGCGCACGCATCTAGTTTTATCAGTGTAACGTGGACCAGAAACCCGTCTATAGCCAAAAATGGTTCTTAGGGCATACTCTAACAGAGTGCTTTTATCGCAGAGTGCACGATTTCCGCGCTAGGATGCTGGACTATTAGCTTTCAGCAGTGAAAAAAGGTAGTCGACGAACATTTTTCGTCAGAGTTTTAGTCGACAAAATCAACACGGTGACAGAGCTGAGCTAAGAAAAACCCGAGCAACGCGAATCCAACGCGTCAGACGTGCTATCCGAACACACAACGGAGTGTGTCACATTGTGCTCTTTGACCTGCCGAGGCCTAGGTCATCATAATAAAGCGATTCACTGGACAGGGGGGGGGGGGGGGGCTCTGCCTACTCTCCTCCAAGCCCCCCGGGCTATACAGGCTCTCGTCTCCACTCTCTCATCAAAGACTTCCTGGTTCATAAGCCCCTGTGCCCACTGAGATCAGAGGGATATGACCCGTGTCGGACCCAGGGTTACCTACCCCTCCTAGAGACCCCAACAGCAGACACACACACATACGCACGCACGCACACACACACACACACACACACGCGCACACACACACACACACACACACACACACACACACACACACACACACACACACACACACACACACACACACACTGTTGTGGATGGCCATGACATCACTCACACAGTTATTCTCCTTAACTTTGCTGTGACTAAACCAATTGTCTCTCTCCTCACTCAGGCTGGCACACCCAGGCTGACACACCTGCAGCAGATCACAATTGCTGCCACCTCAATCACCAGCCTGCTATGAAAGCCAGCCAGCTCAGTCTCTCCCCAGACACAGACCCAGCAACAACTCCCACAGTGATGCACTCTTAGTTTTGTTTAACTTTAATTCAGTTATTTTACTTTGGCCTGGAGATGGCCGGTAACCCTCTTTTCGTTTAGCCTTTAGTTTTCTACCTGGTTTTGTTAGGCAGGGAGGGGGGCCAGCTTCAACGTCCCTATAGGGGGTGGCCTGCGCCCCCCCTCCATTCTTTTGCTTTCGCCGGCATCTCCAGGTCCCTTTTGGTTGGTAAAGTACCTTGACTTTAAGTTGCCTTTAAAATCGGTTTACATTGAATGTTTAAAAGCTGTTTACAATTAAAGTTTAAAAGCTGTTTACATAAATGTTTAAAGTGTTAAAATGGTTTATTAAAACACGTTAAAACTTGTTACTGTGGGGAAAAGGTTAAATAAAAACCGTTAAAACGTTCCATTTTGTGGTGTCCTTCCTTATGTTGAGGTCTCCATTTTGAGCCATTGGTTATTTTTCCTTGAATTGTTTGAAGACCTTAACATAATGGGGGCTCGTCAAACTATAATTTATCTCTATCCCTAACTTTGATTAAAACTTGTTACTGTGGGGAAAAGGTTAAATAAAAACCGTTAAAACGTTCCATTTTGTGGTGTCCTTCCTTATGTTGAGGTCTCCATTTTGAGCCATTGGTTATTTTTCCTTGAATTGTTTGAAGACCTTAACATAATGCCTTAACACACACACACACACACACACACACACACAGACACACACACACACACACACACACACAGTGGCGTCAGTTCAGCAAATTGCTAGGGTATGGCAAAGATGGGAGTCCTCATGGAAAATAGGCATTACATTTTGGATAACACGGTTCTATTGTGAAAATACCAGATCTACATGCTCACAACGCCTCACAGTCTGAAAAATATATATAATCACGACTTTTGTCAGTTTTTTACACTGGTTTCTACGGTTTCTTGGGCTGGATATGGCAGCCTGGAATGGTTTTTCAAGTGCAGCTACTTAGCATGTTAGTAAACGTGCCACAAACGTGCCACAATTAACAATAACGCATTGCACCTGTGCAGCTGACCTGCGGAACCTGGTAATATACCATTTTGTCAAGATGGGGAGAATACAAGTGTGGAGAATATAATTATAATACCTTGTTAAAGTGACCATTTTGTTAAATTTTGCATTTGTAGTTATTTTACTGTAATTTAACAACAAAATAACCAGCGCAGATAGACAAAGAGACATTCGTGGATTTATATTTAAAAGTCACTTTTATTTTCCCCCCTGGGTAGCCTATGGCAGCTGCATACCCCTGCCATACCCAATTGACGCCCCTGCACACACACACACACACACCAGAGGGCCACACGGAGGGGCCCCACCGCTACACTTCTGTGTCCTCAAGAGTTATGATCAGTCCTGGGATGAAGGCCCTGTATTGTAGGCTCTCCTCCTCTGAGTGGAAGAGTGGAGGGGTTTGGGGGAGAGATGCAAGGGATGTGGGGGGTTAGGAGGAGGACCCTAACCCAGAACTATGACCCCCAGCTCCTCTACACTGAGGCCTCGGAGGTCAGAAGGCTTGTGTGAGTGGGCCGCGGAGGAATGCCAGCGCCTCGAGACCCGGAGGGATGCGGAAATCCTCGGGCGGGGAGAGAGAGAGAGAGGGAGAGAGAGGAGAGAGAGAGAGAGAGGTGTGTGTGTTGGGGTGGAGGATAGATGACCGTGTCACTTTGGAAGAGTTCAGAGTTCTTCTTTTATGCCTTTCCGACTCGCCCCGCGTCCCCTCTTTTCCTGTTCTTACGGGCTCCACGACGCAACGCCCACTCATCGCCACTCCGTCCCTTTTGAAACCCAAGGGGGGATTCATAACTCTCATAACTCACACTGGACCAGGGACGTGCTGGCCATTGGGAAAAGCGGGACAACTCCCGAACGGCTGGTTCATTCCCGGCCGGTCCAGGCCGGCCATTAGGAAAAAAATAAAATGTCAGCCCTCGTTCCATTTTGGGGGCTGGGCGGCCAACAAAGTAAATCGTCACTGTCGGGCAGAAACCTTGTATCTCCAAGTTTCAAATGTATACATTTTTTTTGCAAAGCAAAGCCCTGCTTCATCATATCATCATACAAGGCCGTTGCACAAAAGTAGTGAAAACAGCAGATCTACAAGCACACAACGCCTTGCGGTGCGAGGCGTTGTGTGCTTGTAGATCGGCTGTTTTCACTAGTTTAAATCATTTTTAAAATGATAAATACAAAACAAACGGTTTTGGACATACAAGGTTTCCACCCGACAACGACGAAATATAACTCATGTACAGTAATTGGCCCACTGGCTTGTCACTTGTCATGATCTGAAATGGCAAATCTTTGAGTAGCAGCAGCGCTACAGAGAGATCTCTCTCTATAGCGCGCAATGAGGCCTCTCCAAGTGAACTATTTTTCCCGGGCTGAATCAGGGGCCCCTGTATGTCCCTGCACTGGACTGTGAACTTGCACCATCGTAAATTCACTATTGTGTGCAGGATTCCCCAGCAATTAAGATCACTAGAAATAGACAGTAGAAGATACAGTATCTCTGTATTTCTGTCCACCATTCTGTGTACAATAGTTGTTTTAAGGCAGACGTCACCACACGAACCCCATCACGTCCCTATCCTGAACATTCTCCACATAATGGCCGATCTACAAGCTCACAATCATGCGTCATGTTGTGACACGTGAGCTAGTCGTTCTGGTATTTTCTACTTTTTTTGGTACCTTAAGTACATTTCCATGCCTTTCACACTTTCATACTTTTACTAAAGTACATTTTGAATTCTGGACTTTTACTCGTACAGTATTTTTATATTGCAGTATTACATTAATACGGTCAAATATGTGAGTACTTTTTCCACCACTGTGTAAATGTAGGAAACCGAAAATAAAGGGATATAAAAAGAAAATGTGTCCCGTTTGGGAAACACTGCTCTACCACACAGATTCGTCAAAATAACCAAGTACGGATTGCAGCTTTAACTGCCTTCAGTTCTTGTTCTCCCAGCTAAAGCCCAACACACTACACTGTAGAATCCTCGAGTCTCCACGTGGCTCTCAGGGTTAAATTAACACAAAAGGGTTTTGCTTTGAGTTTTTATACATCTGTTATTTTCGACAAGGGGTGGGTGAAAAGCTGCTCTTGGCCCATGCAGCCCTCGGGTCTGCTGTGGGCACTTCCATTTCTGCCAAAATGTTCTTTGAGTTTTTTTGGCCACACAAACCCCAAAGCACCTCCCTGAACCGTGAAAACCCTCTCATTCCCCCATTCTTTGGCTTCTTCTGGAGTCGACGCGCTCATATTTAGGCCCCCGAGGCCCCCGGCGGGAGCGCTCTCTCCCCGCCCCAACCCTGAACCCTTGACCCTCGCATGTAGTCGGGGAGGGAGGGAGGGAGGGCCTTTTCCATATCGTAGTCAGGGGCGTTACAAGGGGGGGAAAAAGTGGGACTGAGTTACTAGGGCCCAAGAAGGTGGAGGGGCCTGGAATTATTTTATACTTTAGCTATTGGAAAATAGCAGATATACAAGCTCACAGCGCGGCACCGAGTGCCGTGCTGCGAGCTTGTACATCTGCTATTTTTGAAAAGGTGTGGAAATGCGTGCAAATCTTTGAATATATGTATTTTTTAAGGGAACATTTGTAACTCAAATTTTGCTTCTGAGGGGGTCCATGGAACTAAATATTTTGAGATGGGGGTCTGTGGCCAAATAAATATCATTTTGGGGGTCCTTCACATGAAGAAGTTTGAGCACCACTGACATAGAAACACAGGTTTTTCAAAGACTTTTTAACGATTAAAAAAAAAAAAAAGATCTACAAGCTCGCAGCGGGGCACTTGGTGCTGCGCTGTTAGCCTGTATACCTGTTATTTTTCAATAGTTAAAGCACAAAATGATGCGTAATAATGCGTTCCCAGTCTAAATGGGTTAAACCTCCTTCCCCTATGAAGAACATTCATGGGGGGCCCGCAGTGAATCCTCGTACCCGGGGCCCAGAATTTGGTGTGACACCCCTGGGAGATCGTAGTGATTTCCTGCTGTTTAGCGCAGGACGTAAGAAGCCTGCCACGCAGGAAGTGGTGTTTTCACCGCTAAACCATTATAATTATGTGCTGAAAATACAGACGCGGGGCAGCAGTTTGGAGCACAGCTGAGAGATCACACAGCGACCTGGGGCCTTGAAGGAAGCGCTTTTGTTCCAGAATGTAGTTTGACCGCTGTGACCTTCCCCAACCTTGATCCTGCATTCAGGTGATTCTTTGAAAAAAAGAAAAAAAAAATGACATGTCATGACAGCACTGAGATCTCCAAAAGAATCTTGGTGTGTACTAGGGCATTCACGAATAGTGATTTTTAGTATTCAAATTATTCGACCTCAAAGTATTCGAATAGTCGAATATTCGATCTACATGCTCACATTCGATCTACATGCGATCTACATGCTCACAACGCCTCGCGTTGCGAGGCATTGTGAGCATGTAGATCGGCTATTTTCACAATATTTATCTGCGGAACCGAGTCACATCAAATGTAATACCTACAATTCCAAGTGCTTGTCAGGGTTCTTATGACTTCCTATCTAGCCAAGCTTTATAAACCATGAAGAAGTATGTATATTTTTAAAGACAAAAAAAAAAAAAAAAGCGAATTTTTGACTTCAGTGAACAATGTCGAATAGTGACTTTGATATACGAATATTCGAATATTTGGTGAATGCCCTAGTGTGTACCCAGTGGTTACTGACTGCTGATGGCCGCCTGGCTCTTCAACACTTGAATGAGGCAAAAAATTGCAGAACTACAAGCTCACAACGCGAGAGTTTGAGAGGTTCATGTTCAGCTTCATGTTTTGGCCTGGTTTGAACTGAAACCCACCACAACCCTCTGAACTACAAACCCTCGTCGGCATCTGAATTCATAATCTTCATAATCCCATGACCTTTGCAGCGTTGGCACGCTTATTCTGACCCATAAACCCACAGGAAACAACACAATATTTAGGCAGTGGCAGCGACGTGTCAGATATTCCATTATAAATCATTTCCACAACTCCATTCCATATCGCAAACATCTTTTTTTTTCTTCAAGTGTGGATTTGAGCAGGCCTAGTGCTGCTGCTGCTGCTGGCTGGCTTAGACTGTGCAAACAATGAACTATTGTTCACACTCGGCTGGCTTCAGTTGAACTGCTGAGTAATTCAACTCTCCCCGAGCGGCAGGAAGTGAGAGGATCTGGTGAAATGACAGATTGCTAGGGCAACAGATGGTAACATCTGTGGGGGGAGCAGGGAAAAAACCTTCCAGTCTCCCCGCTCTTTACTGCTTAAACCTGACTCCACGAGCTACCACAAACATAATCGACGTTGTCGGGTGGAAACCTTGTATGTCCAAAAGCGTTCATTTTGTATTTATCATTTGAAAAATGAACTAAACTAGTGAAAACAGCCGATCTACAAGCACACAACGCCTCGCACCGCGAGGCGTTGTGTGCTTGTAGATCTGCTGTTTTCGCTACTCTTGTGCGACGGCCTTGTATGATGAAGCAGGGCTTTGCTTTGCGAAAAAATTTACACATTTGAAACTTGGAGATACAAGGTTTCTGCCCAACAGTGACGATATACAACATGGGTCTTTTCAAGCCAAGGACCCCTTCCAGAATAAAACATATTCCCCCTTAATCAGCCTTTTATCACGTATGTACATACCTTGTATGATGGATTTTTGTTATAGTCATCCATGTTGCTTCATCTCCAGGACTCCCCCAGATCTCTCCCCACAGCTAAAACGGGGGTAAATTGCAGTCCTCCAAATGCGCTAATTTTCACCGCTGCAAAGTTACTTTTTTCTTCATAAATCATCTATTTATAGTTCCAAAAGACGTTGTATCCCGCAGCTAATCCCCAAACAGCAGAAGAAGAATGAAGTCTCGTCCTGTCTCGCGATATTACCGGGTCCCTTGAGTTTAACTTATTTCCATGAATATATTATTTATTATTATATTTCAGCCAGTATAGGCCTATACACAACAAGGTATCGTGGTATATTATATAAAACAAGAAAGCAGTTAGTCAGTTGATCGCTAGAATCTAGTAAAAAGAATGAGAAGAAAAATAAAAAAAGATACATTTCTGTGATCATAAGGTAATTGTACCCAAAGTTTATTTTGGTGAGGCATTGCACATTATTTCAGAATGTCTTGAGGAAAATACGATTATTTTTTGTTTATGTTGTAGCCTACATTGTTTACAAATAAAAAATACATGTCAAAGTTATTTTGTAAGTAATTCCATGAATAAATAATAAGTAAAAATCAAAGAAATGTCTTGAGTAAAATAACAATAAATATGGTAATAGAATTACCTCACAACCACAGGAAGTGGTCCTAAGGTAATTGTACCTAAAGTGTATTTTTGGTGAGGCATCGCACATTATTTCAGAATGTCTTGAGGAAAATGCAATTATTTTGTGTTCATGTTGTAGCCTACATTGTTTACAAATAAAAAATACATACAAAGTTATTTTGTAAGTAATTCAATGAATAAATAATAAATACAAATCAAAGAAATGTCTTGATTATAATAACAATAAATATGGTAATAGAATTACCTCATGACCACAGGAAGTCAGTTTTATATGCTGTTATTTTTCCTTCTCAGTCATATTACTAGTTTCTAGCAATCAACAGACTAACTAGATTATATTCTAATGCTTTCTTGTTTTATATATATATACCACGATGCCTTGTTGTGTATGTACTTGCTGTAATAACTCCAGGAGAAAGCTTTCTTTGCGCTAAAGAAATAAAACTAAAAGCAAGGGACCCGGTAATATCGCGAGACAGGACGAGACTTCATTCTTCTTCTCTGAATGTAAAAATCGCCATTTCAGGAAGTGGACTGCTGTTTGGGGATTAGCTGCGGGCTACAACGTCTTTTGGAACTATAAATAGATGATTTATGAAGAAAAAAGTAACTTTGCAGCGGTGAAAATTAGTGCATTTGGAGGACTGCAATTTACCCCCGTTTTAGCTGTGGGGAGAGATCTGGGGGAGTCCTGGAGATGAAGCAACATGGATGACTATAACACAACTCCATCATACAAGGTATGTACATACGTGATAAAAGGCTGATTAAGGGGGAATATGTTTTATTCTGGAATTTTCCTGACTGAGAGAGAGATGAAGCAGGGACCCCCACAACCTGTTCATAGATTCCATAGTGTCATCGTTTGACAGCACAATCGTCAGTGTATTTTGGATTCATGTCAATTTGTGTTTTTCAGATATTTGAACCGTCAATATTTATAAAACTATACCTTTCACTCTGTACTTTGTCTGCTCTTCTACCACTTTTTATGGCCACATGTTCAGATACTGGATTCTGATTGGCTTAAAAGAGTGGTAAATCAGTCAACAACCTTGAGTTGGCTCATGGACCCCGCCCACTGTTGTGTTGCAGTTGATTGTAACTAATTAACCTTGCAAGTTACAACTGTGTTTTCTTCATTGCATAATGGTAGAAGTGGTAGAAAAGCAAATTTCCATTCGAGGGTCGTGGGCTTCGCCTTGTGCCACAACCTTGAAACAGTGGTAAATTAGCCAACAACCCACTCCCTCTCGTGGTAAATGGCTTACTTTTCCCCCTCTACACCAAAGCGCTTTGCTGAAAATAGCTGATGTACAAGCTCACAACGCCTCATGGCACAAGTTGTTGTGAGCTTATAGATCTGCTATTTTTGGCTAAAGTTCTATGTGGGACAGATGCATTTTGATGACATGACTGTGTAGAGATACTGTGTACCGGTTTGCGTGATTTTAGGGCAAAATCTGTAGCAGCAGTGTCCAAAAATGTGTTTGTCAAAAATTGTCCAGATGGTGGCGCTAGATGGGACAGATGCATTTTGATGACATGACTGTAGAGATACTGTGTACCGGTTTGCATGATTTTAGGGCAAAATCTGTAGGAGCAGTGTCCAAAAATGTGTCTTGCAAGAATCGGCCTCATGGTGGCGCTAGAAGTGGGACATGTGAGAAATGAGGGGTGGGGGTTGTGCTTTGGCAGCCAAGGAGCGTGTGTGTGTGCAAAGTTTGGCATGAATCGGGGCAACGGTGGCGGAGATATGAGTAGGGGAAAAGTGTGACGTGTGACGTGTGACGTGTGACATGACGGACTGACGGACTGACAGCCGGTGGAGGTTTGGATAGTATAAGTGTAAGTAACCTGCGACCTGACGGTCGCAACAAGTAACTGCGACCTAACGGTCGCTATAAATATTTTCCAAAATCTCTATTGGAAAAATGTATGTGTTTTCTATTCTTGGCACCACAAAATGGACCCACTGCTATTTTCTGCTGCATGTGCAACACCGGCACAATGTCTAGAGGCATACTGTACTTCATTGACCAGAATCCATCTCAGCCTCAGGGATCTATAGGCAACATTATCCCTCTACACCATACATGGGCAACTGGCGGCCCGGGGGCCACATGCGGCCCCCACCTTCACTTAATGCGGCCCGCAGGTTAATACCGGAATGCTGATATATTATTGATTTCAGCTGTTAACAATTCCAAACATGACCTGCTTTAATTCCATCAGTCTATATTAGTAGCTTAATGACTAGTATAGTAGTATTAAAATGTATTTTTGTTCAATGTAATTGTATTTAGGTTCATGAAGTTAACATGAGTATACCAGTAAGACTCCCTAATCGGGAGATAAGCGACCGTAGGTCACATGTATACACAAAGAGTAGGGAGCAGTGTCCCCAAAAAATGTGGACGGATCCATGTTGATGACATGAGTGTAGACATACTGTGTAGCGATTTGCGTGATTTTAGGGCAAAAATTGGAGGAGCAGTGTCCAAAAATGTGCTTTCAAAAATCGGCCTGAAGGTGGCGCTATATGGGACAGATCCATGTTGTTGATGACATGAGTGTAGACATACTGTGTACCGATTTGAGTGATTTTAGGGCAAAAATTGTAGGAGCCAAAAGAAATGTGTTTTGCAAGAATCGGCCTCATGGTGGCGCTAGAAGAGGGCCATGTGAGAAATGAGGGGTCTCCGCGCCGCCGAGGCGGACGAATAGGTACCGGCCCCTGCTGTATTTCTGCCTATAACAACAGGTACCAAATATATAGGCATGCCATGCAGGGTTAAAGGGGGAGGAAACCTTTTTGACTGGTTTTGTAGTTTGTTTTCAAGTTCAGGTTAAAAATGACTGCATGGTAAGAAAATGGCAGGCTGCAAGAGGCTTTTATAGTACACCATGATGTAAGCAGCACAGCTGCAGCTAATCAAATTAATAATGAGGTGTGGTAGATTTAGGTCTGTCAATGTGCATACAGTATCATTGATGTCAGGCTGAAACCTGTATGACCAAAACATTTTCAGGAAATCGGGGAAAAAGGGCCTGTTGCAATGGTTTCAATGTAGATTAAGTCTTTTTAATACTTGTCATATAGGTTCATGAATTATGAAACCCACAGACTTAACCACACTTTCACTTCCACTTTCAAAATGTTCAACATTAGCAAAAATAGCTGATCTTGAGCTTGTAGATGGGCTATTTTTTCTACCTTTGTGTGAAAAAAGAAAAAAGAAAAACATAAAAAGTTGAAATATGGAGATACAAGGTTTCTGCCCAACAGCACCATACACATACTGTACATACAGTATATGACCTTGTTGGGTGGAAATCTTGTGTCTTAAACTGGTACTTTTCTGAATTAAAAATGTACGGGAAAAAATCCCACAAAAGGTTAAACAAATTTAGGTTTCTGCCCGACCGCTGTGCCTTATAATGTTGTTGTTGCAAATGTCAGACGTTATACATTAAATAAAATAAATGCAGAAAATAAATCGATAAAACACCCCCTCATGTATTAGGAGGACAGTGTGAGTCACCAGAACCAAGGACGGGTGTTTTAGCTGAATCCATCATGGTTCAAATTGAAAACTTCTGTTAAATGAATGTAATCATCAAAATGAAATATCCTTCAGCATAATTTGATTAGAAAAGACCTAATAAAACATATGAATTGTATTGGCTCAATTTACCCCAAGGCATTTGGTTCATCTTGCCCCAGGGCCACCATGTTGTCATAACGTGGCTAGCGTGATGCTTCAGGCTCTGCAGGATCTACAAGCTCACAACGTGTTGCGTTGTGAGCTTGAGGATCGTCTATTTTCATATAGCCAACATATAAAATAGGGCTAAAGTCGTTCATGTGTGTTTTATAATATTATAATTTATATCTGCAAAGTAACAGTAGGCATGACTAAACTTTCAAATAACAGAGATGGAGTAGAAGTAAAAATATTGGAAATAGGACATAGGCCTACTCATACATAAATAAATAGTAAATGTTCTTAGTTACTTTACACCACTGACAGCGAGTGGAAACCCTTTTTCAAACCAGCAACTTTCAGTCATCCGCAAATAGCTTCTCCATGGGAAGCAGGCCGCTTCCAACGTCTCACCCAAGAGGACGTCTTTGTTCCCCCGTGGGTCAGCTGAGTGCAACGCTGTCTCCTACACCTGACCCTGTGTGCCTGTGGGGTGAGATGTTTTGTCTGGTGGTGGTGCAGAGTCTGCAGACCCCTAGAACAGCAGACAGGGGCGTCACAAGGGGTAGGAAAGTGGGACTGAGTTACTAGGGCCCAAGGTGGTGGAGGGGCCTTAATTATTTTGTACTTTGGCTATTGAAAAATAGCAGATATACAAGCTCACAGCGCGGCACCGAGTGCCGTGCTGCGAGCTTGTAGATCTGCTATTTTTGAAAAGTCGTGAAAATGTGTGCAAATCTTTGAATATATGTATTTTTTAAGCGAACATTTGTAACTCAAATTTTGCTTCTGGGGGGTCCCTGGAACTAAATATTTTGAGATGGGGGTCCGTGGCCAAATACATACCGTTTTGGGGGTCCTGCACATGAAAAGGTTTGAGCCCCACTGACATCGAAACATAGGTTTTTTTTAAAAAAAAAACCTTAGAAGGATTTGAAATATTCAAAGATTTTCATGATTTTTCAAAAATAGCAGATCTACAAGCTCGCAGCGCGGCACTCGGTGCCGCGCTGTGAGCTTGTATATCTGCTATTTTTCAATAGTTAAAGCACAGGGGCCCCACAGTGAATCCTTGTACCCAGGGCCCAGAATTTGGTGCGGCGCCCCTGTAACAGCAGACAGCTGACTGTCTCAGAACGCTCTCTCTGATCTGACCACAGAGCACAGCTGAGCTCCTCTCCTCTCCTCTCCCCCAGACCTGATAGTTATACGTGACCATCAGGATGGAACAATCAGAGGAAGAAGACACAACATAAAGAGTTGTTTGTGTAGCAGATGGTATTCATTTTAACAGCAGATTGTTATGTTGTTTTGGTCAAAGTCTTTTGAATACAATTTTAATTTGGTCTGGTTTTAGTCGACTAAATATCATACGATTTTACCCAACTAAATCTGCAGTTGCTTTGTCGACAAAAACGTATAAAATGGTAGATTTTACAATGGTTGCGTGCTGAAAATAGCCGATCGAACGCGTTGCAGAGCTTGTAGATTGTCTATTTTCAAAATGCTTTCTTATATTATTTGACAATGTGGCCAATGTAATGCTTGTACATTTTTCATAGAGTAGTCTGTTGATTACTTTTGATGTAATGATCCTGGGGGTCACGACCCACAGATTGAGAACCACTGGTAATGGCTCTCTGTGAGAGCCGTCTCTCTCATTAGGGATGGGACCACATGAAAATGTCATGTCACGATTATTGTGACAAAAGAAATTGCGATTTACGATATTATCACGATAATCAAAATATCCCCAACCTCCATTATCCTGAGACGGAACATTTGCCAAAAAATAGCAGATCTACAAGCTCATGTGTCGCAACGCGTTGTGAGCTTGTAGATCAGCTATTTTTTTGGCAAAGAGATTTGTTAGTGAAAAAAAGACAAGTACGTTATTTCCAGGTCCGTTTTACCATAGAGGATTTAAATCAGAGGTGGGCAACTTTGATGATGGCGAGGGCCACTATATTTCCACCTTCACTCCAGAGGGCCACATTGCATGTTGCTACTTCCTACTTTGTCATTCTAGTATCTCATACAAAAGAAGCAAAAATAGCAGATATACAAGCTCAAAACGCATTGTGTTGCGATGCGATGCGTTTTGAGCTTGTAGATCAGCTATTTTTGCTTCTTTTGAATTGGAATCCTGAATTATTTTTGGTTATTCTTTTATTGGAATCCTGAAATGTAACATTTTGATTTAATTTCAAACACATTTAGTTATATACCTATTCATGTTGACTCTATGAACCTAAATACAAATACCTACATTGGACATAAAAAAAAAAAATACATTTGAATACTACTATACTAGTCTTTAAGCTACTAATATAGACTGACAGAATTAAAGCAAGGTCATGTTTGGAATTGTAACAGCTGAAATCAATAATATATTCAGTATTCCGGTATTAACCAGCGGGCCGCATTAAGTGAAGGTGAGGGCCGCATGTGGCACCCGGGCCGCCAGTTGCCCATGTATGATTTAAACGGTACCGGATATGCAGCTCGGCGAACTGATCCCAGTGCATGACGGAGGACAATTTCACAATAAATGTAAATCTCCATGATACGATTATTTTTTTTTATCACGATAAAAAAAAACGATAATAAGGATTATCGTCCCTTCCCTACGCCTCATCCCGGTGCGGTATATATCTCTCTAATAACTGACATTCTGACGCAGGCTTGTAGATCTGCTATTTTTTGAAAAGCAGTGAAAATGTGTGCAAATCTTTGAATATATGCATTTTTTAGGCGAACATTTGTAACTCAAATTTTGCTACTGGGGGGTCCCTGGAACTAAATATTTTGAGATGGGGGTACGTGACCAAATACATATCATCTCGGGGGTCCTTGACATGAAAAAGTTTGAGCGCCACTGACATGGAAACATGGGTTTCTTGCACACAT
Organism: Nannobrachium achirus; assembly: GCF_963921795.1. Classification (NCBI taxonomy): domain Eukaryota; kingdom Metazoa; phylum Chordata; class Actinopteri; order Myctophiformes; family Myctophidae; genus Nannobrachium; species Nannobrachium achirus. The sequence goes on from NC_137829.1 coordinate 40,773,928, forward strand.
TTGTCACAATTTTTCAAAAATAGCAGATCTACAAGCTCGCAGCGCGGCACTCGGTGCCGCGCTGTGAGCTTGTATATCTGCTATTTTTCAATAGCTAACGTTCATGGGGGGCCCACAGTGAATCCTTGTACCCAGGGCCCAGAACTTGGAGTGACACCCCTGTTCTGACCTCCTCCTCCTCTCCTGTGAGATCTCTCTCTGCCCCGGGGCGGTTTTGGTCCCCCTGCTCCTCATCCTCGCCATCAGAAGAGGCAACAATCACAGCAGCACTCCACTTAACTCCTCCGCATCAAAACGCTGCTCGGATGAATTTGCTGTCAAATTAAAAATCATTTCTTCTTGTTCTTTTTAAGCATTCAGCGAGTCGTGGTCCCCCAACACCCTACCCCTGCATGTCGACCCTCGTTCTTACAGGGGCGTCAATTGGGTATGGCAGGGGTATGCAGCCTGCCATACCTTGGGTCCAGGGGGGAAGATTAAAGTTCTGAATATGAATCCATGAAAGTCTCTTTGTCTATCTGTGTGGGTTATTATTATGTTGGTACATTACAGTAAAATAACTACAAATTCAACATTTTACAAAATGGTCACTTTAACAAGGTATTATAATTATATTTAAGGTATATATAATATATTATATGTACTTCTTCTTAAAATAAATATATCATGCCTGTTGTTACTGGCGCGTGCAAGACACCAGTCATGTTGCCATACCTTGGCTTTTTTTCTGAACTGACGCCACTGCCCTCGTTCTTACACCTCTCTCTCTCTCTCTCTCTCTCTCTCTCTCTCTCTCTCTCTCTCTCTCTCTCTCTCTCTCTCTCTCTCTATCTCTCTCTCTCTCTCTCTCTCTCTCTCTCTCTCTCTCTCTCTCTCTCCTCCCCTGGCTCTTGTACTATAGCTCTTATCTTGTACTTCTCTCTCTCTCATTTCCTTGAATCTCACACACACACACACACACACACACACACACACACACACACACACACACACACACACACACACACACACACACACACACACACACACTCTCTCTCTCTCTCTCTCTCTCTCTCTCTCTCTCTCTCTCTCTCTCTCTCTCTCTCTCTCTCTCTCATACATGTGTTGTTTCATGTGGTTCCCAAGTCAGTTCCTCAGGGTCTGTCTGACACTGTTAATTCTGGGCTACACGTTGGCTAACTTTAGAAACCCCTGTGTGTGCGTTTTGAATTGCTGGAGACAGACGGTTGTTTTTGGCTCCTTCCAGCAGAGAGAGAGAGCGAGAGAGAGAGGAGAAGAACCGTTTGGCGGGGTATGGGTGGGGTGTGTTGGGGGGGGGGGGGGGGGGGTGCAGAACCGCAGAAGCCCCCATAAGATACACATTATTCTTTCATTAGCGGGTACGAAGGGGAAAGACATAGTACAGAGTGATGATGAAGGGGTGGAAATGAAAGCGGGGCCTTCAAAGACAAAACAGTGTTGTGCTTTCCATTATTCAGGCATTTATATCACAGCTATAAAGGGATGATATTAAACCACAAACTGAAGGCTGCGACTGCAGGTTGGCTTAAATAACTCTTATTTTATCAATGGTTCTGGCTGTCTTACACCCCTTAAAAGTAGTGTCAAAACGTGATAATAATAGTGCTTACTTATAGACTTTAAACCTGTGTACACAAAACCAAAAGGGTCTGTTTGCAGGCTAGCTTAACCATATTCCATCATAATATGATGGTGTCGCGTGAAAATGCATGCTTGTCTATGAGTTCGCAGCTACAGTAGCAGATCAGCTTTTATTTTATGATTCTAGTTTAATAATGGGCAAAATAGGGATAGCAGGTTAAAAGTGGTTAAAATGATCATACTGTATTCATGTTTTGTAGCTATATTGCTGCTTCTGGCATGTGTTTTAGAGTACATGTCTGTACTTACATCTAACTATTAATTTACCGAATGTCTGTCCGCCTGTCTGCATGCTGACATCACTGATACTAAACAGTGTCGCCACCATGGTAACAATACCCAACTGACATCACTGACTGACATCACTACCGTGCCCAAATTTGGAGATGACATTACAGATATACAGAATGGCCTGGACATGGAACACCATATATGGGCACAGGGGCGTCACACCAAATTCTGGGCCCTGGGTACAAGGATTCACTGCGGGCCCCCCATGAATGTTAACTATTGAAAAATAGCAGATATACAAGCTCACAGCGCGGCACTGTAGATCTGCTATTTTTGAAAAATTTTGAAAATGTGTGCCAAGAAACCTATGTTTCCATGTCAGCTCAAACCTTTTCATGTGAAGGACCCCCCATCTCAAAATATTTAGTTCCAGGGACCCCCCAGAAGCAAAATTTGAGTTACAAATGTTCACTTAAAAAATACATATATTCAAAGATTTGCGCACATTTTCACGACTTTTCAAAAATAGCAGATCTACAAGCTCGCAGCGCGGCACTCGGTGCCGCGCTGTGAGCTTGTATATCTGCTATTTTTCAATAGTTAAAGTTACTAGGGCCCCGCCACCTTGGGCCCTGGTAACTCAGTCCCACTTTCCTACCCCTTGTGACGCCCCTGTATGGGCATAAAAGAGTGCCAGACAGACAGACGGATAGAACGCGTATTGCACAACTGGACATTGATGGTGTGCTGCCCAACGGGCACCGGTCTGGGTTCTCCAACATTACTTCTGAGACTCCTACAGTACATTCAATCCCTCATCGCACACCTCCGGGCACACGCAGGGGCGTCACAAGGGGTAGGGAAGTGGGACTGAGTTACCAGGGCCCAAGGTGGTGGAGGGGCCTTAATTATTTTATACTTTAGCTATTGAAAAATAGCAGATATACATGTTAACAGCGCGGCACCGAGTGCCGCGCTGCGAGCTTGTAGATCTGCTATTTTTGAAAAGTCGTGAAAATGTGTGCAAATCTTTGAATATATGTATTTTTTAAGCGGACATTTGTTACTCAAATTTTGCTTCTGGGGGTCCCTGGAACTAAATATTTTGAGATGGGGGTCTAGCTGTGGCCAAATAAATATCATCTTGGAGGTCCTTGACACCACTGACATGGAAACATAGGTTTCTTGCACTCATTTTCACAGTTTTTCAAAAATAGCAGATCTACAAGCTCGCAGCGCGGCACTCGGTGCCGCGCTGTGAGCTTGTATATCTGCTATTTTTCAATAGTTAACATTCATGGGGGGCCCACAGTGAATCCTTGTACCCAGGGCCCAGAATTTGGTGTGACGCCCCTGGGCACAGGACTAATTATAACAAAATAAACAACTGTTTAATTAAATAAACATCTGATCCAGTGTTGTTTTTGACAGCAAATTTTGATTTAGTTTTAGTCATAGTCTTTTGAATAAAATGTCTTTTAGTTTTAGCCATAATTTAGTCACCCGAACAGTTTTAGTTTTAGTCTGATTTTAGTCCACTAAATATCATAAGATTTTAGTCGACTAAATCCACTGTTGATTTAGTCAACTGTAGAATTGTATTTTGGCAGGCCTTGATGGCATCACAATGACTGATTTCACACTCGGTCTGCGACGCGTTGTGAGCTCAGCTATTTTCAGCACGCAACACCTGAGAGCAACCAAACATAAAATGACTCTCTTCTCCACTAGTCCCTCCCTAACGTTTTAGTCTAGATTTTATTTTGTTGACGAAATTGTCAATATAGTTAGTCTTAGTTTTAGTCATCACAGCTTAGTTTTTATTTTGTTTTTATTTCGTTTTCATCAGTGAAAAAAACGCAGTCGGCAACCATTTTTCGTCATAGCTTTAGTCGACGAAATCAACACTGATCTGAATGTAAGCCTGGACATTGTGCCTACCTGCGTGTACCGGTATGTGACTATAACTTTTTTTTTTTCAAAAAACTTTTTTATTTTGAAAAAAAAAGTTTTTAGTAAAGAAGCGGGCGTGGACTCTAGATGTGAGCGGCCCGAAGGGCCGCGAACCTCTAGTTGCAAAACAAATGAGTATAGATCTACTCTGACAGGCAACCGGTGTGCATTTGATGTAGATGAATCCTTTCATGTGATTAATATTTTCTACTTGGTTAGAATTCATTATCTCTTTTTTTAAATACAGACACTCTTTCATGCGTCCCCGAGGGAGAGACCAGTGATTTCAAAGGACGTTCACTCGAACACACAAACGACACGCGACTTCTGCAACTTTCACCAGAAAAAAAAGGGAAGAGACTGTATTTGAAATGTATATACACGAAATACACGCATACAAAATGCTATACACACATACACAGCATTCACGCACGCACGCACGCACGCACGCACGCACTCACGCACACGCACACGCACACACACACACACACACGCACACACACGTACACAAGCATGCACGCACACTGAGCATAGTAAAGTGAATTGGTATCGTATACACACATTTTGTATAAAGGCTACTTTTCTCCTCGATCATATAACATTATAAGTCGTAGCGGGGCGAGGTCATTGCTATACCGTCCTTAACGGGTTTCATGATCAAAGTCTGTAAAGGAAAGAAAAAAAAAAACAGTCTCTTCTTCCTGGTCCTCTGGCTGCTCATCCAGAACCCAAGGGAAGTCCGGGGCTCTCAGCGTACGAACGCGTTAATTAGCCGGAGCAGGATCCCCTCCGAGAACGCACAGAGGTACTTGCATATTCTTTATGGAGAACGTTCCTCGTGGGGCGAAAAAAAAAGGGGGTCCTTGCGGTGTGACATATCCTTTGCCCCCCCACCCCACAATCTTTCAGTCCGGTGATGTTTCTATGGGCCGACTCCTCGGTTTGAGAGGGCACCTGAAGGGACCTCTGGTTTGTGCCTCTTTGTCTTTTTAAGACTTCGAACCAATGCTCCTCAAACGCTTTAATAATAATGATGATAATAATAATAATAATAATAATCAGATATCCTAACACTTGGAAAGATCACATTGGCTGGTGTGTCAACGTCATATACCTAGCGTGCAACGGTCAAGTCTTTAGCTATAACTTAAAGCAGGTACCATACGGGATAGTCAATGAAACGTACAGTTAAGCAGGTCACAATGAGAAAAATAACATAATGATGATATGTCCAAGTTATATTGCGTCACTGTCGGGCAGAAACCTTGTATCTCCAAGTTTCAAATGTGTACATTTTTTCGCAAAGTAAAGCCCTGCTTCATCACACAATGCCGTCGCACAAAAGTAGTGAAAACAGCCGATCTACAAGCACACAACGCCTCGCGGTGCGAGGCGTTGAGTGCTTGTAGATCGGCTGTTTACACTAGTTTAAATCATTTAAAAAAAATGATAAATGAAAAACAAACGGTTTTGGACATTCAAGGTTTCCACCCGACAACGACGATTTGTGTCATACGACGGTTTCAAATGCGCAAAGATCCATTCTGTCTGCAAAGGCACTGTGTGAAAGACTTTCAGTGCACTGCTTTGTAAAAGGCTATCATACCAACAAATACTGAAGAATGGTGCATTTTCATACCCTGGTCTATCATATATTTGTAAGATAAAAAGTATGGCTTTTTATTTTATTTTTTAAACAAATAGTGATAGAAAAAGTTCCTTAACCATTACCATAGTATTTTCAGCTTTCGCTAATGCTACATACAATAATCCGAAGAAAATATCACAGAGTAAGCATATTATGGACAACGTAGAAAACAAAATTCTCCTGAAATAACCAGTTTCCAATTGTTCAATCAGTGCTTTTTTTTTTTTTTTACTTCCTGATGTGTTTAGACAGTAACACTGGACGGAAAGATGAGGTGTCCGATCATCGTTTGATGTCATGTACGCGTGTAAGCAAGAAACATAATCTAAAGGGTGCTTTGTACTTGAGCCTATCAACAAGCTCACAACACGCTGTGCTGGCAAAATCACCCTTAAAAGAACACATCAACCATTTTACAAACTTCGTATATATATAGCTGACCCTCATTAAGGCTCATTATTAGATGGCCGTGGACAGTTCAGACACCTGTCTACCGATGAAATCATCAGTTGCGCTACCCAGACGATGCTGGGAAAGAAAGGCTGTATTCTCCTGATTCCCTGAGAACACCAGTATGTACTGTATATTCCCAGCCAGGGGCGTCACACCAAATTCTGGGCCCTGGGTACAAGGATTCACTGTGGGCCCCCCATGAATGTTTAACTATTGAAAAATAGCAGATATACAAGCTCACAGCGCGGCACCGAGTGCCGCGCTGCAAGCTTGTAGATCTGCTATTTTTGAAAAATTGTGAAAATGTGTGCAAGAAACCCATGTTTCCATGTCAGTGATGCTCAAACTCTTTCATGTGAAGGACCCCCAAAATGATATGAATTTGGCCACGGACCCCCATCTCAAAATATTTAGTTCCAGGGACTACTCCAGAAGCTAAATTTGAGTTACAAATGTTCGCTTAAAAAAATACATATTCAAAGATTTGCACACATTTTCACGACTTTTTCAAAAATAGCAGATCTACAAGCTCGCAGCGCGGCACTCGGTGCCGCGCTGTGAGCTTGTATATCGCTATTTTTCAATAGCTAAAGTTACTAGGGCCCCTCCACCTTGGGCCCTAGTAACTCAGTCCCACTTTCCTACCCCTTGTGACGCCCCTGTTCCCAGCAAATGGAAACTCTAGTCTTTCTCTTCCTGGGAAGTTAGCATGCCGAAAATAGAAGCCACTGTGGTTACATAACACAACAGGGATGATGTCATTGGTAGGCAGGTTTCTGACCTGTCCACAGCCCACCTCCGAGACACAGAGTGGGGAGACAGAAATGGTACCGTCTTTAGCATTAGCGAGGACCAATGATATTAAGACATGGTTGACAATGGGTGAAATGGTAGCCATTGTAAGATGCTGTTGCATGCTGTCAAGCAACAGAGAAGACACTAGGGATGGGTATCGTTCACCTTTGAATCGATACGATACCTTTTTCAATACCTGGGAATCGATACGATACCCTTTTCGATACCATTTTCGATACTTTTTATTTAAGTTTAACTTCAACACGGAAAGAGTGGTAACTCGCTGGCTGCTGCGGTAGAGCAGAGGTGATGATGATAATCACACAGTGTGGCGGAGTGGAGAGTATAGATGTTGGATAATCATCGTAATAATAAACATTATAGGCTATTGACGGCTATTTTCCACAGTAAGGAGTGTAGCCTACTAAAGCAGTCATTAAACTCTCAGTAGCCCAACTCTTACAGATGCGACCGGCCAGGGGTGTGTTCAAGAGTATCGAAATGAGGTATTGTTCGTTTTTACGTGAACCGATACCCGATAGTATCGACGTCATGTGATCGATACCATTAAAAGTATCGCAGACGATACCCATCCCTAGAAGACACACGAAAAAAACGCTTTGTGAAAGCCAGGAAAAGAGCAATATGTGGGAAAACTCCAAACAATTCCTCAAGTACACCGAAGGAGACAGTCTTACAGAGTCTGCTCCCTCTCAGCTCATCATGTTCAGGAACTTGCTCTCCTCGGCCAGGGCGGTGAGCATGGAGCTCATGTCGCCGATGGCCATGTTCCCGATGCCCGCCGGCACCGAGGCCAGCGTGACAGAGTTCCTGGGCGTGGTGAGACGGGAGGAGGTCTGGGAGAGGCTGTGGAGGAGGCCGGGGCTCAGCGTGCCCGACATCAAGCTGGAGTGGTCCCCGTCGTCCAGCATGGAGTCAAAGTCGATCTGGGCGTGCTCCGCGGATCCCCCCGCCGAGGTGCTGCTGGTGACCTGGTTGACGCCCGGGGACGCCATGTTGGCCATGGTGGCGCCGCCGCCGCCGTTGTTGTCGTTGGTGCCCCCGCACGGCGACATGGGGGCGTCGAAGCCGCCGGTGCCGGGTTCAAACATGTGAATCTGCCCCGTGTAAAACAAGGCAGAGCCTGGGTTCTGGACCGCTGTCACGTGGGGCCTCTTGGGACTGGCCTCGGAAGTGTTGTTGGCGTGCCCGAGGTTCAGGGTGGACGACGGCGGGAAGCGGCTCTGTTGCATGGCGCTGGACGCTGAGAGCTGTCGGCCCAGAGACTTGGGCTCCACGGGAGGCCTGGGCTGCAGCAAGCCTCTGGCTCCGTCGTGCTGCTGCTGCTGGGGGGGGAGGCCGTAACTCTGCTGCGCCTCCGCGTGGCTCATATGGGGATAGCCGTCGGCCTGAGTCCTGGTCCTGTAGATTGGCATTTGCGGGTTGCCCTGACCCGCCATGCCGTTATACGCGGCTCTCGCGCCGACGCTCCCAGGCACAGAGTTGGGCATCGCCTCCTGCTGGGGACCGAGCTGCTCGGCGAAACCGTTGCCTTGCCTGTGCTGCAGCAGAGACATGTTGGTCATCCTCTGGTTGCTGCGCTGCATGTATCCCTGCAGGGCCAGGTTGTGGTTCATAGACATCACCTGCTGGTTGCCGCCCAGGCCCTGGCCCGGCCCCTGGAAGGTGCCGAAGTTGTGTCTCTGCGGCGCGACGGCCAGGTTCCCCCTGGGAGGCGGCTTGGCTTTGGCCTCCATGGTGCCGGAGCTCACCTCGTTCCACTGGACCGGCATGCTGTTCTTGTTCACGTTGTCGGACGGTTGCTGCTGATGCTGCTGACATGCCTGGAGGTCCGGTCCAGCCTGGGCCACGTTGGCATCCACCAGGGCCATCCTCCTCTGCCCATAGAACTGCTGCTGCTGCTGGGACGCCATGCCTCCCTGGAAGCCCTGAGCCTGGGCCTGGGCCTGGTAGTTGGCCAGGCCTGTGTTCTGGGTCCTGAGGTACTGGACCACGTCATCGGGAAGCACCAAGTCCTCCTCTCCGCCCTGGTCCACCCCGTCCACAGCCATGTTCTCCATGGCCACGTTCTCCGAGATGCTGGGCGGCCTGGGGGCGAAGGGGTGTCTCTGCAGGCTCCCGTCCGAGCGGGTGTAGCCTTGCATGGCGGCCAGCCCCCTGTAGCGGTCCGCGGCAGACGGAGGGAGGCCGGGGTTCATGCTGTTCATGCTGCTGTAGCGCTGCACCCTGGGCATGGACAGGGGGTCGCCCGCCGGCCGCCGCACGGGGTCGCTGGCGCGGCGCGGCAGGCCGGCCGGCACCTCGTGGGGCAGCATGCTGCGGCCTCCGTAGCCGAGGTCGCTGCAGCGCCGCGGCACGCCGCCGGGAGGCGGGTGGAGGAAGGAGTGGGTGGAGGACTGCATGTCCTGGGACTCGCCGTAGAGCGCCATGCGGGTCCGGAGGCTCATTCGCTCCATGTTCGGGAGCGGGGTGGGCGGCGCGCCCCCGGTGGCGGCCGCGTACGTGGCCTTGAGGCGGTAGTGTTGCGCCGGCGTCAGGCTGAGCAGGCTGGGGAGACCTCCGCCGCCGCCGCCTCCGCCCGTGCCGCCGCCGCAGTGGCTGGCCTCGCTGGAACGCCGGGAGAGGTCGGTGGAGATGGGGTCGTACGAGTCGGCGGAGCTGATGTTGTTGTGGCGGCTCCCGCCGAACTGCGACGTGTCGCTGGAGCGCCGGCTGGAGTAGCAGTGGGAGATGCCCGACGAGCGCCTGCTGAGGGTGTAGGCGGAGCTCATGGTGCTGGTGGTGCTGTCGCGACGCTCGTTAAGCTGGTTGAGCAGCGTCACCTCGCAGGAGGACAGGTCGGCCAGCCGCTGGTCCAGGTACGGAGCGTTCAGCATGTTGTTGTTTTCCAGCAGGGATCCTGACGGAGAAACATAATAATGGTATGGTCACATACAGCAGGGGTTTTCAAAGTGGGTGACGGGGCACCCTGGGGTGCCGCGACGGCAGTCCAGGGGTGCCACGAGATAATTTGATAATATTTGGAATTTATTTGGACACTTGAAAACATATTTAGTATCATTTTAAACTTGAAGTACAAAGTTATTTTCAGTCAGTTCTAACCAAAATGGCTATTATCTCAACGTTTTCCTCGCAACATACTCACTAAAATATCGTCACTGTCGGGCAGAAACCTTGTATCTTCAAGTTTCAAATGTGTACGTCTTTTGGTAAAGCAAAGCCCTGCTTCATCATACAAGACTGTCACACAAAACTAGTGAAAACTACAAGCACACAATGTTGTGTGCTTGTAGATCTGCTGTTTTCACTAGTTTAGTTAATTTTATAGATGATAAATACAAAACAAACGGTTTTGGAAATACAAGGTTTCCACCCGACCATGACGATATGCTATAAATATAAGGTGCTGGGAGTGAATGTAGGGGTGCCTCGGATTAAAAAAAATATTCATGGGGTGCCCTGAGACAAAAAGGTTTGGGAACCCCTGAGATACAGTACGGTGCATGTGTGCATCTCCAGTGTGTGCTTGCTTTGTAGAAAATGTTTCTACATTCTTTTGTGTTTACTGTGACTGTAACAATAACAAACGGATCACCTCTATGAATTAAAACTAAACTTATATTAATAATCATCCCGCATCAGCTTTTCACCGACCGACAACCAACACCAACCCAACTAACCATCACCCAGCTAACAACAAACTATAGCCAACCACTACCCAACTTATAACCACCCAGCTTACTGCCGTCACCACCAGTGTTCATTTGGACGGTAGATTCTGATTTAGTCTTAGTCTTTTGAATAACACACAATTTAGTTTTAGTCCTATTTTAGTCATCTGAAATAGTTTAGTCTTAGTCTAATCTTTGTTGACTAAAAAATCAAAATATTGTTGTCTTAGTCTTAGACAATGAGAAAGAAGTAGTCGCCAGCACTCAAGGAATCTCCTTTTTACAGGATTTTATTTACCTCAATGGAACAAACTAAACAAACTTACGTAAGTTTGTTTATGTGATTGCAGCTTTGTCAGCTGTTATTAATTACACTGATTGTAACGCAACGTATTTATATACGTCACTTCCAGTTTGTATTCATACAATGCTGAAGAAGACCAAAGGGTCGAAGCGTGTCCGTTGACTCTGTCCATTGACTCTGTCCATTGACTCTGTCCATTGAGGTAAATAAAATCATGTAAAAAGGAGATCCCTTGACTACTTCTATCTCATATGCTATTTTGAGCCTTCATCTAACTTGGAGTGTTGCGGGCTGTCTGCTTTATTGCAGATACCTTTCTCTATTAGTCTTAGTCAACAAAATGAACGCTGTGGCTAACAACCAAAAAAACAACCACTACCCAACTAACAACCGCCCAGCTCACTGCCACCCAAAAGAATGGGTCCTTACCGACAGCAGGTATGGGAGGCAGCTTGGTGTGGTCGCGGTGTCCCTGTGGGTGCAGCGGAGCGTCACTGGCCCAGGGACAGACGTCCCTCACCGTCCTCAGCCTCTCCTTCTTGATGTGCTCCAGTTTGATGGTCACGCCGCCTCCGTGGCCCCCGGCCTTCCTCAGCTGGAGACCCACGCCGGGGCCCGCCTGGGGGCCCCTGCCCCCGCCTCCGCCACCCCCGGGCATGGTGGAGTCCACCACGGGGCCCTCGTCCAGCGCGCTCAGGTCCCCGAAGCTGCCCCCGCTGTGCACGGCCATCTCTACTCCGCTGTCATTGTTGTTGGCGCTGCCGAGAGGCGATGGCTCACTGCTGCATGACGAGACACCGCCCGGACTGGACTGATATGTCTGCACGCACCGGAGGAGAGGGGACAAGGAGGAGAAAAGGAGGGGGGAAGGAGAGAGGAGACGAGAGGAGGGGAGGATGAGAGAGAAGGAGAAGAGGAGAAGAAGACACAAAGGGGAGAGGAGACCACGGGAGAAGATGGAGGAGAAAAGGGACATGAGAGGAGGTTTATATCAGCATAGAAATGTCATTATAATTGATGCTTGCGGATGGTTCAATTGAACTTCAGTCTTCTACTGCAGTGCTTCTCAAACTTTAAAATATCAAGGTCTCCCCTTAACTCTGACAGTGTACAAATGGAACCAAATGAACCCGTAAGGGTTCCATTTGTACACTGTCAGAGTTACAGACTTCTATGGGTCAATTTAGACCCCCCCTAAAGGAATCCACAGAGTCCCTGGAATCCACTTTGAGAAACACTCTTCTACTGGATAGAATCTTCCATCACATCGTCCTCATTGTTGTCTGCATGTGATCAAACTAAGACACGTTTAATAAAAGGAATAAGCCCACCAACAGGCGGAGGTTTGAACTGATTTTAGAACTAGGGGCCTTGCAAGGCCTTTGCATGGCCATTGCTTGATTAAATGCCACACCAAATATGCCAACAGGACAATCATAGACATATCCCAATTAAAAACGTAGAACTACTAGAATAATTACTACAAGAAAGTACTCCCCGACGGCCTGCATAACGATGTTCGTATGCAAACTCTTAACGGTACATGATGTCTGCCTTGTATTGGAGTCATTTAAACAATGAATGCGTGGGTTGTAAAACCTTGCACATCCTTCCCTACGGCTATACAACAAACTATCATCACGTCTCATTCTGAGTAAAGACAAAATTCCGATTGTTTTGAGGATGTTTTGTAACTACTGTAACTAGTCCCACAATATCATGCATCATAGATGCATGTAGGCTACAAAGGGAGTGGATAATGGATGAGCAGTGATGCTCCCAGCGCAGCACTGATAGTAATTCAAACTGGCCCAAAATGAATTAGAAAGAGTCTTGATCTGCAGGCGATGCCGCACTGTTTGTTCAGTGTGTGAATATTAATGGGACAATGACTTTTATCATCGCTCCCACAGAGGTTGTTACCAGATCTCTGCTCAACAGGGGAATGCCACTCACTGTCTGTGTGTGTGTGTGTGTGTGTGTGTGTGTGTGTGTGTGTGTGTGTGTGTGTGTGTGCGTGTGCGTGTGCGTGTGTCTGTGTGGTTGTGTGGTCCCATATTTCATGTGCAAGGGAGAGAGGGTGTTAAAGGTGCTATTGACAACATTCGGCCACTACTGTAGATGCTTTAACTACTAGCCCACATCACTACACCTCTGTTGCATAAGGCTCCTTATTTCCCTGCGTTTGAGCATTGTCGTTTGCAGCATTGTAACACATCGGCTGCCTTTTAGTAAAATGGTTATTTCACATTTTCTTTTCTCGGATGTGGAGCGCGACACTTTTACTCCACGGCTTTTTAAAAGCTCTGGATAGACTATATTTAGTTTTGTTATGCAACTACCTTACGATGTTATCGATATCACCTTCAACCTCTTTTCTTCTGTGAAACGGATGGTGTGCGGATGGAATGATGTTGATTTTAACCCATTTAGGCCTAGAATTATTGAATGCTTTAACCAGTGAAAAATAGCAGATATACAAGCTCACAGCGCGGCACCGAGTGCCGCGCTTCGAGCTTGTAGATCTGCTATTTTTGAAAAAGTCGTGAAAATGTGTGCAAATCTTTGAATATATGTATTTTCAAAGCGAACATTTGTAACTCAAATTTTGCTTCTGGGTGGTCCCTGGAACTAGATATTTTGAGATGGGCGTCCGTGGCCAAATGCATATCAGTTTGGGGGTCCTTCACATGAAAAGGTTTGAGAACCACTGACATAGTAGCTAGTGTCTCAAGAACAGACTAACTGAGCTCCAGTTAAGTGAAAAACACCTTTTCTTTGACGATGGCTGGCCAGATTGCTGACACAGAAACATGTTTGTTTTTTTCAAAAAACCTTGGAAGGATTCAAAAGACACTTATAGAATCACAATTTTTCAAAAATAGCAGATCTACAAGCTCGCAGTGCGGCACTCGGTGCCGCGCTGTGAGCTTGTATATCTGCTATTTTTCAATAGTTAAAGCATACAATAATGATACACAATAATGTGTACCTGTGAAAAAATGGGTTAAATGTTCAAACACTGTGTCCCATGCAGAGAGAGAGACAGCGTTATAGAGCTCACCTCAGGGAAGACTGTCCGTTAGGAAAGGTTGGAAGGGGAGAGAAAAGTGTTAGGAAGAGAGACAGGCGGCATCAGCGGTTAAAAACCTTGTTAGTAACACCAGAAACTGTGAGTGGTAAAAATGTTTTTTCTCCTGTTCACCAAAGGTGTTTATGTTTTATAGTGTATCATTATATTATTTAGTGGTGTCGTGATTAGTAAGATTATGTTGTCTTATATATAAATAGATTCTGTTTAAAAGAGCTCAGGATGTGTTGTCGACGACGCATAATTAATAATTAGCTGATCATCCTTAGTATTCCCAAATATAGGATATCGTCGCTGTTGGGCATAAACCAGGTGACTCATTTGTTCAGCGTTGAATTTTTTTATTGTCATAAATCAACGCTATTGAACACCCTTTACGTCTGTGTGTGTTGGTTAAAAATAATCCAACCGATGAAACGTATTGAAAAGCCCTTCTGACAAAACCTCCTAATAGTCAGGGGATGTCTTAATAAGTCCTGGAATAAATTCCTTAACAAAAGAAATCTTCACTAATGTGTTTGTAAAGGTGTCTAGTAACACATCTCACAAAGACTGAAATTCAGTTTCCCTAGGAGAATCCTTGACAGCTGCTGAAAGTTGGGGTCCCATTAACGTAACTATACAGGAAAAAAAACACCAAATGAAATATGCTTTAAGTATGTGAGGGGTCAAACTAGGGGTTTTTCATGATTCTGAATCCATTGTAAGCATTTGTTTTGCACAAAAAACATTCCTTGGGGTAAAGGCGGCTCCCACAAAACTGTGCAAAGTGATGACTCATCACTAAACCATCGTTCTGTGGGGCAGTTTTCTGCCCAAGGAATGATTTTTGTGCAAAAACAAAAAGCTTGCAATGGATTCAGAATCATGAAAAAAACCCTAGTTTGACCCCTCACATCCTACTTAAAGCATATTTATTTTGGTGTGTTTTATCCTGTAATTTAATGGGACCCCAACTTTCAGCAGCTGTAACGTTGTGATGCATTGTGAGCTTGGAGAATCCATTGTCAGCTGTTCTTATCAATGACGGACAAACAAAAAAATAAAATGAGGGCTAAAGTGGTGATAATATAATGACACATGCAAGTATCTGATGAATGACGATATATAAAGTCACAATACCAACTTTGATGAGCCAGTATTACTTAGCTTTAAAAATATATGGTTTTCTTCATTTCCTGAAAAATCAACGTTTTGGAGTTAGCTGGTGTGTGCCCAACAGTGAAGATGTACACTTTATGTACGTGTACGTGTACGTGTGTGTGTGTGTGTGTGTGTGTGTGTGTGTGTGTGTGTGTGTGTGTGTGTGTGTGTGTGTGTGTGTGTGTGTGCGTGTGCGTGTGTTTGTGTGTGTATGTGCGTGTGTGCGCGCACGCGCTGCGATGGTTGTGTCTGTGTGGGTGCACGATGGGAACCTTCATTTGCTTTGATACATTTTCATATCGTTTCTTACCATCGAATTATTTTCCGTTTTGATGGATTTGACCTGCAGACAGTCCTCCACTCCTCTGGGGGTGCCGTTGGCCTCCGTCCGGCCCTCAGAGGAACCCCTGCCGCTCTGCTTGGCGTTGGCCTCGTTCTCTCCGCTGCCTCGGGGCGGGCCTGGCCGCGGGGGCACGTCGCTGCGCTGCTTCTTGGTGACGTGCGCCTCGGGGCCGTGCACGGTCTTCACGTGCTTCCTGAGAGAGCTGGGGTCCGTGTAGCGCTTGGTGCAGCCCGCGATCTTACACACGTACGGTTTCTGACAACACATACATTCATAGTATTCATATTCATTCATATTTCAATCGTATTAATACACATATTATCGTGTCCTATTGTGTGGAATGGATGTCATGCAGTGTGATGTTGTCATAGAGTTATATCAAAACTAGAGGAGATGCCCCGCCCTCAGCTATTCATTTCAATGAATGTTGCTCAGTGGCGTTTGAAGCACCCGGAAGTCTGCTGGAAGTACCCCAAATAAGGAGTTGGCCTCAATATCGAGGCCAACTCTTGGCCAATAGCTAGTCTTTCAAATCATGAAAAACAGTGCAAAAGTGTTGCTATTCCAGATTTGACCAACAGGCTATAGTACTTTTACTTTCTACATGGTTCTACATGGGGTTATTGTTACTTTTACTTAGAAAAACGACTTTGAGTACTTCAATATATACTGTATTACTGTATGTATAGGGGGTTGCTTACAATACATTACTATTCTTGGATAGAGAAATCATCCAACATCATCCCCCCCCCAAAAAAAAGGATGAGTTTGATGAAAGCATCATTTGCCTCTGGTGTGTGTTTGTCACTAAATTACAGGTATTTAGACCTAAATACTGTTATTTTAGCGTTGTTTGTGGGATATTCTGCCTTTTGTCTTCTTGATCAGAGCTACGCAACAGACCTAACATCGTCCCGTACAGTAAACATGGTAATGACTGGGTTCACCTCCACGCTACAGATGGGCTGTGTGAACAACTGGCTAAAATGAGATTAAATCTAATGCCTTGAAATCTGCCTCCAGTTAATGACCATAATGATGACTGTATCTGTGCAGCTCTTTCTAAAACACAAGTGAACCAAAGTTCTGGAACCGTCGGATAAAAGGTGAGAGCTGAGGTGGTGAAGACTTTGTAACGTAGAAAGTGTGTGCGTGCGTGTGTGCGTGCGTGTGAGGTACTTTTACTTCTACTCCACTACATCTCAGAGGCTAAATATTGTACCTCTATTCCACTGTAATTATTTGACAACTTTTGTTAGTAGTTACTTTGTAGCTTTGGATTATTGATACAAATACATTAAGCACTTCAGCCCCTATGTACATTTCGGCCATTTTGACACCGATACTTTTACCCAAGTCAATTTTGAATTCCAGACTTTTTCTTGTATTCCTAAAGTACATTGATACATTGATATTGATACAGCGTATAAAATGTGAGTACGTTCACCACCACTGCGTGCGTGCGTGCGTGGGTGTACCTCGTTGGAGTGTGTTCTGTTCTGGTGCTTGGCGCGGTCCGAGGCGTTGGAGAAGGCCTTGTTGCAGCCTTCGTGCTCACACACGTACGGCTTCTCTCCCGTGTGAGACCTCAGGTGAGTCTTCAGGTTCTCCAGACGAGAGTACGCCTTGATACATCCCTCAAACTGACAGACAGACAGACAGACAGACAGACAGACAGACAGACAGTGAATACAATATCATTGTCTCCCAGACAGGCAGGGGTGTCACAACCAAGGGGGGGGGTGAAAGTGGGACTGAGTTACTAGGGCCCAAGGTGGATGGGGCCTTAATTATTTTATATACTTTAGCTAATGAAAAATAGCAGATATACAAGCTCACAGCGCGGCACCGAGTGCCGCGCTGCAAGCTTGTAGATCTGCTATTTTTGAAAAAGCCCTGAAAATCTGTGCAAATCTTTGAATACCTGTATATGTATTTTTTTAAGCGAACATTTGTAACTAAAATTTTGCTTCTGGGGGGTCCCTGGAACTAAATATTTTGAGATGGGGGTCCGTGGCCAAATACATATCATTTTGGGGGTCTCCTTGCACATGAAAAAGTTTTAGCACCACCGAAATAGAAACATAGGTTTTTCAAAAAAAAACTAGAAGGATTTGAAATATTCAAGTTTTCAAGATTTTTCAAAAATAGCAGATCTGCAAGAGCTTGTATATCTGCTATTTTTCAATAGCTAAAGCATAAAAATAATTGAAGTGAAGCCTTGTACCCAGGGCCCAGAATGTGGTGCAACTACCCCTGCAGGACAGGGTTCAACACTCGTGGTAAAACCCTCAACAAAGCCTCGTGTCTCACTCTTGGTGTTCCATACAGAGTTACAGACCATAATAATAATCTGTTATTCCTTCAGAACTCCCGGCGAGTCGAACTGGTATTGAAGGTGAAAAAAAAAAAAAAAACGGCATCAGATCAGATTAGACATGAAAGCGGGCGGACATAAAGACCCTTCTCTCTCTTCATAAAAAAAACCAAACACAAGAGGCGAAATGGTTTGGGTGGTGGGCCGTGGGGGGTGTCGAGGGGGAGGGGGGGGGGGGGGGGGGGGGGGGTTAGCGGTGAGAGGGTTGAGAAGACAACGAGAAAGAGATAGAGAGAGAAAGGGAGCGAGCCGGGGGAGAACACTGGAGGCAAGAAAAAGAGAGGGAGAGACACGCGTTGGAAGGCGTTCAGATGATGCACAGGGGACTCGCGCGCTGAAACAAGTACAGTATGGTCTTAATAAGGACCCCATGGCCCCCACGCTCTTGTCTGTAGATTTTAATTACCCCCCCCCCCTCCCCCCACGCCGTCAATCAACCTTTATGAACCCCAGCAACCCCTCAGAAGTGGAACCCTGGTGAAAACATCTTTGAAGCCGAAGAGAGAGAGAGAGAGCAGCCTCTCAACTTGATCTCGGATATGAAGAAGAAGAAGAAGAAGAGGAAGAAGAACCATGTGGTTCATCAAATGTTAAAAATGTTATCGCGTGTTAAAAGCCCGCAAATCCGGAACTTGTTTTAATGATTCAAACTATATTTGTAACCAAATCTGCATGGTAGAGCCAACCCATTAATGATTCAAACTATATTTGTAACCAAATCTGCATGGTAGAGCCAACCCATTAAAAACCGAGAAAGCATCTGTGTCGTATTAGATCTGTATAACCGATATTCGAGCTCACAGCAAGGGATGGGACGATAAGCGATATTATCGTTTAATTGTGATAAACACTCGCGATAGTCATATTGTGGAGATTTAATTTATCGTGATATCGTCCTCTGTCATGCACTGGTTTCAATTCACCTTTTATTTGCCGAGCTGCATATCCGGCACCACTTAAACCCTCTATAATTGGTAAAAGGTACTTTAAACGATACATACAAAACGAACGGTTTTGGACATACAAGGTTTCCACCCGACAACGACGATAGGTGGCAGTAACTGCCTGGCCACAAGAAGCCTCAGCTCCATTCTGGATCCAGAGAGATCCACATGATTCCATTCTTCATCGGTTATTTGTCTCCGTTTTAACTTATATTGTAGCTTATTTTTAAATGACTAGTTGAAGTTGAAAAGTCTGACTATTTCACGGTTACTGGCTGTATTGATTATTTCCCTTCAAAATACCAAGACCGTCTGGGTAAAAAACTGACTGATATCTGGTCAGTCAGATATCAGTCAGTCGGTAGGTAGGTAGGTAGGTAGGTAGGTAGGTAGGTAGGCAGGCAGGTAGGCAGGTAGGTAGGTAGGTAGGTAGGTAGGTAGGTAGGTAGGTAGGTAGGTAGGTCCAGGGGTGTCGCACCAAGTTCTGGGCCCTGGATACAAGGTTTCACTTGCGGGCCCCCCATGAATGTTCTTCATAGGGGGAGGGGGTTTAACCCATTTAGACTGGGAACGCTTTATTACCCATTATTTTGTGCTTTAACTATTGAAAAATAGCTTGTAGATCTGCTATTTTTTTGAAAGATCGTGGAAAATGTGTGCAAGCCATGAATATTTCAAATCCTTCTAAGGTTTTTTGAATGTCAGTGGTGCTCAAACCTTTTCATGTGAAGGACCCCCAAAATGATATGTACTTGGCCACGGACCCCCATCTCAAAATATTTAGTTCCAGGGACCCCCCAGAAGCAAAATTTGAGTTACAAATGTTCGCTTAAAAATACATATATTCGAAGATTTGCACACATTTTCACGACTTTTCAAAAATAGCAGATCTACAAGCTCGCAGCTTGTATGTCTGCTATTTTTTTTTATTTTTTATTTTTTTATCCCACAATTTTGTAACCCATTTTTTCACCCAGTGCTAATTGCCTATGTAATCCTGGGCTCTGCTCTCCCTCTTCCGCGCCTGGGGAGACAACGGACTGACCTCATGCCTCCTTCTATGCATGAGGAGTCCAAGTTGCTTCTTTTCACCTGACAGTGGAGATTTCCCTGGTTTGGACGTAGCGCGTGGAAGGAACACGTTATTCCAACCAGTTCCTTTCCCCTCCATCAGGCGCCCCGGCTGGCCAGGGGGAGGCATTATTGAGACCAGGTTTACGTGCATGTTTTTGTGAGGGTATCAACCCTAGGAGACACGGGGAGAACATGCAAACTCCGCACAGAAAGGCCCTATCGCCAACCCCACCTAGGGTGTGGGCGCTGATGACGCGGAGGAGGAACACGCCGCCAGCGCCCACAGCGTCCCCCGGCGGGAATCGAACCCAGGACCTTCTAGCTGTGAGGCGAAGCGCTAACCACTGCGCCACCATGCCCCCGTCTGCTATTTTTTAATAGCTAAAGTATAACATAATTAAGGTCCCTCCACCTTGGGCCCTAGTAGTGACTCAGTCCCACTTTCCACCCCCCAATTGTCAGTCAGCAGTGTTGTTTTTGACAGCAAATTTTGATTTAGTTTTAGTCATAGTCTTTTGAATAAAATGTCTTTTAGTTTTAGTCATAATTTAGTCACCTGAAAAGTATTAGTTATAGTCGGCTATTAGTATTAGTCGACTAGATATCATAAGATTTTAGGCGACTAAATCTGCAGTTGATGTAGTCAACTAAAATGTATTTTGGCAGGCCTTGATGACATTGTAATGGCTGATTTTACACTTGGTTGCGTGCTGAAAATAGCAGATCTACAAGCTCACGACGCGTCGCAGCGCACCTGAGAGCAACCAAACATAAAATTACTCTCTTCTCCACTAGTCCCTCCCTAACGTTTTAGTCTAGTTTTTATTTTGTTGACGAAATTGTCTTAGTTTTAGTCATCACAGCTTACTTTTTATTTTGTTTTTATTTTGTTTTCGTCAGTGAAGAAAAACGCAGTCGACAAACATTTTTCGTCATAGTTTTAGTCGACAAAATCAACCCTGTCAGTCAGTGGGGTCAGTCCTCACCGTGCATTTGTGTGGTTTCTCTCCGGTATGTCTTCTCATGTGAACCACCAACATGTACTGGGCCTTGAATGGCTTCTGCTCGCGGGAACAGTCGTCCCAGCGGCACACAAACTCCTTCTTCTCCCCGTGGATGTGATCGTTGTTGATGTGCTGAGGAGGAGACAACAGGAAGTGACATCATTATAACAAACACAGGAAGTGGAGCGAGTAATGTTGGGGGGGGGGGGGGGGGGGGGGGGGGGGGGGGATTGTGGGGGGGGTCCGATCTGGGGGTCGGGTAAGGAGCAGAAAGGAGGTGATTATTGTTTTAGACCGAACTGTGACCGGATGACAGGATATTAAGGATGCAATATTCCCTTCTTCTGCCATTGGACATAGGCATGCGTGCGTGCCTGCGTGCGTGCGTGCGTGCGTGCGTGCGTGCGTGCGTGCGTACATGTGTGCGTGCGTGCGTGCGTGTGTGCGTACGTGTGTGCGTGCGTTCGTGCGCGCCTGCCTGCACGCGTGCGTGTGGATAACAGCAGTGAGTCAGCAAAGAGCTTGCCATTTTCCCACAAGATGTTTCCTACTCCAAACGCGCTCACGCTCACACACACAGAGAGAGAGAGAGAGAGTGACAGTGCCATCCATCATTGTTTGACATTAACTATTCATTCGTCACCTGGAGACAAAGGGCTATAATGTCTCGAGCCTGTCTGTTTTTTCAGGCTGTGAGAGTGTGTGACTGCGTGTGTTTCAGTTAAAAGATATTTTAACTTTAAAGGGATATTCCACTTTCAAAAAAACTTTTGGTCATTTTATCGTCTAATCAGGCTTTTATGAACACCCTGAACAGTTTTTTATTTGCTTCATTCAATATTTAGATATTTGATGTAAATGTTATCAGGCCCTCCAGGCTCAGGGCCCCTCCCCACACATGCTCATTGTAACTTCAAACTCCATTTTAACCATGATAGATTCATTAAAAACACCCATTATTTTTTCAGGTGACTCATACTACCCTCCCAATACGTGAGCAGGCCGTGTTTTTTCAATAACTTTTTTCTTTTATTTTTTATAATTCTTTGGGAAAATGGAAAAAAATTAAATACAATAATATTTTATAAAAAATAAATGAAAAAAGTTATTGAAAAAATGTCCACCACAGGTCAGCATGGTGATGACCCACCGCTGTACGACTTCCCTCTCCTTTTATATTTCCTAAAACCCAACTCACCCCCGAGTCGCGTCCACAGAGGTTTGTACGATGACTTTACTGTCACCTTTTTCCATGTCCTCGTTTTGCTGACGGCGGGTCAGTCATGATGAATTCACCCTTTGTCAAGTCCCGCCCGTTGTCCTGCCCCTCTTCGCACCCATTGGTTGCTGTGTCTTGGTGGGACCTTTCTCTCCATCCACTACCATTGAAATTCAGTTGCTTCTTATTGTTATTATGTGTGTTCAATTCTCATTTCAAACCTTGTTTCAGTAAAAAGGAGCCTCTCAGGTGCAGTATAGTGACTGGGCATGTTTTTAAATGTTTTTATTTCTCCAAAAACTATGTTTTAGCAAATTGAACCTAAAAAAAGGCGGAACCAGGGCGGGACAAGACAGAAAGATCCTGCTGGTTGGTCAGTCATGGGCCAATCAGAAGGCTGGCAAAGGGTGAATTGACGGAGGTGTGCACTATAAAAAACACATCAACAACAGGAACCTCTAGAAACATTGTTGACTTTGAGACGTGTGTGTGTTTTTGGCCCCGGCCAGGTGTTAGGAGGTCAGCTGTTGTCTTTAAATTGTCTGGGCATGTAGGATTACCCACAATACCTCTGTGGTGGATTACCCACGGATACCTCTGTGTTTTCTCTGAGCCCATAATTACACCCTACCTCAGGCCAAACAGGCTTTAGTGGTAAACACTCTGTCAAGTCACGTTACGCACGCACGCACGCACGCACACACACACACACACACACACACACACACACACGCTAGGGCATTCACCAAATATTCGAATATTCGAATATCAAAGTCACTATTCGACGTTGTTCACCGAAGTCGAATATTCGCTTATTTTAATTTCTTTATTGTTTTCTCTTTAAAAAATCTATAGTTTATAAAGCTTGGCTAGATAGGAAGTCATAAGAATGGGTTACCCCTGGTGGATGAATTTGTTAATGCTCTATACCAGGGGTTCTCAAACTATTTTTTGGCCGTGACCCCCAAAATAAACATATTATAACTGGGGACCCCCACCCTGACAAGCACTTGGAATTGTAGGTATTACATTCAATGTGACTCGGTTCCGCAGATAAATATTGTGAAAATAGCAGATCTACATAGACAGAGGTGATTAGGCTGAGAAATGTCCCTTTTTACTGAGGACAGTCGAGAGGATGGCCCTTAGCCTCACTTCCAGCCTTTTCTCGTCTCCGAGGAGAGAAGCCTGGCTACGACCAAAGATTGTTAATTTCGGAAGATACGCCATCCCAATTGTAGCCACTAGGTGAAATGGTACACGAATCCTACAAATCTGGGCGCCGGTTATAATCTCCCGAACGCCCTTTGTAATTGGTGCTAGGTCCCGCTAGAGTGTGTTGCTGGGACAGAGAAAGGTTGTTAATAAAGTAGATTTTCAAATCTTGGGAATATTGTTTGGCTTGTGACGACGGGTCCAATACTTAGTTAAAGAGGTGGTGCCATAGTTTTGTACTTTTTCTGTTTTTCATGTGTCTAGGAGGTTGAAAGTACTTCATTAGACCCCCTGGTGTGTTTTTTATGAGAAATGATGTATTCTCTTGGTATTTGTTTGTTTTCTCTTGGAGGCTGCCACCTTGTGGTCAAAAGTGTCAGTTAAAAAACACAGATACTAAATATGTCACAGTATCAACTCCTCCCCTAATTACCATTCACCCAACACTGTGGGGTGTGGCTAACTTCAGCTGGGTCACCACCTGAACTGGGGGTGTGGCCACATAAAAACCCAATTTTAACTCTTTCTGTATACTTTTTGGGGAAAAATCTTCCTCCTAGTATAATCATAATACCTAATAATCATGTTTAGAGGGGGGAAAAATCATGGCACCACCTCTTTAAGTGACCATGGAGCTAAAGAAGCCGTGTTCACGTTCACGTTGGAATGAATAGACACAAGCCTGCTTCTGGTCTCCTAAAAAGGTGGCCACCTGCTTCACGCAGATACGGGAAGTAAACCGGAGATGGCGTGTCCTCTGCTATTTCCATCTTGGTTACTTACAACCCATTGCAGAGCGTGTCTATAGGGGCGAGACTTCCGTCATATGCACTTCCCCCGGAAACCAACCAATCACAGAATGGGTTTCATGCACGGCCCTTATACAGCCGTCAGCCAATAGGAAGACAGCAGCAGAGAGAAACCTCAGGAAGGAAGGACATAGCAGGGAAAGGGCCGAGCAAGCAGTCGTCAAAACTCCAGAGCAGTTGGCATGACGATGGATTTATGAGCAGCCCGTCGGGGGTGGGGGGGGGGGGGGGGTGTCGGAGAGAGCCAGGGGTTAGGGAATAGGGATCAGGGGTCGAGGGGTCGGCAGGGGCAGGGGTTGAGAGGGACACAGCTGCAGGGTTTTGGGGGGGGTTGAGCCGACGGGCTCATTAACGTGACCAACAGGAAGAGATCAGCTAACAGCGCTGATCTCTGGTCAGACTCAGTCAGCACCCCTTTAATGAGAAGCAGGACACTTTCTACTGTCGAGACATTAAAGGGAAAGGTGAGGACTGTTTGTTTAGGAAATGGCTTTCACGATCTGGTCGGCTGCTGGTGCCATTATACGCCATTACCGTTATACTGTCTGAGAGTCTGTCTCTCACTCTCTCTCGCTCTCTCTCTTTTTAGTATGTCCGTGAACATTTTTCTCATGGACTTACTAAATTAGCGGACTATATAGTATTACCAGAAACATATAAAGAGTTATCCCTGAGTGACCATAATGGATTTGGTTCCCTTTGACCACTCTCAGAGCTCTCCTTTGCAAATAAAATGATGAACCATAGTACGAGTGGGCTCCTAAATTGGCCCTAGAGTAAAATAGTAAACAAGTGTCATACATATTCTGAATAAAACATGGAGACTTGATATTCATTAATTAGGTATTATGATAAAAAAAAATATGCACATTATAATGCTATGTAAAATAGAAAATCAAAAAAATAAATGCCACAGACAAGGCCAAGCCTTTACCATGGACACGTTTGTCTGTGTACAGACATATTGATGTCTCTCTCTCGCACTCTCTCTCTCTGTCAGTCAGTCCAGGGACGTGCAGAGAATGTTAGAGAGACAGGGGCTGAAATTTCTAAAAGGGCCTTTTGGTGAGAATATCGAAAATAGCGGACCTCCAAGCTCACAACGCGTCGCAGCGCGACGCGTTGTGAGCTTGGAGGTCGGCTATTTTCTATGCTTGATTTCTACACAGAGAGGGCAATTCTTTCAGCGTAAGACGCTGCATTCAAGTTCAGGAGAGTTTGCATGACCAGGCACTTCTCTTGAATGCTGCCTTCAGGTATATGGCATGAAAAGAGGGGCATTTGCATTTCTTTCACCATAGTGAAAACAGCATTCATGGTCTGGAGAGGGCACTTTTTTACAGACGGATAAAAGGGCAGGGGCTCAAGTGGTTCAGTGAGGCGTAATACTCACATGGACCAGTTGCTCTTGTGTGTCGTGTTCCTTGGAACATCCTTCCCAGTGGCAGTTGGTTTCATAGACCGCCTCCACTTCCTGCTTACATTCATCTCTGTCCAGCTCTTCGCTCAGGTCCAGGACCCCTCCCCCGTGATCCTGAAATCACACAACATTATACACCAGTAAGACTCCCTAATCGGGAGATAAGCGACCACAAATAGGGCAAAAATGTGTTTTTCCTAAATCTTCCTGATCCATGTTGATGACATGAGTGTAGACATGCTGTGTAGTGATATTCGTGATTTTAGGGCAAAAACTGTAGGAGCAGTGTCCAAAAATGTGTTTTAAAAATCGGCCTGAAGGTGGCGCTAGAATAGGGCCATGAGAAATGAGGGGTGGGGTCTCCGTGTTGCCTTGGCGGACGAATAGGTACCGGCCCCGGCTCTCCCGGACGCTCCTAGCCCGAGTTACGGCATTTTATGTGCGCTGCAGTGGCAGGGGGTCCTCCACTGGGGGCGCCACCACTTTTGCATCCGTTCTGGAGCACCAGGAGTCGGTGGTCCCCGGGAATTCCCCGTGAGCAGCCCCGTTGGGGTGGTCATTTGGTCATTTTTGCACATTTGGTCATTTTTTACATCTGGGGGTCCCCCAGTTTGGCAGGCAAGGAGTGTGTGTGTAAAATCTGGCATGGATCGGGTCAACGGGTGCGGAGATATAAGCAGGGAAAAAGTGTGACGTGTGACGTGTGAGCACATTTGGTCATTTTTAACATCTGGGGGTCCCCCAGGGCCCTGGGGGTCCCTGGGGCTCCGGGGGTCCTTGGAGGTTGTAGTTTGGCAGTCAAGGAGTGTGTGTGCAAAATTTGGCATGGATGGGGGCAACGGTTGTGGAGATATGAGCAGGGCAAAAGTGTGACGGACTCACTCACTCACTCACTCACTGACAGACAGACAGCCTGTGGAGGTTTTGGTAGTAAATGCGACCTACGGTCGCAATTAGACCGGGGGTCTTCAACGTTTTCAGGCCAAGGACCCCTTAGTCGAGAGAGAGATGAAGCAGGGACCCCCACTACCTTTTCATAGATTCCATGTAGTTTAATCGTTTGACAGCACATTCATCGGTGTATTTTGGATTCATGTCAAGTTGTGTTTTAAGATATTTAACCACTTGAACCGTCAATACTTAATAAACTTGACCTTTCACTCTGTACTTAGTCTGCTCTTTTTCCCCTCTACACCAAACCTCTTTGCTGAACATAGCCGATCTACAAGCTCACAATAAGCTTGTAGCTCACAATGCCTGGCAGCGCGAGACGTTGTGAGCTTGTAGATCTGCTATTTTTGGCTAAACTTCTCCGAATACGGACACTAGGGTTCAAGTGCATGCATATAAAAAAGTTTCTATCACACAAAGATTTGGAGGACCCCCTGTAGTAACTCTGAGGACCCCCTAGGGGTTGAGTGGCATTCACAACAGTTTTACTCACTGGTTAATCACTATTATATGATATTTACATTGCTGGCTTGCTCATTTTAAATAAATCACAGAATGCAGAATATTCAAATATATTTGACCATAATTTGAGCATAATAACTAAGTATTAGTAGTGTTTATATTGCAACTGAGTATTAGATTTATGTCCAGTTGATTAGTGCTATTATGTAGAGTACGATGATGTCATGAGATTGGTGGACAGGAGAACTCAACATGCAAAATGAGATTGCGCCTGGGAACTGTTATAATGAATAACGAGTTTCAGGTGGGACATGATTCAGTGAGACGTGGAAGTTGTTCACACACACACACTCACACACACACGCGCACGCGCACAAGCACACGCACACACACACACACACACACACACACACACACACACACACACACACTACTATC
Organism: Nannobrachium achirus; assembly: GCF_963921795.1. Classification (NCBI taxonomy): domain Eukaryota; kingdom Metazoa; phylum Chordata; class Actinopteri; order Myctophiformes; family Myctophidae; genus Nannobrachium; species Nannobrachium achirus. Next base: position 40,801,156 of record NC_137829.1, read on the forward strand.
TGAGGCGAGTTCTGTGCTTTAATCTTATCAGCCTTTCAACTCTTGATGGATGTTGATAGATCACAGCTGGTGACAGCACATGGTTTCTCATTGAACAACACAGCATTATTATTCACTATTGATCATCAATTAAGGGAATTAGGAAGGGTATTAAGTGGGCCGACCTTTCTGTAGCGCAAGACAACGATAAAACAAATAGCTAAATGAATCCATGCAATTGTATTCCGCTTCCTTCCTCGTCGGAAGTTCTTTTATATACCTAACCCTAATCACAGTGAGGGAACATATAGGGTCTAGGGAACATAGCCATGATCCTAGGATGGGTTGCTAGCTTCCCCGGACCCTTAGCTTTACCTTAGCTTTTGCTGAACTGACGCCACTGCCTGCTCTAAATGAGCAT